>NW_014555318.1:532196-564091 GCF_001313825.1 Dinoponera quadriceps
GTTCTTCTTCCCGCTTTGTAAGATCTTGCCGACACTTCGGAATTGAATATTTCTCAGGCTAATGAACCGGGAGTGCAGTCATTGGTAATTTACAGCGGTTTGCGCGGCGCAGGTGCTATCGTAGGAGGCGGACGTGCGGTGTGATATATATATATATATATATATATATATATATATATATACTATACACACGCGCACATACCCTCCGCGGCAGTTCTGATGACGGTGGTTGCACGCTTTCTCGCGTGGCAAACAGACCCTATCTATTCATCGGGTCGGCTCCATTGTCGGGATTCTGGGAAATACCCTAGCAGCAGCGAACGGTGGCGTCGCCTGCTCTCATGCAATCGCACGTAGGCGTGTAAACGTTCCTTGTACTCGCCGTATGCCGCGCCAACGACCGAAGGGGGGGGTCCATTGAAATTCACGCTGGCGACGGGAGGGTGCGTGCCGGGAAATAAAATTAAATAGTCATATCTCGGCCGTGTCGCACGAATTAGCCGCGCCGTTCCCTTCTCGTAAATTCGCGCTGAATCTATAGTTTACGAGTTTAATACAGTTAGATGCGCGAACGTAAACGGACCGAGTAATGTGGCCGTGTAATACGCACGTTCGCGGTACAGCCGGCCATTGTTGGGAACGTCCGAGAGAGAGAGAGAGAGCTTCGACGGACAGTTTGCAACTTGGAGTTTGCATTGCGAAGACGCGCGTCGAGAGGACTCCACCGGCTATTTCCGAGGAATATCATAAGGGTCGTTACAGAGCGCAAAGGTTCGCCGTGGGAGTTGGTTTTGTCATGAGTTGAGTTCTCGTGTCGTCGCACTGTAGTAGTAACCACCTCTTACGACATCGGTCACATCGCAGCCGGCTGTTTGTAACTGATACTTTCAATTTGTCAAAACCAATTACGGCGGTACAAGTTTTCCCACGAGAAAGTATACGGCAATATGTTGAAAATGTACAACCGAGGAAAAAAGGGCTGCGGTACATTAAAATAGTCTGAAAAAGAAACTGCACAATTACTCGATGTAAATGTTAATGGGTCCAGTCGCCTCCATTGTCAATTATTGCTTGGCGCTTTCATGACACGCTAGTGTTTCAGCATATTCACGTGACAGGCAGCTTCCTGATTCCGGCCGACAGTTAGTTGAAAGTAAATTTTTTCCCCTCTTAGTTTATACTTTATGTAGTTCTCAATTGAATTCGCATCTGGGGATGATGCAGGCCAATCCATTGGTGGTGATGCCATTTTCAGCCCTCCACTTCGTGCAAAAGCGACTCCGATGTTTGGTCGTTGTCTTCCAAAAGCTCCCAATTGTCTCTACTTTTCCCATGAAATTTTTCAGCAGACACTTCTCAACAAACAGTAAATGCTGCGCATTTCTTTCAACGTTTAAGTTGTCAGTAAACAGAGACAATCGAAACCATATTTACAGAAACATTCCCAAACATGGATCTTAACCGGATATTTAACTGTCCATTCGGTGATCTTATTACTTGAAACTGAGCAGGCCCTCCGTATAAGTAACTATGCTAAAAAAGAAGCTTCGTCCATGAAGAGTATATTGCAACGTTTGAGATACTTCACACTCATTATGAAAATGTCCACTCTAACAAAAGGTAATGTTCGGAGTGACAAGAAACAACTGTGCAAACGGACACGCTTCAATATTTCCAACGTCATATAGCAGATGACGCTACAGTCTTGAATTAAGTACACTTTCTTTCTTGCGGAAAAGATTGTATACCGTGAAGAAGAATCCCGGGACACCGTACGTTCCCGATGGACCTCACGACGCGACTGCGTTTTCTCTCTGTCGTACGACATTGCGACGCAAAAATTCGAGAAAGAGAATAAGAGAGAGAGAGAGAGAGAGAGAGTCGCGTGTTCGCGGCAGTATTTGTCACCTCGCTCCCATGCGCGAAGATCGCCGAGTTGTTATCCTTCGCACTTGTTATATACGCTAACGCGGGTTGTAACGGCTCTGCTCTCGCTGGCATTGTACGTTTCTAGGGACGCGTCTCCTCTACCGTGGAGACAATGTGCCCAAGGTGCCTCGAGGATCAGCCTCTCTATCTCTCTCGCTCCCACGGTAACCGTGCATAACGCGCGCCTCCACTGCGCCGGCGACTCGCCCAAGTAGTATAGCAGTAGCATACACTTGGTCCGTCTGCTCCGTCCTTTTCCACTTCGGTCCGGTTTGTTTATTCAGTCCGCCCAGACGGAGCTCTCGCATAGAATCGCGTCACGGTCGCTGACTTTACTTTCCAGTTTGATGCATTCTCTCTTCGCAAAACAACGCTACGTACGACGGTTTTCTACGGTACTTGAAACACGTCCGGACTGTTGTCTTCGTCTCCTTCGTGACAACGAACATACGTTGTGGGAGAGCGCACACCTGGAGGCCGAAAAATTAATAGCGCGATCGGTGCGTTCCTCTCACGCGCTTTGCTCCCTCAAGATCTCACGAGGTGTTCATTCGTTGTTATTTTCATATTTTGTCCGCCGAGGTTTTAATCGCCGACGCTTTTGTCGTTCTTTTTTCTCTTTCTTCTCGTCGCGTTTAAATCCTCGTTTAACGCGGAAGATTAAAATACCGTCACGGATGATGCGTTCAACTTATCGCGGGCGACAAGTCGCCTTGGAATTCGTCGGCGAAAGAGTGACGCGGTAGTTCTAGGATAGCGGAGGGTATTAAAAGTTTCGGAGAGCTTTCCCAGCCGGGAAATGAGGGGGCTGAATCGGCTGGTGGAGCGTTGCTTAAGCGATTCCATCGATCCTCTTAATTAATTCCGCAAGAACAGTGAGTCGTATATCCGTGACACAAGTCCCTCGACCTTGTGTGCGCGCACCTCTCTCTCTCTCTCTCCCCCCTTCCCTTTCGCGGGCGAAGCGAAGCGAAGCACAATGGCACGAAAGACGAGGCAGCGACGAGGACTATCGCTCTTCCTCGTAGCGTCCGCGAAGCACAACGAAGAAGAGCTTTACCTACCTACCGTAATTGCTTCCATCTCGTCATTCCGCCGTGCCCGGCTCTCCTAATTGTCTCTGTTTTTCCTCTCTGCACCTCCAAGCGAGAAAAAGGAGGGCAAGAGGAGGTATTAAACGCGCTCGAGGTGTCCGTCCGTCGTTCCCCGCGTCTTATCGAGATCCGCAGAATTATTTTCGATTATTCTTATCGTCAGCCTTCCGCTCGCCTCTGTAATCCCCTTTAACTGCCGCGTATTTTGTCGATCTGAAGCACCCGCCACGGAAGACAGAGTCGTCCGTAGTTTCTTTCTGTCCGTTCGAAACATCTTCAGTCTGTATTTCTTTCAGTTTTTTTTTTTTTTTAACACCTTGAGTGCCGCACTGATTTCAGTTCATCGTCTAACTGATGATTAAATCACTAAAGTTGCAGTAAATAAATATAATTCGTACACCTCTTACTTTGTTTCATTGATTCTTTATTGGTCGTACAGGCCATTTTGTATTAATTATATTTTATACGTAACTTATAACGCGTCAGTCACCAGTAATTCCCACAGCATTCAACGTTTGTTAATTCTCTTTTATTAACGGGAATTGATCTAGATAAGCAAGAATTAGAGCCGTATAACGTGCCGTGATATTCATTACGAAAAACGGGTCACCGTCTTAAATCTCATGAGAAGCAATACATTTGGGCGATTAATATAGTAATCAAGAAGTTTAAACATAAATACATGAGATCATGAATCAATCTTTGCTTTACAAAAAGAAAGATATGTAATATAGATTGATAATTATAATCAGTAATTGTCAAGAGAGAACCCATCTTATGGACTGCTAATAATAGGAACTTATGTTACACTCGTTCAATAAGGTCAAGCCGTCAATCAAAATAAAGAGACCGAACGATCGAACAATACTTCAACCTTGGACGAATCAAAGCGCAGTACGAGTACAAAACGTATAACAATTTTAAACTGAACACATTATTAAAATATCTACCCGACCGATAAGTAAAATGTTGATAATTGAACCAGTGTCTTGTACGCAAATGACAATTGTCTGGATATGATTGTTGACAAATGATTGATAAATAACACCAAGATCACTCACAAACCGCCGAGGGAGGAACAAAAAACAAAGTTGTTCGTAGTTTCCTTCATCTCAGCCTGATCGTCCGTTCAAAAAATCCTTGATCTGTATTCTTTCTTCCGTGAAGATCTCCTTTTCGTTACTCGTCCGTCTTTCCTCTCTCGCACATTTAGACCAGTTGCCCAGATATCTACCAAGAGTCGTTGAGCGCGAACGTACCGTTGAAAATTCATTCGCAATGATATGCGAAGGGGAAATATACGCGCGGGAGAAGCGCACGCGTCTCTCTCAGAACTTCTGAAGAGTTAATATTTGAATCCACGGCCGGAGATTCGCGCCAGCGTTGTTTGGCCGCGGAGATGCGGAGGCGGGATAATGCAATCGGCAAAATGCATAAGCGCAAATGCGATTCAACATCGATGGAGCGCAGCGCTCGGGCGTAATTATCGGAACGAGATTGCGGCGCGTTGCGACGACATTACGAGCGCGTTCGCGCGTTAAATTATTCTTACCGCCGAATGCGCGCACGAGTACGATCCCATTTTCACCGCCGGCTTCTCTCTTTATTTCCTTGCGCTCCGAATTATACCGTCACGTCGTTCCGTCTCTTTTCGCGTCTTCTCGCCTCGGCGTTTTCTTGATTTACGCGAACACGCAATATCGTTTTTATCAAGCGACGTGCGAGTTTGTTATTAAATTAGCATAATGTTTCGCGCCCCGTCACTGTATACTGATAAATTCAACCCACCCCCCATCTCTCCTTTTGTTTCTCGCTCTTTTCGAAATTTTATGTCTTCGCTCAACGACGTGTTAAAAGCCGCGTTTCTTCATTTCGACACTGTCGCATTTCCTCCGCCAATATAACACCGAAGGCGATATATGTGCGCACACGAACGTGCGACTATCACGGCTCCTTATTAAAAATTATATTGCGAATGATCTCTCTTACGCTCTGGAGAGAAGAACAAAGAAACTTCCCGCCGTAGCGCCAGAATGTTCAAGTTGTTTAAACGCACTGTTCAAATAAACCACCCTCTTGCTCGCGGATGTAGAGGATCATCTCCAGGAGGCGAATTTCCACGCGCATTTCGATGCAGTTCAGCGGTTCGTACATTCCGAAAAATGTGCAAAAAAGAAGAAAGAAGAACAGGAAGAGGAACAAAAAAGAACGCGGGAAAAATAGAGCCGCTTGCCCCGATATTGGCGGTCAGACGGGTATAGGCATTAATCCTCGCCTCTCCCTCCATCGCCGAGGGGGAAGCTCGATTGTGGTAACAGATTGTGGTAAACTTTATAAGCCTAGAGTTACTCGAAAGTGCGCTCGCGGTGTCGGTACGCTAGACTGCAATAACATTTACCACAAACTTTTACTACAGCTCAAATGTTCCTGCCCTACTCTCCTCTTCGCCTCCCCGCCCCCTTCTCTCTCTCTCTCTCTCTCTCTCTCCCCTCTCCCTCCCGCTCCCTTTTCCTTCTTTCTCTTGCTCTCTCGCCTCGCTATTCTCCGGCAGCACTACGTTCTAACAATTGCCGCTGCAGCTACAATGGCACGCTTTACTGCTGCGGCGGCGTAACTTGATACAATAATGCGCGTTCCGCGTCGTTTACCCGCAAAGAGTTGACTTACGCGCGGGGGCCACGGCGCGCCGGATCGATAGGCATATCGTCTCGATAGATGAACCGCCGGTTGTGTTTCAGTCGCAGTCTGCTCTCTTAAGTTAAATCGGTAAGACGGTATTGTACTGATAATTAGCGAATATTCGCTCATTTTTAGTGGAAACGCTTCTGCTTAACTCTTGTCTTATTTCACTGATTTTGGCTAGTGAAAGATTCATTGCAACGAAAGATTCATTGTTACTTTATAGCGGAAACATACATGTGTGTGTGTGTGTGTGTAAGTTTATACACATACTATATATATATATATATATATATGTATACGTGTACGTACTCGATCATTTTTGACGTAGTTCGCAAGGTAGTAGACTCAAGAGCCTCGAGATTTAGAGTCCCATCAGCATAATCAGTATATTCTTCAAATATAAGTTAAATTAATTAATCGTAATTAGGAATATTTCAGATAAAATCATTGACAACATCTTAAGAATTATTAAGATAACGAGAGTGACGTAATAAATAATATCTTGTTTCTGCAATTAGAATCCTCTGACAGAAACAGTTGTTACTTAAGACTTTCACTGATATGCTGTACTATACTTATAACCTGATCACTAGACTATTGATCGCTTCCCAGTGATTATATATTGATTGCACTTTAGAAAATGGCGCATTTTTCGGACAAAAAACGCCGCAGTGTCAGACTAGCGAAAATGGGATTCTCTCGCGTTGAAATAATAGTTATCTTTATTAGGAGTATCTATCTTCCTTACCATCGTTAAATCTTTATACCGAAGAATAAAATTTGCGACACGAGCGCGGTCACAGTTTTTAGTTTTCATGGGCGAGTGAAGAAACGCGCTCTATTGCAGAGGCGTTTAAATTTTATACGGTAAATTTGTAGCCACATCGCTCACGTAGATCGCCTTTAAAAAGCGCAAGATTTATTAGCCTCCACTTGTAGCGCAAGAAAGGATCTACAGAGACTGTCGTAGCAATGTATACTTATTTGCCGCGCATTATACCTCTTTTTTGTCTACTAACTTAAGACTTTTTTCCCGTACAAAAAGCACCCTGATTTACCCCTTCGCGTCACTCGCTAACGTATCATTTTCTACTCGTTCACAAGAGAGGGCTAATTTGTAAATAACATCTCTCACGCGATTTAATAATTTCTCTCACGCAAACTGCATGGGATTTGTGGAAATATAATTCTCACAGAGAGACGTGAGAATTCGCGGAGCAAATGGAGAAATGAAGATTTTACCGAGTCCGTATTTTAAATAGAAATTTTTTTAACCGGCCAGTAAGAGAAAAAGACAGAAGAGTGCGCTCTCGATTTCTCCCGTTCGATTCTCCGTTCTTTTCCGTTCACCTTGAAATTCGCAAAATTTGTCAAACGTATTATTCGAGACCGAGAGTATTATTTTGGGAAAATCTCTCTTTTTCTCTCTCTCTCTCTCTCTTTCCACACACACACACACACACACACACACACATATATATATATATATATATATATCCATCTCTCTTTCTCCCTCACATCGGCGATCTGCCACATGCCAGGACTGGTATGGAATCATCACGCACAGAAACGTTCCGCCACCGGACTGCCATCAGCAGGGCTATATGAAACCCTGACGTGGCTCTGCCAGGGTTGTAATTGTCGTCCTTTGTCCGTCATACGAGCTTGCGGAACCGCTCGGTGGTGAACCGCAAGCTTTACCGACCCTGCTGGAACCACTGAGCCGTACAAGCATTATCGCATCAGGTGCTTAATCCTTGGTTTATCACCTGCGATGTCGACTCCCCGACCCGGGCGAGAACCCGCCGACGGTCTTCGCTTCCTTGTTGTCGCAAATTTACTGCTGACACATCGTATACTGCGAATTGAATGAAATTACATGGAGATGTTTGCTTACGGGAAAATGGCACCAGCGACGCAGTTTATATCTTTAATTATCGTTTATCCCTAACTCCTCTCATCTTTTTCCTCTTTTCTATCTCCCAGATCCATCGTCTTTTCTTGCGACTAGATATTTTTTATTCGACGTTGAATCTATTGCATTATTGATTGTCTAGGCATATTTGAACTAATATTAAATATACCAACAAAATCCCTAAGGCATGGCCTAATTTTTCACATAGAACATTACCGAATTTTCTACGAGTTGTATTCCCAAGTGAACAAATTATACATGACTGCTAACACATATTTAGCTTCGGTAGATTTTTTTCATGGAACATCATTTGTCTTAAAATATGCCGTTATGTGCGCAATTTATGAGCTTTATTTACGTCTAACGTTATATTTTCATATTTATTTATTTTACTTTATTCCTAATTTCATTACTATTTTAATGCATTTATATACTGTAACTTCTTTATCATTTATATATATATATATTTTTTTTTTCCATATTATCTATCCATTTACGATATTACGTGTTTATTATGTACTAAAGGATTGTCCGTGAATAGGGATTATTATTATTATTTCAGATTTTCCAGAATTATTCGAGAATTACATTTAACGAATATCGTGCTCGCTTCCAGAAGTATTTTCTTGTACACGCGCGAATCATAAATTGCAAACGAATCATACGCTGCGAACAGTCTTGCTTTCTGGCTCATTTCTCGTATTATTTAAGCGGCAATAACTAATCGAAAATACCACAATCACATTTCGAATTCAATTCGACCTCCCTTTCCCTCTCACGGCCCTCTGTTATCTCGATATTTATTATTTCAGTCGGTTATTTCCGCGAGGAAGGTAAATTCGGGCGCGCTTCACGTTGGCACGTATCCCGAAATGCAGCATAAACATCGGGGGGTGAAAGGCCCAAATATCGCGAGCATTATGAAAAGCCATAAACCACTGGGCCCAAGGGCAGCCAACACCTGCGTGGGTCGCGCGGGATCGATACTCGACGCGCAGCGGCCGGGCTCGCTTATGTTATGCATATCGCGAATGTTCCCGGTAGTGCATCGTTACGCGAGATGGTGGCCGTAAAAGATGCAACGCCGGCGAAGCGATCGCTCGTATAGTCCGTAAACGGACGTCGCTTGTGTTCCGACGCGATCGTTGACGGAGCTGAATTCCTTTCGAACCGCTTTGAATATCGCGACGATCACGCGCGCCCGCCGTACGCTCGACTTCCAAGACACCTCCGCGAAACTCCTCCGGTTAGATTACCGGTAAAGTTTTGTTTCGCGCGCACCGAGGTTTCTTACGAAGAGATGAATAGCGAGGCTCGGTTTGCGGCCACGAGCTTTTTCACAAAAGCCACCCGGTTAAAACAATTGTTTCGCTTCGTTAATTATAAGTTTTCGCCGTTTTTCACAAGCTGCGTATATACTTCTCGCGCTTGCTGCAAACCGCTGGCCAGATACCTGCGGATGAAACTCGGAAATGCTCGGGCAAAAAGAACGCTTTTTCCTTCGCGACGATCGTGCAATTTCTTGACACAACGGCGACGCTCTCTCACTCTCGCGACTGTGCGGCGGCGCGTGCGGAAAAATAAGCGGCTTCCGCACGCCGAGCTTTCCGGTGCTCTCATTTCATTGCACTTATCGCGCGGATAAAGGTAAAGAAGGAATTCCACTGCGAAAGCGTATATATCGGGGGAGGGAAGCTCACACTGAAAGATTCCTTCGCACGCTTGCCGAATGTGAAATCACCGTCGATATTTCTTTAAGTCGATTCAGCGGATTCGACGCATCGCGCGCGCCTGTGTTATTTCCGAAAGTGGCCAACCGTGCGTTGCCCCTTTCCACGACGAATATAGCCGCGAAACTCTATTTTCCAATAACGACCGGTAATTTTTCTCATCCGGAGGTAGACCGTCGCATATGCTCGCTGATCGATCCCGTATTTTGGCGCGACATTTCGTCTATCGATTCTCTCGGGATAAGTAAATAAAAAGTGAAATTTAAGTATTTTTTTACTCCCCCTCCTCCCTTTCGTCACATTCCGTCACGAAATGCTTGGACCCCCTTCCAATATTACATTGAGAGACCCGCTTAGTTGGCTGAAATGAAATGTTTGAAAACAAATGTTTTCGCTATAAGAACCAGAATTTAGTTTTCTGAAACTTTCTTCATTTTCGTTTTGAAAAGAATAAAAAATTACCCTCTCTTTTCGTCTCCACATAGAATGAAAGAAACAACTTATAATCATATTCGCGTGAAATAATTATTAAATTGCACGTTCTACTATCTTCTACTATCTTTTGTTAAAATATAAATCATTCTTAGGCATGATAACAAATTAATTACTTTATTTTATAATTTTGATTAGTAAAAGTTGTGTTTAAAAAAAAATATTTAAAAATCAACATTTTGATTATTAGCATAAAACTATGTCAAAATTTAAAAATGTTTACCGAACGTATCACGAATGGAAACAAAACGAATAACCACGCACATCCATAGTTACTGGTTACGCCATCTAATTTGACGTGCCTTTACTCCTCCTCTCTCCTCTCTTTGCCATCATAGGCCATCACGCAAGCTAATAGACTTACCATCCCCCCTTCCCCCTTTGTGATGTGACGTAATTGTGTTAAATGGCCCCTAGATAAATGCATTTATTAGCGGTTTAGGACCTAACCCTTTAAGAGCATTCAAAATATATATATACAGGGTAGGGCAATAATTATAATACTACCTTAAATATCTCTGAAAAAGAAAAACATTTTATTAATGAACACACGAGGATGAAAAAATTTACATTTGCCAAAGGTGTTTGAAATGTTGACCACTGATATCAATGCAATTTCTGTCAGACAAATTTTTCTTTCTCCTTTTTTCTCCTTTGTTTATATTTCAAAGGTATTCAGAATCGTAATAGTTATTGCTTCACTTTGTATATAGATGCAGAGAGAAGACTGAACGCGCTTGCTCAGTGGCGCTTTGAAAGAGTTGCAGAATCTTTTTTATGGCTAACAGCGCGATCCGTATCCGAAGTATAGAGAGATCAGTCTCACGAACTGCGACAAGCGAGACTATCATACATAACATCAAATGGAAGTCCGAAATTCTCCGAAAGCTCCGCACAAGGTATCGACAGGTGCAGACGGCCCGGCGGAACTCCGTTAACACGTTCCGACAACCGGTTTTATCATAGTCGCAAACGTGTACCGTTCTGATCGATAGTTCAGATAGACAAAGTCCGCCTTCACTTCTCAGCGGGACTTGCGAAGTTCCATCTCGCGGATGTTCTTGTCCGACGTTAGTTTCATCTACGACGATCATCACGGGAATAATTACCGTGATCATCTGACTTACGAAGGGCTTGTAATATCTCGTCGTTATGAAAGCGAAGTGAGTTACTCACTTGTTTCCGCAATTCTGGGATCAGGAGTGACTAGAAGTTGGGCCGCGAGTGAGGCCCGATGACCGGAGGTGCTCTCAGCCACGCATTCGTATGTGCCGGTGTCCTCAAGCTTCGCGGAGGATATCACGAGTTTCGATCTCCGCCTGTGAATCAAAGAGAGAGATTTATTCGAATGCGATGGAAAGACAAAAAGAAAATCACGCTGTGAGCAATTTATTAATAATAAATCAATTTATAAGTTATTCAGTCAACGATAATGCACGAGAGGAAAAGAAAGAGAGAGAGAGAGGGAGGGAGGGGGGGAGGCACCGAAATATTGTCTATTGATTGAATCGGCGGCCGGTCGCAACGAAATCCGGCAGCTCCAATTATCACGTCGCGAGATCAACTCGATGGCGCGTCCATCAATCGACTTGACCGATTTTCATTTCGTCAATCGCGTCCGTCGCGCGGTGCGGAGCGGCAGCCCGAAATTAACTGTCGGTCGACTCGCATTACATCGAATTTATTGACGCGTCGATAACGAAATTAAATAGTCGATTTGCCAGCGGAGAGCGCGGAACCGTTGACGCGTGCCGCAGTAATGGTTCAATAAGCTCGGTCGACGAACTGCAAATCGGAAATTCGGCTCGTTATTAGCCGCGATGGGAGTTTCGCTGGCCGATCCCGAGCACCGCTGCCTAGCCACTATTACAGCCGAGTGTGTTATTCATGATTTTAGCGTCTGCCGGATTTTCCGTCTCCCGCGATTATCCGCCATCGGTCGCCAAAGCTCGCCCGACGAGTTTATTATCGCGAATTACGGGCAGAGGTTACTTAGTCGCGCGCGATTTATCTCGGCGTCATGGGTGCCGATTTGCGTTATGCTAAGCCGCGATTCTAAGTTTGCGTTTCAATCAACTGCTTGATTGCTCGCGCCGAAAACTCGAGTGATTACGACACTGGCGGTTCGGGGGTTCCGTAGGTGGAAGTAGGTAGTCGCTAATGAAATTAAACGGAGTCGATCACGACGCAATGCGACGTTCGTCGAGCGTGAGAGGACACGAAATTAGAGAGGAATTAATTCCCGATCGGTACAAAGGCAGGGACTGAAGACACTTGTTCAACTCGCACAATCGCGTGCGTCGTCCCCGCTTGTACGTCGATTTCCTTTGTCAAAACGGTGATAGATTTTGCGTTTTTTACAAATAAAAATAACATATTATATTTGGTATACGCACATACATATATATATATAATATTAAATAAATATTATTTGACCAAAATACAAATTTGCTGAGTGATATTGGAGCAATGATTTACTTGAATGTAGCACTTTTTTGTACATATAGCGAAAAAGAGCGGACGCTTGTAATGTTTCAATCTAACAAAAAAAGTAGCAACAGCAATATGCATGCAAGGTTATTTTATTAGCGGCACTGTAATAGCATTTAGAAGAAAGTTGCTTAAATCGTACTAGTTACCTAAATGGTACTTCGTCATACTTTCTGTAATTATTCAATATAAACGCGAGTAGTAAATATATTAAATAAATAAGCAGTGAAAAATATAATTAAGACATTTTTGAACGAATTGCATTATATGTTTCTTGTATGATACGAACACTTAAAAAATACTTTAAATAGTATGATTTCGCCCCCTACTGTAAACACGAATTTCTTGGCTGTAATTATTTGGCTGTGTAACATCACAGTCGTAAATGGCAAACACCCTTTTCTCACGTGGAGGCGCTTTCCGGAGTCTCTGGAACGTCTCCACGACTATGAAACAGCGGTGCGTGAGGTCAGGGATTAACTCGTTACCACGTTTGACGCCCTCCTACCGCTTCTCAAACTTATCGATTCTTCTAATGTGATCACGCTCCCGTAGCTTTATCCACTCGTAGGCCACCAAATGGCGCGTTAACTCGTTTCACGTTAGGTCGAGTTTATCGGCGTCGAATAATGGAATTAGACGGGCGATTTGTCGGTAGAGGGTGAGAGGGCGGAGGAGGTCTGCGCGCGAGGATCGCAGACTCGCGCCATATCGTCACGTCTGAGTAACTTCGGGTGGGCCGTGGAAGCGGCGGATTAACTTATTATTATCTTCGCCGGGATTTCGAAATCCGAACCGAGCCGCTCCTCCACGGGCCGAATGGCTGCTACGAGTCTCAAAGAGATTCCATAAAGTTCGGGGCGAGGAAGTTTTCGCCCCCTCCGCCTTCTTCACCTCTCCTTCCTCCTGCGGGTAAATCGGAGCCTCGACCATCCACGGCGTAAGCTTACGCCGCTCGTGGCGCGCTGTGCTGAACGCGACCTGAAATTTCTGGACTTTCTTTTAGTTTGGGGCAAACTCGTTTTTCCGTGCGGGAGGAGCCGAGTTCTCGCTCTCACGCGACCTCCTCCTGCGAAAGTTCCATATTTTCGAACGTGCGGGGAGAACAAATTTAATAAGTTCAAGTGCACGTACGCGCGGCGATGAAACTCAGTTGACGAGGCCGACAAAAGTAATCCCGATCGCACCGGCGATCACGCCTCGTTTCTGATTCGCGTGCTTTTCGCAGATATTTTCACTCGCGGGCCCCCGAGACCCCCGCGTAATCTCGGCGAATTCGATATTTTTGCACGTCACGAGAAATATGAAGCAAAAATTATAGGCGTAGTTTTTATTTTTGCATTTTTCGTGTCACGAGAATGAAATGTACGATTCGATCGTGTAACTGGGAAGTTATCGAAAATATTTGCCCCATCTCCCGTTTTCGTGACGTTTCCAGCTACATTTGTGACATTTCATCTCCGACTATCCGGGACGATTTCGAGAATTCGAAATGAATCTCGCTACTCGATGAAAAAAGGGAGGGAACGGATTTGAGATTTTATCACATTTCCGGAATGTCGAGACGCGAAAGACGGAGAAGGAGAATGGAAGCGGAGAAGGGGGCGTCGTCTAGTCGAATGAGACGTTTCCTCTTGGTGTCGTACGCGCGCGACGAGCCACGTGTCGCTATGCCGGAAATCTCCGGTAAGATTTCATTTCATTTACTTATCTCTGTATTACTTGCCGAGCAGGTGGACTCTTCTCGAGACTCCCCGTTTTATCTTCAGTCGCTGTAGCTTGCGTATCAACGTCAAAGGTCAAGGAAAAGGGAGCTCCGCGGGAATATGCTGCGCGCTATAATTAAACGTTTGCATTTTTTAACTGCCTTTACTTGACATCGACTAACGAGCTACTGCTGGTGCAGCAGAACGAGTTGCAAGCTATTAACTTCAGTCGCGAACGAATAGATTGTCGTATGATAAGAATGTTTTATATCCCGACTGCGCCGCGCGAAGATTTTTTATATCTTTCGGGCTCGTGAATTTCAGAACACGAAAATGCAAATACACCGGGATCGCTTCTGTTTTCATTTTAACAAGTCGATACTAATTGCGCGTCAGTTCGTACATTAGCGTAGGGGAAGGTGTTTGGACACTGTTGTACCTAGAACAATATTCAATTTTTCTATGTTCTTCTATGTTATTACTTTTTTATTATATACTTTATCAAACGATAAAATCGTTCGTTTCAACTCGAGCGCCTCTCAATAGATATCATAATATTCAAGTTAACAGTACAGAAAATAGTGTTTAAATGCTGGATGTGTTTTAAGGTTTCACACTATCAAAAGTAAACTTTTTAACTTGAAATTTATTTGAATATACTAATGACTATACAATAAATGCTAAAATATAATGATTTAATACTTTTTTTTTGGTTTCTAAAGTTTATTTACATATTATTTCTAGTTTAAGAAACATAACCTAAACTAACTTAATTTTTGATATTTCTTTTTCTAAATTAATGTTGTACCTAAATCACCAAAGCTATATTGTATCTTGGACATTTCCCAGGTACAGCATGATTGCGATATATCAACTTACTTCATTCTGTTTTAAAGTTAAAGTAATATTTAATTTGAAGAATCGTTTTATTCTAGGTAAGATATGAAAAAAAATAAAGAGTTAACTTTTTTTATTTGATTGTTATAACTAATCATTGAAATAAATAGTAGTTCATTCCATTTAAAAATAATTAAATTTATGATAACAAAAATGTTTATAAATTATTTATGTTTATTATGTCATTAATGTTAAAACAATAAAAAATAATGTTATTAATGGTGTCAATGTTTATTACGTTATTAATATACTTTTGTAGCATAATTTATTTTAGTGTCATTTAAAACCGTTTATCCTTTATGTAAACTATATGTACAAGGTACGACTGTCCAAGGTACATCATCTTCCTCTAATCAAGCGCACACTCAGGTGAGAATATCGATGGCAACCGAAACGAATTAAATAAAAGTAACGGAGAAAGGAGAAACACGTTAATTATCGTTCGAGACTCGTACGCAACTGCGATAAAAGTGGGTCTCGTAAAAAAAAAAAAGAAGAAAGAAAGAGAGCAACGCACGCGATGACATACGATATAGGGAAGGCTTTACGGAATTAATACTCGTCAACTACGCGAATACCACTGTGTTGTAGCATTGTATCGTTACGCTCAAATTGCGCAGCGCTTTTTTTCGCCACGGCCACTAATGAAATCCGTTGGCAGCGGTCATAAATTACGAGGAAAATCGCGGGTGGTCGACGTAGCATTATGCGAGAAGCGTTTAACAGCAAGTCTCTGACCGCGATCTTCACAAAGAGACGTCGACATGAGATTAATTGCGATGTAAACGCATGGAAAGGGAGAGAGAGAGAGAGAGAGAGGACAAGAAAATAAGGGAGCGAGGTTTCGGTGCAGGATACTCGAATCCTGAATAGGGATCTAAATCTTTGTTTGATGAGCGCAGCGGCAGTTGCAATTTGTAAAATGTGTCGCCGGGCGCATATATGCAGCCGGGCAAATATTGCAACGGATAATTGGTGCAACGCAACTTTGCGGACGCGCGTATCGTGACGTTAAAACGTCGATTATTCGACCGTGCGGGACACGCGACACCTGTCATTTCGAATCGCTTTTCGAGCGATTACTGTGTCATCGCTCGAAATTCAGTTGTTACGCGCGCGCTGAATGTCCTTACTCCGTAATTTTCCGCGTGCAATTTTAAGCGGATCAAATGCGGACGATCGGCATATACAACATGTGCGTACACGGTGACGATGGTTTAATTTCAGCGTGATTTTTGCGCCTCGCAATCTATCGATCGGCTGGACTAAAACACCCTTATTAGATACAATTCGATGCATCTCCGAGCACGATCAGCTGTCAGCCAGACGCGTCTGTTCGCGAACGTTCATTTTCCCGAGAGGGGTAGCGCCAAGCGCCTGGTCTGTCCATCCCCTTTAAGCAATTTCACATGCACGCGTTTGCGAGACACAAGCGAGAGAGTGGAAAGGCTGGATGCACAAGGAGGACGGTGCGCTGGTACGTGAGATGCGACGACGATGAAAAAGAAAACAGCGGCGGTTAAAGAGGGGGAGAAAGAGAGACCGCGGGAGAGGGGAGGGCGAGGAGAACAGGCGAGTGGTAAAAAAGAGGAGAGAGGGAGGGAGGAGACGAGGTTTCTAATTTGGTGCCACGGCAAAAATCGACACTCCGTCTAGACTACCGGCACTCTCCGCTTAGCCGTCTTGAATCTCGGAGGGAAGGGGAAGAATACCCCGTGGGTGCCCAAGGAAGAGTCCGGCCGACGAAACGAGAGGGAATAACGGAACGAGTCGCAGAGAGGGAAGGATAGAGGGTCTAGATCTCTATTTATATGTACCGTACTTCGTTCATAGCTCGCCTTTTCCTGTTCTCCTTTCATCTCGTTACGTCTCTCCGGCTAGTTACCGTGCGTCGCTCTCCCCTCCGCGAACGCCTCTCTTCCTTTGACGGCGAATGGACTCGATCCATTTTCTAACGACGCGCCAGGCAGATAGCCAAGGTATCCTTTCGCCACATCGGAACGTATCGCTTCGAGCGAATCTGACGCGCAAAATCCCGCGAACTGTATTCCGAAGTTACCGAACGCGACGTGGTGAAGGAGGGAGGGAGAGAGAGAAGGCCGGCTTATCCGCACCCCCGGGACACGCCGCGGTCAGAGCTTTCGCCGTTATGACGAAGCCCGGGCGTTTTCAATGAAATACCACGACCTCCCCCCCCCCTCCCTCCTCCGTCCCCGTATTCCACGCGTCTCGACTCGTGTAAATCTCTTCAAGCTATTCCGAGGTCGAAGCGGCGTCGCCATCGAATAACCGTCAGACTTTCTCTTTCCCTCTTTTTCCCTCCTCGGATCACGCGTGCGACGAATTTGTGCCCACCTGGGAACCGCAAAATTTCAACTACATTTTCCTCGTAGTTATGTTTGCGAGACACTCCGTGAATGCTAGAGCGATTTTTGGAAACACGTCGGGAATGTGAGCAAAATATGCAAAAGGGATGCGTAAAGTGATATTAATTTCCGATGGAATTGCAAAATGCAATGAGAGGCGGTCTTTGGGAACGTTTAATGTTATGTCTACACCGTTTGCGCGTGTAACGTGTTAGCAAACACGGTAATTAAATCTCAATTGCAATTTCGTTTGTTTATTGTTTAAATATTTGCTGCAGTTTTGCGCACGCACAGAGGGAAGAAGAGAGAGGATCGGCAGGAAAGAGAGAAAGAGAGCAGTGAGCTCAAATTTGCGATGCGCGTCGAGATCTCCCGCGCGTTCGGCGATTAAAATTCATTTCGCATAATTGGCTATTATCCGCGAAATAATTAGTCACGTAGTTCCATAAGCGCGGTTTGTTTTTAATTAAATCCCGCGGGGGAGGGCCGGCGCGACGACGAAGACGACTTTCGGCCGGCGGGAGGCTCCGAGTCGTTCAAATCTCTTCGGGCTATTCCGAGTTTCCGTTTACTGAATCGCGCGCAACTTGCGGAGCTCCTTCATCAGAGATCAAACGCAGGTTATATCGCTTCCGGATATACGCGCGGCGCGCAGGCATGATGGGCGTGGGTGCACCAAGTTATCGGTTGAAAGTTGCTGAAAGTTGGACGCGGAAGCTTCAGAAACCCCTCGCTCGGATTTAAGCATTTAAGCGTCAAAAAGTGTAGCATCTCTCTTTCTCTTCCTTTTTTCACCGATGATGGTCCCGATAGCCGTTATCGAACCGCCGCCGACGGCAGCTGAGAGATTTCTGAATTAAAGTGGCGTATGTTACTAATTAATCAGAACCTAATACTACCGATAATAATAAACATACCGTTATTAACATTCGACGTTGTTATACGTGATTTAATGCAGGCAATACGATGCGCTTGTAACAACATGTATATGCATTTGTTATTTATTACTATTATATACAGCGCGCTCAATGGTCTGACGATCTAAGCGTAGCACGATGTTGAATCGTCGAAAATCCAAAATGATTCCGTCGCAATCCCATCAAATATTGCCGTTTCTCCGGTTATCTTTTTTTTACGAAGTTATAACATGTCCCGAGTGTCTGCCGCAAAGACGCGAGGAAGATTCGAACGACACGACGGAACGCGATGAGTTTCGTGCGATTGCGGAAAGCCCGCGGAAGAAACCTTCCATGCGAAGTTCATTTGCATAAAATCGTACGCGACTTCGCCTGTCGAAAGATTCACTCTATTTCGCTCGCCGTAATGAACACGTAGTTAGAAATGCGAGTAATAATTACAAGCGCTTCGCGTCGCGTCTGCGGTTTCCGGTGTACGAGCGCGAAATGAACGAGTCCCAAAAACGGAAAATGCAAAACGCCGGTTATTAACGTTTGTTAGGTTCCTAATTATCCGACCGTTTTTCCAAGCGTCATTCTTTTCGCGCTCCGCTCAGGCTTTCGGTCCGAAAGAGAGCAGAAGAAAAGGCACGAAGATAGGCAAGAAGAGAGGAAGGAAGGAAACGGAGGCAGAGTGTGCTCGAAAAAAAAAGCGGGGGTGGGAAATAAAGACCGCCGGACATTTCACCGCAAAATGCGGCCGCGTGCACGAATTGCAGTGACGCCGGCGTCGCGACACAAGTATTACGCTTAATTTGCCTCTCCGCGTTCTCCGCCGCTTGCGCCTTGTCTCTTTTTGTCGTCACTGCCAAGAAGATATGGCGTCGCTTTAAACGAACACGAAATGAAGCGATGAGGAAAGCAAATTACGAAATCGAGGTCGGATTTTGGATTTTGGTATACGTACTCGAGCGGCTCGAAAAATGTCCGATGTTTAAATTTTTCCGCTGACCATATTATTGACTTTATGAAGATGTCCTTTTGAGGGGTGTTCTTCTTCATTTACTTTACTCACTTCATTTACTTACACTTTTATTTACATATTACATGAAGCCCATTATAAAAAGTTGATATGTGACGCTGTTATTACTGCTTCAGTGAAACTCGTATTTATTAGACCAATTTAGCTACATAGATATTATAGTAAGATTATTTAGTCTTTGTTATAAGATTTTTTTGATATCTATTACAGCTTTTTTTTATAAACAAAAAAGAAGGAAAATTTGGTGGCGAAAAATCAAACTTTTGACTTCGAATGCTGATAATTTTATTAAAAATTAATATTTTAAAATTCGGCTGTAACAAAGGCTAGATAATCTTATTAAGAATATTTAAAAACTACCAGCTAAATCAGTGTAGGTTTCCGAAATATTTTAAATAGCGATGATCAGCTTCACGGAAGCAGTAATAACAGCGCTAAGCCAGCTCCATACGATGTGGCAAATGTAGACGAACGTAGGAGAATATTGGCAATTATATAGATCACGTATATTAGGCGAATGTCAAATACGTGATGATATAACGTGATGATATAAATGTAATATAATATAATATAAATAACAATTATTATATCATTACGTATTACATCATAATATAACATACGAACGTAGGTGAACGTAGGTTAACGTTGGCAATTATACTAATCACATATGTTGCGCGAATGTAATATACATGATAATATAACAAATGTGATATAATATAACATAAATAATAATAATTATTATATTACTACATATTATATCATAACATACATGATAAATATAATTTCCGACGTTCGTCTACATTTGCCACATCGTGTGAAACTAGCTTCATAATATCAACTTTTTGTAATGGGTTTCATATAATACATAAATAAAAGTATTAAAAAACCATCCCTTAAAAAAACACCTTCACAAAGTGTAAAATGTGGTCAGCAGAAAAATTCAAACTTTTTCAAGCTGCTCGGATATACGTATTAGCTCCTTAAAAAAAAAAAGTACTGCATCGTGCGCCGCTCCCGTCGCCCGGGACGATTTTCCGCGCGCTTTCACTCTTTCGCAGCGCGTCCGTCGACCGCAATTTGGCGACCGCCGTCGCGCGGGAGAGAGAAGAGAGAGGACCTCACGATTTTCACCGATGCTTTTAAGTCGTCGACGGCACGGAAGGATGGTATCGTCGGTCGCGGATCCACACTGGCGTGGCAGGCGCGCAGACAGAAATTTCTCATCTTGCCGTGACGGCTCGATGGTCGCGGAATGTTGCAATTCGATTGACCGGCCGGGGAAATGGATTCCTAATGGTGGACGTCACTGGCGAACGGTACGGCAAGAACTATCAGTCTTATAATGGAAACGGCATGTCGTGGAAACCGGCGAAAGGAAGATACATTCACAAAGGCGGAAAGGGCCGGGTAGAGAAAAGGGGGAAGGTGGCGACGGACGTCGAATGAGAGAGAGACGGCGAGGAGGGAATCTTCCTACTCTCCTCTCGCCCCCGTCTGTTTTTCTTCCATCCTGTAGAAGTAGTTAATGGTTTTCTTTTGGGCGACTTGCTTCGCTGTGTTAATGTCTCTGCTGGTTGAATAGACTCCCTCTCTTCTCCTCTCCCGTTGCCTCTCTCGTCTTTCTGTTCACCGCCCCTTTTCGCGCATCTTTCGCGTTTACTCGCCCTTTCGTTTTTCCCCCGTTTGTCGACGTTCTCCTCGCGCAAAAGGCATCATTCCATCTGTCGACGCTTCCCCGAGAGCGATTGTATCAATAAGTGGAAATCGTCCGGCGAGCCTCACACACGCGATGGAAATATATAACTATAGATGTATTGAATTTTTTTCCATTCCATTTGGAGTGTGAAATTTAATAGAATGTTGCTTCTCGGGAGGTCCGCCAATTAGTTGCAAGGCTAATTGAAAGCGAACGTCACAATGTGGCGAGAATCGCAAGATATTTGACGACAAGCTTTGAGAGATCCGATACACGTGTTGATTGAACAGTTAACGAGAACTTTTCATATTCCCGGCGAATTTAATTCGACGAGAATTTGTCCGGCAGCAATTTTTCCGCTCGTTTTGCCAGTGATTTGGAGCAATGTCCGACCAATCGTTTAGCCTTATCACTTATTCCGTCGGCTGGATGCATATCGACGTTGATGCGCTCGTATTTTGACTTGGAATTTGCAGCGTTTGCTGTATTATTTATAATTAATTTGTCAAATTAAATTTGCGCGTATCGCGCCATCGCATAATTATCATTCGTATTTAAATATTCCTGGTTTCATTGACATTTAATTATAAAGTTTCCCAAGGATGATTAACGCGGAAGTTAAAAATTAACGGGATAAATGCAAATCGCTTCATAATATTACATAATTTATTCGGGATTACATTGTAAAAATAAAGTTTAATCTCGCCGGCGGGGCGGAACTTTTTATTTCATTTTAGTGCAATTTATTCAAAACTCCCGAGATTAATGTCTCCGTTTCGCTTTCGTTCTCGCGCGTCGAATCGCGATTTTATTTATACTTGCATTTCTTGCAGACGCCGACACTAGTTCGTTTTTCCTCACCTCCTTTTTCCCTCTTCGCGCACTGAATCGCTAGTCGCTGAATCATTTTATCATTTGGCGGATCGTTTTCTCGTCTCGATTACGGATCGGTTACGTTAGTGAAATACGAATAACCACGGCTAGACAACGCGACGCTTCTCAGCGGCCTCCGACGAAACTTCGGGCGCGATTTCTAATTTTAGTCGCGACGCTTCAGGAGCGTATCTCTCTCCGCGCTCGAGGGTGCTCTCTCCGCTCCGTTCTCGGAAAGAGAAAAAAGAGCCCTGAATCTACATGTTCGACGATATTCCTCTCTCGACCGTGCGACACGACTATGCACTTCAGACCGTGCGACAACGTTAGCAGCGATTTAACTCTTGCGCGAGCAATTTTCGACAACGAGTGAATCATTTGCGCGCCTAGTTGCGAAAAAAAATATATATACATTCGCAAATAACAGTCGCTGTATCGTTACTGGATCATACAAATGGTTTCGACCGCTTACGCGACCACCGAGCTTTTATTGGCAAACAAACGCCCGCTAATCACCGCGAATATTTTTGGCACTCGGCTCGACGGAACAGCGCCGCGGCAGAAAATATTGTTTATTCCCGTTGTCTATCAAGCAAGAAATCCGATCCGCTCGTGACTCGAGTTACAACCACCGCGCGCCACGCCGCATTTCCCGGCGAATAAAAGAAATCACATTGATGAGATGCGCGTATTATTGTCAGTATTGATATCATTAATATTTTTATCATGCCGGTCTTACAGATCAACGCCGGTGGGAGATTCATGTTTGCGCGATGTACCGTGTTACGGAAGTTTTGACGTGTTTCGCGGGCTAACACGGAACTAAACTGATAGACCGCGGAGAATAGAGGGAAAACATCCCCGCCGCAGCCCGCGGGGATATTGCTGAGAAATGGTCGGGATCGTATCCCGTTGGGAGGGGGGGGGGGAGGGNGGGGGGGGGGAGGGAGGCAACTCTTGTCGCGGCGGCTCGTTAAGCCGCACGGATTTTCCTGCCGGAATCTTCGCGGCGTCGCGCGCGGGTCCCCCGGCGAGTGACGCGAAAGTCTGCGCAAGTTTTGCTGTCTGCACAGGCCGATAAAGTGCTCTGATAATTGCGACGAACTTCCAGGTTCCGTAACTCGCTTTCCGCACCGGAGAGTGTGCTGGATTCGCTAAATTCCGTCACTTTTTGCGAGAGCTGCAATATCACGAGTTCTTGGAGATTTAGGGGCATACCTCGCGAGTATTCCTCCGCTTTATACTGTAACCCCTTGTTACGCCACCGTTTCCGCATATTTCTCGACAGTCTCAATGCACATGCGAAATGTATCGCGTGGTGGTATCTTCCCAATTCTTCTAATGGCTCTGTTATAATTTTGCGAAATTCCACCCGCGCAATTTTTCCGGGTTTCGTTTTAATGGGATGAAAATCTATCCCCTCCCCGCCCTCCTTTTCTCCTATCGCTTCTGTCTTTTTGTCGGAAGAGAGTCCTCTTTTCCTGATCAGTTGAACCGGCTTATTCTTTAATGGAAGAAAACGGAGGAAGAAAGCAGAATAAAAAAACACGAGAATTGTGAGAGCGGCGGGTCCTAGTAGTGTAGTGTGTAGCATATGATATAATTTCTCGCACAGGATAAAACGATAAAAAATCTCGATCGATACAATTGCTCTCCCTCTTCCTCACTGAGCACTTTAAAAGCGATCTAAGCGTTACACGAAGACGCATCGCGGTCAATAAAACGAAAGTGGCCGGTTCGCCGATACAGCGAGCGTAAGTTGGCCCGCCGGGATACCGGCGATGATAAATCAATCGTCGTGCTGTTCGCGATTGATAGAAATTCCAACTGGAATTTCGCACTTCCTTCGCCCCTTCCTTTCTCTCTCCTCCTTTCCGGTTTCGAAGAATTCTCGTCTACATTATATCCGGATCGCACAGACGAACTTCCCCTCTCTCTCTCTCTCTCTCTTTATCAAAGGCGCCGACTAACAGGGATGGGCAACTGAGGCGGGAGAAAGGAGGGGGCCAGGGCGATGAGGGAAAAAGAGCTTTGATTTATGGCGCTGTTTTTGCCGCCGCGACCTTAAAGGGCGATTTTCCGTTCCGGCGCGCCGAAGCCTAAAGGGGCGAAAGCGGACTGCGAAATAATATCAGTCTCACGTCGAGCGCTTGCGCGAGCACAGGTAGTCGTCGGAAGCTCCGCCGTGGTGTTTCCCCGGCGAGGGGCTTGACGTCGAGTTATAAATATCGTGACCCATCAATGGCACGGCTACCGCCATTCAGAGCGCCAAAGAGAGAGAGAGAGAGAGATACAAGAACAGAAAGAGGCCGGGAGAAGAGACTACTCAACGGAAAGAGGCAGAGGGAAGTATTAGACGTGTCTGAGATGTCGGTTTAAATAGATTCGTAATCATCGATTTAAGCTCCATGGCACACACACACAAACGTAAGCGGTAAGCAAATTGACCAATCACAGTCGATTATTCTTCCACCGTAAAGAGCACGGTAAAAAATTTTATTTGAAAAATGACTCCCCGAAATTTCGTGTCGCTTCAACAGGTAAAATGTGTTGAAAGGTTATTAAACGTATGTTGACAAAGCGAATGTGTTAATTTAACATTATATTTGTGTACTTTTTAATACATTCCCCATATTAATTCTCTAACGACAAGGTGGATTTTCCACGTATCCAGAAAAATGGGGTTGGATCCAATCCTATGCTCTGTTTTGTTCATTTTTCACGTAATCAATGTACAAAGTAGATAAAAGAAGTAAATAATGGTGAATAGTTAATTTTCTTAAGTCGTACTGCTTATATTTTTCTGTGTGCCACAGGGTCCTGATCCCGAGTATCTAAGTATCGTTTTACGGAAATCCGATAATGACTCGCGCGCGTACAACGCACGTGGATATATTCCGCGCGCATAATGGCAAGTTGCTACTTAGAACAACGAAAGCATAGACCGCGAAATAATAATAATAATTTCCCGGCCGGCAGAAGTATCGATACCACTTATGCGTGAAGATCCGTCACGATACCTGGGGAAGTCGAGGGCCGCTGCGCGTCGGCAGCCGCGCGATTCTCAGCGCTTCGTTAAAGATCGCATAATTACGCGATATCTTCCGCCGCGAGAGTCGCCTCTCTCTCTCTCTCTCTCTTTTTCCCGTCCCGCGACTCATCTCTCGTCGCATCGCGCTCAAAGTGTCGCGCAAAGAAAAATGCCGGAGTTATCTTTCGCAGTCGGGCGTTTCCAGCGCTTCAGTGAATATTTTATAACGACGGCCGGGCGAAAGAAGAAAAAAAGCAAGAAAATGCGAAGGAGCCGCTTTGAAGAGCGGCGACGGCGGCGGGTTAGTTCTTGGTATCTTCGAAGATAATCACTCGTGCGTCGCGAAACTTTCTTTTGCGTCCCCCTCCCCCTACCCTACATTCCTTTTTATATCCGCTGCTCGTGGATACCGCGATCCCGATACAACCGGTATTCCGTTCTTGTTTCGACTCTCCCTTTAACACGATGCAATAAGGCTGCTTTGACGCTAATTGATTATTCCCGTAAGGAGAGGGTAAGCAGGGGTGGAAAGGTCGAGTGTCGTCGGGAGAAAGAAAAGGTCACGGTGCCTGTCGCCGTCCTCTCCCTTTTTAATTCCCTTTCTCCATTGTAGCACGGCGCGGGATACCTTAATTTTTTGTCAACGGCCTCTTCCATTATTCGGAGAGAGCTCGCCTTTGATCCTCTGAAGATGCACCCACGCGCGTCCCCGACGACACGGAGCCTCGCGAAACTTATACTACCGTCGGACAAAAAGACCCGTAATATTGCGTTATTACATCTACACCATTTCCCGCCCACCTCAACTGGTTCTCAACGAAACGGCAGAAAACACCTTTATCTCGTGAGAACGCTCCTCGGCACCGAAAATCGTTCTCGGTCCATTGCCCCGACGCGAAAGAGACACACGCGTAATTTCCCGCGACGGTACACACAGTCGCTTGGAGAAAACTCCGTCTTTCAGTTGCAGAGTTACTTTGAAAACGAAAGCACGCCTCCTTGTGCAATCTTGTATAATTCTCCATCGTTGTACAACCTAGTACTATTTTACTCTTATTTTTCCATCCCTGTGTGCAACTTTGTGTGCATCCTTGTGCATTTTTCATCCTTATACCATAGATATCTATATAAGAAGAAGATGCTAGGTTCAGGTGAATAATTGCTCCAATAAAGTAACAGTCCCATTTATGGTGTATCGAGTTCCAATTTCAGATTAAACTTGATTCATTAATGTATGAAAAAAGTACACATTATAATGAAAGCACGGAAAAATACCTATTATATTTTTAGATTATTTTTACAATTATCGTATTCTAAGGTTACATTCAGAAACATATTTAAGGAAAAAATGTAGAATATCATTTACCTATTTATTGCATATTACATACTCAATAAAATTATAAAAAATCTATATATTTCTTACAAAATCTTATATACTTATAATGTTTTTTTTTTCTTCTAACCCGTTTAAGAATTGGATATCGTATGACCGTTATAAATTGTATAGCGACATAATTTACCGATCCTTAATTAGCGCTTAGAGAACGAGTGCCGCCATATTCGCGTATATAATGTCGCGAATATGGCAGCATTCGTTCGCTAAAGGTTAATAATAATAAGATGCTAGGTTCAGGTGAATAATTGCTCCAATAAAGTAACAGTCCCATTTATGGTGTATCGAGTTCCAATTTCAGATTAAACTTGATTCATTAATGTATGAAAAAAGTACACATTATAATGAAAGCACGGAAAAATACCTATTATATTTTTAGATTATTTTTACAATTATCGTATTCTAAGGTTACATTCAGAAACATATTTAAGGAAAAAATGTAGAATATCATTTACCTATTTATTGCATATTACATACTCAATAAAATTATAAAAAATCTATATATTTCTTACAAAATCTTATATACTTATAATGTTTTTTTTTTCTTCTAACCCGTTTAAGAATTGGATATCGTATGACCGTTATAAATTGTATAGCGACATAATTTACCGATCCTTAATTAGCGCTTAGAGAACGAGTGCCGCCATATTCGCGTATATAATGTCGCGAATATGGCAGCATTCGTTCGCTAAAGGTTAATAATAATAAGATGCTAGGTTCAGGTGAATAATTGCTCCAATAAAGTAACAGTCCCATTTATGGTGTATCGAGTTCCAATTTCAGATTAAACTTGATTCATTAATGTATGAAAAAAGTACACATTATAATGAAAGCACGGAAAAATACCTATTATATTTTTAGATTATTTTTAACTTATGCATTAATATATCTAATTATTATATTTTTTATTTAGAATCATCTTATCTTGAAATCACATTTCGTTTAAAAACTATGATGTTTATTGTTGAAATTGATATTCTTTTTAATATTCGACCATCGAACTTTTGTAAATGAATAAGTTACTCTAATCTTAAAAGTTCCATAATTAGCACAGCTACCTTACTGTTTGGTAAATTTTTACTTGAATCGAGTAATATTTATTTGATCCAATTCAAATTTGATCCAGGTTAAAATTCGCTAAGGAGTATTGAAGTAATTATCATTTATCAGCGCTTTTCTTTCTGTATACAGTTATAAATTATCGATCAAATGATGAAAATTAACGTCGATCCAGTTTTCGTGAGGGGCTCTCAGGAAAATTCTCATCGCCAGCGTTATTAACGGTGTGACGTTGCTCTTTAATCTCGCCGAGCTCTCGTGAAATATCCGCAAGGTCGCGGCTCCACAGCCTCGAGCAGGCTTCGAATACGGCGGCGCGATGTCTGACCTATCGGAACAAGAGACCCTCCGGGGGGGTGCCGTTTGGGCTCGGCGCAAAAGAAAAGACGTGAAATCTGGTATGGTTCTTAGCGAGGATGAAGTGCCCGACGCTGAAGTCCTCCGGAGAGCTTTCAAGTGCCCATCCTACGTCCGCCTCCACCTCGTCCCCTCGCACCTTTCTCCACCTTCCCTCGTCTCTTTTAGACGGTTGGTCGAGCTCTCGCCTACCGTATATCGCGTTCGTGAAAGTCTTAGCTCGCATGGCTTGATATATATCGTGGTTACGCCCTGATTCGTCAAGAACTACCCTCCATACAACTCGCCTCGCACCTCGGAATTGCCTCCTCTTCGCGACTGCTCGGCCTTGCTCGACCCTCTCTGGCGTTCGTCTTTGCTCTTGACTTCCGTTTCCACCGCGCCTTCCGTCCGTGGGGGATTCGCGTCCACTTCCGCTTTCTTCTTCCAACCCGAGGAGAGCGTTACGCGTCTTTCGCGCGGATAATTTGCGATCGCCACCGTTCGTCGAGAAATTATGGCGCGCTCCCTTTAGGCCTCCTTCGCGGCTACTTCTTTATCGCCTCGCTGCTTTCGAGGCTTGATTCCTCCCCGGAGCGCGACGATTACGTGACCGTTTGTGTAATTTCGTTCAGCCGGTGATAATAACAACAGCGGTGCGCACTCTCCAGCGAGCTTTCGTCGACGTGTAAGCTGCTCGCGTTCCGAGAATTTTATCGCGGCCGGGAAAGTAAATCCTCGTTAATCCCTAATAGGCGGCACGTCGGCGTAAAACGCGTTGCGCGAGCGTCACGCGGCCCAATTTTCCTAAAAGGCGCACTTCGCGCGCATGTTCGTGCACGGCGAAGCGATATCGCGTTACAAAGCGGTTTTTGAATCCTCCCATTCTCGATACAGCAGCTCCGGAGAGTTGCCCCACATTGGGCGGCTCTCTCTCTCTCTCTCGCGAACGTTTTCAAAATCAAAGGCACGACGTGCCTTTTGACAATATTCCCACCCCAAAACGGTCCAACACTCGAAGCCGCCCATTGCTTTGCGTTGGCAAAGGGCGCGTCTTCTCTCCCAGCTCCTCCGAATGGTCGATGAAGGGAGCGACTTTACCGTGCCGGGTAATATCGAAATCATCGGCATACCTTTGAAGATTTCGTCAAGAGATACTCCCTCTCTCTCTCTCGCTCAACCCGGCAAACGGTACGAGCGGATGCTCACCTCTCCCCCCTTTTTCCGTCGATATCTTCGATCGAGTGCCTCCTACACCACTCGTGGAGTTATTTTATGTCTGATGTTTAATACATTCTCAATGTGACGAATTTGATTCGCCGGCGAGTCTTGCGAGTAAAATCCACGGAAAGAGAGGACAAGAAGATAGAAAGAGAGAATCCATGTGAGCCCTGGATAAATATCCGCCGATCGTCGGAATATCTCTCGAGGATCCACGGTCAGGCAGCAGGTACTTTTCCAAACGGGACCGATTTAAATCTAAGCGGAGTTTTGGCAAGCGCGCCGAATCGCCACGGCTCGGGCGCGGAGGTCTCGTCTTCTCGGGGACTCTCTCTCGCGTCGAGGATGAGCTTCTTCGTCCTTTTTTTTCTTCTTCTTTTGCTCTCCTTCCTCTTCTCCTATTATCTCCCTCTTTCACCTACCTACCGCTCTCTTCGGCTCACCACCTTGCTCTTTCTCTCGGCTTCTGTATATCTCTCTGTCTGACTCATCGAGCACGGCTGAGTCATCCGAGACCGGCGAGATGGTGGACCTTGCCGCGAATCTAAATAAATACGGACACGCGAGCGAGGTGAGACAGGAGGGAGGATGGGCAGCGCGCGGCCGCTAGCGAGACATCGCTTAGAAATGCGTGAGTAAGAACCTCACACCGCGATAAATTTATATCGCCGTCCCGACCACCGTCGCCTCCTAGAAGACTCTCGGAGTTCTTCGCGAACGCCGATCCGCTTCCCCACGAGCCGCGCAAGCCGGATCGATCGATCATCTCCACGGCGTCCGCGAAATTTTTTTCTCTCCCACCGTGATCGACCTTTCTGACAATCACCGGCGATTTTTCCTCCCCGTCGGGAGAAGGAGAACTTGACAGAAATCTCCTTCTTTTTAAATTTGTCACGGTTCCTTACTCGACGATGGGATCGGTGACATAGCGAGAGATATCGTGAGAACAAGAGAGAGAGAGATACTTCTGTGAAGTTGGCGCCACTTTTCCAAAATATGAAAAATATTAACAGGGTTCTATTTGCCTTCCAAAAAGTTCTGAAGTTCTCAATCGACTTGAAAATTAGTTTTGTTTATTAAAGCGATCACAATATCATACGAAAGTATGAGAAAAGGGCAACTTTATGATTGCATAATTTTTAAGTGCCACAATTTTTCTTATTTTAAAATTTAACGCATCGATTCTTATTATTGTATCATTCTTCAATCGATAAAATTCTTCGGGGGACTATCAGAATTCTCAACGCAAAAATTCCGAAAAAAGTTTCACCCTTTTAAAAAATTTCAAACATCGAAACTTCGAAGCGCTGCAAGAAATTGTGAAGTTGGCCTCCCCGTACTTTTATATGATGTTTTGATCGTTTTAATCGACGGAATTTTTTCTGGAGTGAACTAAGAGCTCTAGGATTCTTTGGACGACAACCGGAGCTTCCTTCGTTTTTTTCAAATTTTGGGAAAGTTGGGTCAACTTCACAGAGATGAGAAAGAGACTAATTGATTGAGTGATATTTTTATTATCATTTTAGTGACATATCCTTCTAAGAATGTTAAGAATTGATATAGAACAATAAAAAAGAAAAAGAAATTCTTAGAATAAATAATCGAGTATTTTAAACGTGTTAAATAATATGTTAGGACAGATGTATTTGGACACAGCGGGTTACTCATGCTTTCGCCGAGTTGATTTACAAAATTGATGCTTTGTTTTTGCGCAACCTAATTATAGAACGTGATTTATTCACGTTCGCATGTGGAATATATCGGAAAAAAATAATAATCTCAAGTAAAATTCTTGTCGAAGCAAAAGTTGTTTCTCGAATTAGCTCAAGACCATAGTGTCCACTCATCGATTGTTATAATCGAGACTTTTAATTTTCCGCGTTAAATATAACCGATGATAGATATACATATGGGCTGTGAAAATGATCATTGAGAAGGAATCGTGACGAAATTCGTCGAACATAGTTCGCCGTGAGACTTTCGTCCGACACCGACATTCCGCGCGGTTTCCGTTAAATAGCGCTTTCGCCTGGGGAGCTCCGAATTACGGGACTTTACGTTGTAATTTACACATCGTATACCGCACTGCGCACTGTGTTGCCCCTTTATTTGAGCCCGCATCGCGGTGACGACGACGACGGCGGCGGCGGCTGCTGGCAGCATCGCCAACATTGCGCCATAAAGTTGCGGAACGCAGCGGAAGTCCGGCCAGGCGAAAGGGAAGTTTCGGTTGCTGAGTGTCGACCGATGCTGGGAAAAAGGGACCGATGGGAAATCGCATCGTGTCGCTCGGCAGCAATTAGCGACGGGCGATTAATTAGAACTATCCGTCGTGCGTGGCCGCCGACGACGACGACAGTGATGATCATAATAGAAATTTCTATCCGTCGCAGTGGGTGGCTGGCCGCGTAATATTCGCGATGAATCTCTCTCCCGTCAGTGGAGAGGAAAGGGCGGTAACTCCCTTTCCTGCCCGAGGCGAGAGGATACCTTCGAGAGAAAGACAAAGAGACAGAGAGGGAGAAAGGGAGATTGGTATAGCTTTGTTCGCAAATTAATAATTAATTAAAACTGATGGAGCCGACCGAGTCTAACCAGGCGCCGCTCGCGCATTTTCCACCAACCGTGTAAACACGATTACTTTTCTTTTCCGAGTATAAATACTTACATTTGTGAGCATTCTACGCGCCTGTATATGTATGTGGATATATGCGCGGTACATATGTATAAAATCTCTGAAATATCGCTCAAATGAAAATTTCCTCTTCGCCTCGAGATTTTCATTTATAGACGTGTTACACGTCTCAAGCGAACGCGGCCGGGAAGGCTCGATCACCGGATTAGAAGGATCTCCTCCCTCGCGAATTCCCGATGTCGGTATTCCTCGTTCCAGTTGCACGCGTCCGGACAACTCAGCTTATAAATATCTTATTCTCGTCCGAGGATGTACCGCAGTATGTCAGCCCATGTTGCCTCTTGACCGCTACGAGTCGTCCGTGGAAAATCGCCAGTCGGTCTCTCGACCCGCCCTCGCCCCCCCCCCTCCC
>NW_014555318.1:564186-578858 GCF_001313825.1 Dinoponera quadriceps
CGAGTTCTCTCAGCCTCGTCGCGGTTCGGGACTCGTTTTCCGCGCGGCGGCCCTCGTCGAGGCAAACTCACCGATATGCCGGCCGGCGCGCCTTTGGACCACTTCCAAGGCGCGTTGCAATTTCGAGGCGAGGGATGGGAAACCAAGAGGCCTGTCTCTCTCTCCTGCGTCTCTTCGGTATCGAGGATCCTCTCGATCGCGCGCCCTCTCCGGCTCTTCTCCTCACTTCTCGCATCCTTGACTTTTCCTCGCTGGTCTCCGCGACGCGACCAGGACGGCAAGCTTCGACTTAATCGCGTTTGGCCGACTTCCAGGACACGAGCGAGAGTTACCCAGGAGCTTGCCGTCCAGTCGCTAGCCATTATCCTAAAACTACGTTTGTCTCATCCGCCGGCGGATGCTCCCGGTGGTACACGACGCTCGTTTAGTCGTTAAGCTCGCCTTCTTCTTTTTCGTTGCGCGCGAGTCCCATCCTCCCTCCGTCTCTTTCCGAGAGACGCTCTTCCTACTCCCGCGCGGGGAAACTGTTCATTTCCGACTCGGTTGAATCTCGGTAGGTTTGCGGTGCAAATGAAAATTTACAGCTCACGAGATTAAGCCTCGTTTGAAGCTTGTTTAAAACTCGCTCTCGCTCAAAGCTGAGAAACGCCGAAGAAAATTTTACAAGCTCACCGTCTTCCGACCTGTCTCATCTTCTTCGTTCTCACTAATACGAAAGTTTCATTCGAAATTATCCTCCTGTACACGTTCTATATTGTGCGTATGTTTGTGTGTGTATTCTTTTAACATGTATTTGATTTTAATCGAAGAGTCTTAAAGAAAAAGAGACACATTAAAGTAAATATTTGCCAAGAGTATTGGAGTAATTATTATGCTTGGATTGGGAAAATGTTACTTGAATGTAGCACACTGAAAGAAGAAAGTGTCACATTCAAGCAACATTTACTTAATCCAGATAAAGTAATTACTTCAATACTCCTTGGTAGGTATTTACTTGAACATAACACTTTTCTTTCTTTCGCGTATTATCGCTCGATTGATGTCTCTTAACGTCTTATTAGAAACCAATGGAGATATGAAAGGAAGAGAGCGCAGGTATCTTTGACTCGAAATCTTGCTCGAATCGGCTCAAGAGGGGAGGAAGCTCGTGCAAGAGGAAGTGCAACGTGCTCATTAACGACTTTCTCGCGATTGTCATAAATGTTGCAATAAGTGGCTCGTACGCGCATAACATTCGTGAGGGGAGGAACTCGACGCGGGTTAACGATCGATTAACAATGTAACGAGTTTCCGAAAGTAGCCAAGGGGGAGAGAGGGGGGGAGGGTGCGACCGTAGAGTACTCCAAGGTTCGGATTTATTCGCGCGTGTAATCAAAAGTACCTCGCGGGGAAATACTCCGTTTCCGTTCCCGCATTAATATTTAACAATGGGGATATATAATTTCCCCGCTTCCGCGGAGCTCTCATTAGGACTTTCCCCGCGTATTCGAAGTGTTAAATTAATAAGCATTGTTTCAGCGGTAGATCTTGCCGTAGCGTCTGCACAAAGCGTCGCTCAGAAACGCCCCTCTCGCGAAAGTTTTTATACATACATGTGTACGCAATTGGCGCTTCTATTGTTCAGCCTCGAAACCGCGTCCGTATTATCTGCGTTACGCAGGGGATGCGAGTATCGCGAATTTCGCCGGGTTTTGGGTGGGCTGAACAGACGCGAAAAATGTTCACTCGAATCACCGCAAACGGCTCTGCGGAATTCACGAAAAAAAATACATCGTTGTCTCGCGGGCGTTCTAACTACTTGTTTTTATGTATCATCACGACGGAATGGTTTTGTAAATTTTGGATGTCCCTTTCACGATACACGGACGAACCGAGCGTAACGTTGTTATATTAAACATTGTGCAGTAACACGTATCTTTCATTTTCCTTATTATCATTTATCTTCATGCACGAAATGGAAATTCGCAGATACTGCCTCGTCGTCTCTCATTCCGGGATTTTACTCACGTTGAAGTAAGTCATGCAATAAAGGGTTAATGGCACACGGGGGATAATTTCGCCGGTGCGAATCTCGGGGAGGAGAGAAAGAAAAAGAGAAAATGTGCGAGCGAGAGAGAGAGTCGGGGCGAAATATAATACGTGGGCCAACGGTGGTCGGGTGTACATTTCGTGTCTCCCGCAAAACGGCGATATGGTGTATTTTCGCAGTACTTATACACCGGACGCGCGTCCGAGAGAGTAACTTTTTTGCAACGAGCGGCGCGCTTCTGTTGCTGTTTTACATTGCGGCACGATGCGGTCGCTGAGATTGGCACAACGCTGCCTTTATTTCCTTTGTCCAATTACACGCCGCCCGTTTTAGGTAATTACACCACCGGGTCCGGGTTTTCGGTACGCGCGGAATAACGCCCGGGCGATAATCCACATAGCCAGATGATAATTCGTCACGTGACGTGCTATACAGTCGGTTTCTGCGGGAATATCCTCCGCTCATTTTATCGTCGTATTCATGACGCGAGTTTATCCCCGCCGGACGCGCGTTCATACACGGTCTCGCACTCACCCACACACGGGCACATTTTTAAACGTTCCGCGCGGTATCGATTCGCCTATTTATACAAGTTTATTTGTAGAGATCCAATTTGGGGTGTTGCGCGCTTTGAAAAGGCACTTGTGAAATAATGCTCTATACCGATTTTGGGAAATTATTATTTTCGGGAATGCGCCAGATGCTTGCGGAGATACTCGTACGCGCCGTTGAGTAATATCGAAGCGGCACAGTCGCGCATATTCATAACGTTCGTGGTGGTATTTCACAGCCTTAAAGCGGGATATCATTTAGTCAACGTACACGCATCGTCCGTGAGAGTTTCTTAGAAGAGCCGAAAGGAGGATAATCGCTTATTCGTACGCATTCGGTAATTAGAGGCAGTATGTAGCGACTGTGAATTATCCTGCATAATGAGGCGAAGAGAGAGAGAGAGAGAGAGAGAGAATCTAAGCTAGCTAAAGGAAGGGTGCAAATGGGTCGTTTAAGCAATTTGCAGCTGCACAACCGACAATTGCACCATTAGAGTTAATTAATCTTTGCCGCTGAAGGAAATATTTGCACTTATTTTACGACTTTACTCACGTTCAAGCAAATGTGCCTCTTGACACGGCGGTTTGTTCCGCACGGTGAAATATATGGATGGTCGCTTGCCCCTCCCGTTTGGGTTCTATTATATTTTCAAGATGACGGCCTTTACAAAGAACAGAGGAAAAAGCGAGTTAAACGGGATTTTCGGTACACGTGGGCTGTATTTGATTCACACGTGCATGGAGCGATTCCTTCCGGTGCATTACGCCGATAGGTGCGAAAATACGGGCGGGATATTTTTAACGGGGCGTCGAAGAGCCCGCGTGTCGCACACATTTCGGTGAGCCAAGCTTGAAAAAATCTGATCCTTTGTTTTAACCAAGTACGGAATAAAGACTAAATAATAATGATATAACAGTGTCGATATGACTTGTGTCTCTTGCTGGTAAGCAACTATTGCAGTCTCCTCCTCCCTCCAACAAGAGAGCGGAGCGACGCTTTTCGCGGCTCGGAGCCGTCGTGCTTGTAGCCGACAAAAAGAGCGCGTCGGCAACATTTGCATACGCGCACGGTCGGCGTTACCGTGTTTCTCTCTTCTTCTCTCGCGTTTTTCCGATAAATTATATTTGCCAAGTCAGCGCGGCGGCTTCGGCTCTCCTGCATGCGCGAGTCGAGAGTCGCGAATGCAGATTTACGCAAAATAGGACTTCGCTTTTGAGAGGCCAGCCGGGAAAGAGAGAGACTGCATATTCCGACGCTCACGCCGAGCGCAGGAAAACATATAATTTAATGGGTAGGAATGGATAAACTCCGGTGTGTTAAACGGACGTTCGACCCACTTTCGGCCTCTATTATTACTGGGATCTTTGTCTAGATGTCGACATCGCGCTGAATTCGCTTAAGCGAATATAACCCGGTTACTGATTATTAGTTCGAGGCTTTACGCGGCTCGCCACGGCATACCCATAAATAAATTCTAAACTCAGTGCTGCGGATCCGTATCGTGAGATTCCGTCCGTGAATTTCCGGCATCTTTACGGATTTATTATAGGGAAAGTCTCGTTTCCGCTACGTATTTATACGCGCACGCGCGTTGAATGGGTGACGTAAATCAAAGCTTAAGCGCCGGAGCGACGGTCAACCGCGTGAAAATTTTGCAAAAATTATCGCGCGGCCGAGCCGTTTGCGAGTAGCCGAGTCAAGTCGAGCCGAGCTGCGCAGGATTATCCAGCTTTTTCCGCAAAACGAGGTTTCGAGGAGAGTTGGCAGCTCGTGGCAACTTCTATCCGTGCCGCCGTGTACCGAGTTGCCTGGCCAAGTACATTATGTGGCGCAGCTCGATGACGTAACATGAGAACCGGCTTTAGAGGGTTTTAGCTGCATTTTAGCGAGATAATACATTTTGTTGCACGCTGTAAACTCGATATGACTCCCCCTCGGATCTCTCGTGAATCGAATTATGCAAGCTCCCGCGCTACACGCTCGTGTGGTTGTTGTAAAATCAAACGCAGGTTCGCATCCGGCCGCGCTTTTCGATGTATGGACGCGCACACTCGAAAGAACGTTGTCATTAGCCTGTCATTTCGTCCTGAGCGTGTCATTTGATACGTTGCATTACGCGTGAACCGATCGTTCCTCAATCGTTTCATGGCTTGATCATCTGCGATTGAAACGTCTACTTGAAGTTCAACGGCAAGGCCGTAAGCCCAAAAGACGAAGTAAGAGATAAATGTGTGCGTTTCGAATTTTATTTATTTACGATATCTGCAGAAATTCAATTGTCAGATAGACTCGTGTACAATGGGAATCAATGCAGTGTTCAACGCGTTAATAACGTTATTCGCCGACAACGGCGTTTCGCCAAGGTCGAGAGGAGCCCCTGCCAATCGCGCAGCCGGGGAAACGGCGGAATTACGACTCGCGTGGCGCGATGTGCCAATAATAATGTGTCTTATTCGCCGGGAGCGAAGGAACGGGAGATTAGACGTCTTCCTCCGGTTTCAGCGTTTTTCCCATTCGCCGGTCCTCGGGGGTCGTCTCGCCCCCTGAATTCAAATTTTCAAATTCGCTCCGTGAGCGGCATTACATTCGCGACTGGCACGTCAGTGTAATCCGTCATTTTCGGATCTACTCGCCACAAGCTGCACGAAGGAACCATCGAAGAAGCGAACGGACGCAGATTGACATTTAATAAAAGCGTCGGCCGTGTCTCTTACACGTGACCGAGAGGTGTGCAATGTCAGAAAATAATACGAGTCGCTCTCTCTTTTTCTTAGGGCGGTATTCATAGTCATATCTCGCATTTAGGGTCGTCTTATTTGCATCTTAACCCTCTAAAATCAGTCTTGAATGTGCTACATCCGTAGGTAATATGGATGCTTTTCCGTCATATTATTTCTTATTTTGCTGAAAAGTTATATGCTTTATCTTTAAAAAAACAACTACTGCTTTTATACAATATAGTTTCATAAAAAAAAAAAAAACTGTAATTGTTTGAAGCAAATAGCGTTTTTTATAATTTATCAAATTTCTATCCGAGTTTTTTCTGAAATTAACTTTCTTTAAACGGCAATCGTAATTATAATGACACAAGTGCGTCCTTGACATTCTGTCGCTTAAATTAAAAAAGAAAAATATTTTAAAATATCTACTTTTCGAACAGTTATTGGTAGTTGAATGTAGCTGGGTGCAATATACCTAGTATGGTAAAATCTTGATTGGCAGGAAGTGTGATTCGTAAAAAGTTAAACCTTTACATCGGCATTGATTTGATGAACTCGTAGCACATATGCGAAAAGAACGAAAGTGTAAATTGCAACTTAATTGACATCTGCTCCGCACAATCTCGCAGAATCTTTATAAGAGTATATTTCTTTTCATTATTAAAAGTAATAGAATTAAGTCCTGTGATTAAGTGTTGCGATTACGAACGTGCGCATTTGGCTCTTTCAGACGTTGTGCCAACGCAACAAGTTAAGTTACCACGTAACCGTCCTTACATCATCTTGAGATGAATTTACGATGATCTTAAATGTAAAATCAAGCTATAAATACGTAGTCGCTTTCGCAGAAATAATCACGAGACGATTACGCGGCGTATCATTATCATTCTCGGCGCCGTTCCGAGGCGTATCGATCTCTCCACAGGCGGCTCGAACGATAATACGCTTGAAAACACATTTTTTTCTTTTTAAAACTATCTCCCGCATCTTTCGTGTCGCGCCTTCCGCTCGATACGCGGGGCGCATCGCGATATGATGATAAATGAGTGGCCGGAGCGGCTTGAAAAACCGCAATCGCTTTCAAGCTTCGCGCGGGCAAACGGCTTTGCGTGCACAGTGTTCGCATAGTCGCCGCGATCCGCGTGATCTACGCGAATCGGCCGTGAAACGAGCGCGAACGGGTGCGTGCATTTCGCCACGGTAGGTGCCCGGCGGCATTCTCTCTCCTCTCCCTCTCTCGTAGTAGCGTTTCAATTCCCTTGTTCGGCGTGTTGTACGCCACTGGGCCAATGTTTGCCGGCAAATATTGGCGCCGTGGCTTGGCCAGAGCGAAGGAAACGAGCATTTATTTTGGCCGCGGCAGCTGTCGCCTAGATCGGACGAGCCGGCAAAGGCGCCGCGCACCGACTGTTTACAGCGAGATCGTACTGCATCGCGGTTTTTGCCGCGCGGCTTGCGGCTTGGCCGCCGTTGAATGCCCCGAAACGCTATTAGATTTCCACGTAAATTACCTCGATTTCTGCCCGAGTTAAAGATAGACAGATATATAGAAACGCAGAGAAGAAGAGAGAAAGAAAGACAGCGCGGAGAGGGAAATTCGGGCGGTGTTGTGTTCGATTTCATTTTCGAACGGCATTTCGAGAGCAATCATACGCTCCTTCAACCGATCAATCGCATTTATTCACAATGTAACAGCGTCGTTCTCGGCGTAACGATTTTGTTTTTATGACAAGCGCGGTGAGCGTCGAGAAGAATCGTCACAGCGATACGCGTGTTTCGTGCCGCCGACACATGGTTGATGAGACAAGAGAATAATCGATGCGGTCAGAATTAATTAATAACGTATCGGATAGGCGGCATTCGTCGTCTGCTATTATTATTATTATTCATCGGGACGCGGAATCGGAGGGGGTGATTCGCGTCCGCGCGTAAAGCTTTGTGCGGGACTTGGAGAGACGCGCACACACACGGAGCGGCGTTCGCGCGAGACGTACATACATTATTGCGACGTACGAGTGAAAAGCTCTTTATTCCAGCAACGCAATTATAATTAAAAGTTGAAGTGTCGGCTGTGTCAAACGTTAATGAGCGCCGGGGATGAAAATTCGTCGCGAAACGACACGCGAAAATCCTACCGCGGTGGGTAGCTCCTTCCTGATCCCCACCCCCCTGTAGGATGATCATTTTATTCTGCAATCGGATCTCTCTGCATCGCAGCGCCGCCGCGATTTAATGGATTTTCGCATTCGCCACTGTGCGCCTGATGAATATTAATTGCTGCGGCGATCGCGCGAACATCCCACGAGCTCATTTTGTTCAGAGAAATAGAGAAATAGAGAGAGAGAGAGAGGGAGAGAGAAAGAGAGTAGAAAAATCGCCGCCGCTCTCTTTTAATGTTAGGGAAGACTAGATGGTTTCAGGGGTATGTTGCTCACGTGCATCTTTTTTGTTATGTATCTTGAAAGGAACAATAGATTCAAAATCCTGAAATGATCCTTTTAGAACACAGATATAGATACTTTGTCCTGAATGTCATTAAAATCGGTATAGTATTACAGTTAAAAAAACTGACCTAGTAGTAGTAAAGTTAATTTTCGAGACTCTCGAAATGTTTGGTTAGTTTTCTCCATTGTGAATGAATAAAGCGACGTGTTACTAACTAGAATGAAGTTTTTCGCAAGCGTATGATATACTCTGTTTCGTGTGATAAATGCAATTTTCATTTATAAAACTATTGAAATTGAACATATGGACAGTTAAGATAAGATTGGCCGATATTTAAGACTAGCGTCTAATTTCAGCAGTGGCAGGCTCTATCGGAGCATACGAGTTTGTCACAATTTTATACGTGGCTTTCTTGTCCCGCGGCAACTGAACTCGTTACCCAGGACGAGATGGCCACGTTGTTATATTTCGGTCGTTACAAAATCAAATATACGGTGAAGGATCGTGGTGGTAACATGTAGAAAAAGGCCGCCTCGATCATATTTCTATAGTCGGTCATAACGATTTGTCTGAGAAGTTGTAACTTTGACGTTCTAAAATATGGCGCATCTTCCCTAGCCCCGGTCTTCCCTATTTCGTTTCGCGCGATCGTCACACCGTTTCCGCCGTTCGTAGCTCGGCCGGCCGGGTTCGTTAACCCATTAACATTTTATTACTGGCAATCTTTCGTCGGTTGGCGCTCGCTGTGCGAGGAAACGTAAGTACGAGTACAAGCCGATGTAACGGGGCCAGGGTGGATGGGCACGACGGAGGAATAAGTTCTTCCGAGGTGCTTCCGTTTCGGGGAGGGGTAGCGGGCACGTGAATGGAGGTGGAAGAGATTTGTGAGTGGAAACACGGAAAATACGAGGACGTACTTCCACGACGTGCGGATCGCCGGGAGGGCGGTCGTGCCGAGTGATTTATTTGCCTAACCATATATAGAGGCGCGCGCGCGCGATCGTATCGGGAGCATCGATTTTTCGGGCGACCGGATTGCGCGAGTGATTTGTCTTTCTCGCAGGGTGTCCTATTATCGAGCGACGATAGTAATTGTTGCGAAATGGCGGCAGCGGAGGGAGGGGGAGTTGCTCGGCGATAACTTTATTTGTTCGTCGCCTCACGGTGAGATTCGACTGTCGATATCGTTTCGGAAAAACTTTGGTATTTATCGGCGATTTTTCGTTACTTACCGCCGCCACGTGACTACGCTTTTCCCGCCACCTTGGTGTATGTATTTTCGGGAAGGAAACGCATTATCGAGCACACGTCTCCGATGAATACGTTATTTCTGGCCTCGGCTAAGGCGAAGCCAGTTCAATAATTTGTAGCGGAGGCCCGAGCGTTCGCCAGATACCCCCTTTGCCACCTAATCGTACCTAAAGACGGTCTTTATGTCCGCCTTATCTTAGCCACGTGGTGCAACGTATGGACTCACGCCCACGACATGTATAATGCCGCGATCAAATACGAGATTATCGTACTGGCGATACGTTTTACGGGAAATCGATGATTTAACAAGCCACGCGCGGATATATCGGCACGGTGGATATTACGCGACGTGATAATATCTCGTAGTAATTAATACACCCGCGTGGAAATTTTGCCAGATTTTCCTACGTATAGAATAGATTCCAATACCCGAAGCTACCCCAAAATAAGTTATCCCATCACGATACCAATTGGAAATCTTAAGTATGAACATAGAGGAAGCCTCCTTTCCACGATATTGATTAGCTATGCGTTGCGGTGTGCGATTATCATCGCCAGAGTCAATTGAAAGCCCTTCTGTAATGTCCGTGAAGAATCGTCTATAATAGTCGTAAAATATGCAATATGACGTAAGCTAGTTAATCAATTGGATTCTTACAGTCCAAGAATAATCGATTGTGATTGGTCATTTAGCTTATTGCTTATGTCTTACTGCATATCCTAAAACTGGGTCTACAATAGGTGCATATAATAAGGTTTTAGCTGTTTTACTATAAGTATTCTAACGTAACGCTTCTAGCAAAAAGCATTTTCCGCACTATCAGACCTGGATCTCAATTAGGGCCCAAGAAATTTTCTGTGCGGACATTGACTCGGCTCTTAGTTGACCACTCGGCGCATTTTTCGACGATTTATTTCAAGCCGGACAAGGTGAAATTGACCGGCTTCTGTCTGACAGTTCTCAAAGAATAGGCAACTTGTAATATTTCATTTCTTTTCTCATTTTTCCCACTAAGCTTCCTCTTTATACCTTTGTCTAGAAAACGTTAATCGATTTAATCTCAAAGCTGCTTTCTCAAAACTTGGTTGCCCGCCTAATTCAGTTCGCCTTCGTGAGTTATTTATCAGCCATTGACAACTTATAAATTGGATTGGTTCGCGACTTCGTGGAACTTTGATAGCTGTCGATAAATTCCGTTAAACCACCACGGGAGTTCGGGTGAAGGCGGAGGGAAAATAATTAAAATTGGCTCATTAAAATTTTCATACACGCAGCTGCGTTAACCCAAACTGACAGACGTCAAAGTTAACGAATCGACCGGTTTGCTATGTAGCGCCATAAATTCGGGAATTAAAGTTACTCCAGCGACAAAAATAGCCCCTTGTTCGGTGCAAATTTCAAAATGTCACTTCGAAGTAGAACGATCAGGTTACGTCGACACACATGAATCTCATATCCCGTTGCCGCGCTTTAACTTTCAGAAAGTATCCCGTTAATAAACTCTATTTTCGGAAGCAGTAGGCTTGCGTCGCTTTCGAATCGCGCGATCGCATTCAGACGATGTGGTGAAGAGGATGAGAGAGATAGACGAGGTGGCAAATACGTTTTGCAATCACGCAATCACATAATGGTCGGCAGCACGACGTCGGATGGGTATACTGGAAAGCCGATACCAATACACAGGTCGTTAACGAGAAAATGGCAAGTTGGTTATAGCAGCGTCGAATTTCAAGGCCGGTGAGTGACGTGACATATTTCTAGCCGCTCTCGAATTTCACGAGAACTAGAATGACGTCTAATTAACTGGCCGCTAATGTTTTTTTTTCGTTTTCGACGCCGGCGGTAGGGATCTCGCGGAAAGTAATTCAGCGGCGCGAATGTGATTTCAATGGTTGGAACGTTGCACGAGCGGTGGAGATCCGCGCCAGCGGGCTGTTGGTTTCGACGAGAAACCGCCGGTCGCAAGCTCGTCGCACGATCTTATTACATCGGCAATCTCTTGCAACTATCACATTAATATGCATCGTCGAGTCTACGGCGCAGCCGTCTCCCTCCCCGCGCCATTTGCGCGTTTATTCCGCGATAGGACACCTGGTATGTATCCGCGGCAGCCTCGGTATTCGATGGTGATGACGATGGTCGACGACGACTACTCGCACCCAGGGAAATCTCTTTTCCGTTCGCGCCATTACCGTAACGGTACTTCGCTATCTCGCTGAAGTCAGTGGAGGGTCCTCGGCCAGAAACGAGTCCTCGTCCCCGGCCGATCTTTCGCCAGCGCAGGACGAGAGAGGACTCGCCGTTCTCTCGTTTGCAATCAACGCGCGACATCGCCAATTCCGCGCTTCTCGTAGATCCCGACGATACCGGGTGATCCGAGAGGTCGCACCCTGCGCGAGTAAGAATTCAATACTAACCGTCGCTACTTCTTTCCGGCGCTCGTTTCCTCGCGATACACGTCGAAGACGCGCCGATTATTTCTATCCGCTCCCTCCAGGATCTTCCTCAAATATCGCTCGTTATCGCGCACACACGGAAGGGACAATCGTGACCGTTTTGTACCTGAGACTTTTCCCCGAGAATTGCCCGGGGTACTCGCGAAATAACGAACGTCGCGGGAAACGCCTCTCGCGACGCGCAGCGTGATACTGCACTTTTGTCAGCGGGCTTACGGCGGTGCTTAGAGATGACAAATTAGCGAGATAACTACGGCGGCCGGATAATAAACGCGATGGAAAGCGAGAGAGAGAGAGAGAGAGAGAGCAGCTGCAACGCGGCGCATGAACGCGATAATACTGGAATAATTACCTATGAAGCGCACGGACGGCGCGTATCGATCAAAAGCCGAACGCGCCGCACGTCGTCTTCCTTGTCATCCCCTCCCCGAGGACTTTGTGCGTCGCGCGAGATTAATTACTAATAACAATTATCCGTGGATATTGCCACCGCCGGAACTCTCTTACACACATACCGCTCACTCTGTCGAGTGTCTGGTTACGTTGACGTTGCTGCGATCCCGCCGCAATTCCCGACGTCGACGCTCTAATCCCAACTAAACGGTTACCTAACCGATCACGCCCTTTGATACAGCCGCCGCCTGTATCAATTTGGCGTTAGGTAATTGCCGGCGCCGCTCCTCGCCGTCTGATCTTACGAAAGTTATATAATGTTGTAATAATTTAATAATATTGTGTTGCGCCCGCTATATTAACCCCCCCCCCCCNTACCCTCTGATACAGTCGTTAAACTTTAATGGACCGGACGATGTTACGGGGTCTATCACGATATCCGTCGACGTCAACCTCGCGCGTTACTACTTCTGGGCCTGAAGAGCGCGTTCACCGAAAGAAAGGAAGAAAAAGCGGTGGAGTCCGTACGAAGGAAAACGACGGGAGAGAATTGTTTGTTCTTCCCCTCCGCGCGTCACACAGAGCACGCATTCACCGCGCGACGGATATCGATTCGCGCGTGTACACAATTCCGAATTTCCTCGGAATTTTCACGGGACGAGGGCTTTTAAACTAATTGCGCGACGCAACGTAAGGGGACAGATTAAGAACTCAAAGGAACGTGAAAAGTTGCGCCGAAGAACCTCTCAAAGCACCTCCCCAGCGTCGTACTCTTCTTTCGCCTTCCGGGTGCCTCCCCCCCCCCCCNCGGTTTCCTCGTCGCTCCCCGACGCCGCCAGTGATTTTCCCTTTTCCGATTTCCTCGCTCCGAGCGCGAAGTTTTCTCTCCGTTCCTTGCCGCGGAGTAAAACTCTATTACACGCGACATCAAAGCTGCTTCCTACGACGGTCAAAGGCGAACTGTAACCCCACGAATGCGCGTCTTCTTCGTCGTCGTTGTCGCGCCGGGTATCCTCGAGAGCCTCCGCGCGCAAGTTCGATGCGATCTGACGAAGCCTGAGATTTGATTTGTGTAACGACATTACGTCGCGATCTTGCGAGTTAATTTCATAGAAATCATTGAACTACCGGCACGACTCGAGGTTACATCCCGTCCCTGCCGTTATTCCCGCATTAGACGCATTAGAGACGTTCGGCTTGGCGCAGTTATCTGCGCGATTGCGAACATGTTGTCGCCGAGCCCGTCCGAAACGATCAATTTTCCCGCCGAAGCGCGAGATATATATCGTCGTTCCGGACAGTATTTCGAAAACAGAAACATAGGTCTGTCGCGTCGTTATTTTATTCTTTTCAAAAGAGCGATCGTGCAACGAGAGGGAGGGGAGACTCGAGCAATTTCGCTCGCTCGCTCGCTCGCCCGCGTCTTTAGACACGATTTATTTTATATATCGCGCCGATCGTTTGACAAGATTACGAGTTTATTTTCGAGCCAAGCACCGGCGTTCATCACCCGAAATTCCGATATTTTTCCCCGCTCGCTCGACAAAGGCGACGGCGATTCCTACCGAACAAAATGGAGCGCCGGTGCTATCATAGAGAGAGAGGGAGGGAGAGAGAGAGAGAGAGAGAGATTTACCGATGTATCGCGCCGACACACAAAGGCTGAGAATATATTTCCGCGCTCGGCGGGACTATCGTCTATAAAATACACACAAACACGTACACGCGCACACATACGCCCAGTCTAGACAAGCTTAAGCAGCGTATGACAGTTTTACGCCGGCGTTCGTCGGTTATGCGAGCGACGATGACAACAGCAACGTCGCACCAAAACACGACGGTGTGAACGGGACGAAAAAGGAGATTCGCGGGCATATAGCTCTATCGGCTAGCGCGTTCGAATTTACGCTCCGTATCCGGTAACGATTATGACTCGAGTGACATTGACAGCGTGCTCGCGAGACGGTCATCTCGTCGCGGACGGTAATTGGAAATTACGGTGGGGAAGGCGCGAGAACGCGACCGCTACGACGTCGTAAGGGCACCTCACTACGACGACGAAGAGCACCGCGACGCTCGTCACCGCGTGTTTACGGTCGTCGAACTTGCCTCTTCTTCCGACGCCCCATAACCGGTCTCCTCGACCTCTTTATCGGATCCGCCCTCGTAGAAATCGCGAGAACCATCCTTGCCTAGGCTTTTTCGCTTCGTCGGTAAATCGATCGTGCTTTTTTTGCCCACACACATGTCACATCTAATTACGCATCGAGCGTCGAGAGCGCAAAGGAGGCGAACACGAGAGAGGGAGTGGAGGGGGTTTCACAAAGTGCAAATCGCCTTAACGTTCCATTCTCTTGGGCAAAACCTCGCAAGAGCGACTTTGGACGGCTCTTCTCCCTCCTCTCGGTCCCTCAGCTACCGGTCCGTTTCTAGCGTGGCGCAGAATGTAACGGGTGGCTCGGTGAGAAAGGCGAATTTATGGGTCGCTCTGAGATTATTCCGCGCCGAGGAGAAGTGCATCACGCTAAACAAATTTATGGCACGCCCGAGATTATGCCGAGACGAGGAGTAGCTGGCGAGCCGCGCGCGCGCGCGCGCGAGTTTTCCGAACCTAAATTCCCTCTCTTCGTCGTCGTCGCTGACTCCCCTCTCGTTTCCACGGCAGCTGAACGGGAACGTCGCGATTTTCCTCCGACTTGCGTCGCAGCTCCGTCATAAGTCACTCGCGTACCGTAAACTCAGATCTAATCGGCGATTCTAATTAATGTCGTATGACGAATCGAGAGCGGACATGCAAGCTTCGGCGATTACAATAGCCCCCCCCC
>NW_014555318.1:579042-600683 GCF_001313825.1 Dinoponera quadriceps
GCCCGCTCGCTTGCGATTACGATCGATGAAAAACAACATCGCGCGCGATGAACTAAAATCGTGATTGATCACGAACGGATGTTGCGTTCTCTGCAATTACGCGCGCGCGCCATACGTTGCATAATGCGCACGTACGCTTTGTAACATGTATCGAGCGCGCTTGTCGAGCATGATTCCGATTAATTTGTCAACGACGTCATTTATTTCAGCTTCCAAGGCCTGTTTTATTGTAAATCTGGAAGCTGCTACGACCGCCTCTTGTCGCGCGAGCCAAACGACCGATTGAATAAAATGATACTCGCGCAGCGTGTAAACGCCCGGTCGTATTTTCAATAGTTATTTCGCAGCTCTTCAGCAAACCGTGCGAAATCGCTGTCAGTAGTATGAGTGTAATTAACTTCTTCAGGGATGAATTTATTACGATCGGAAAAAAAAAATGAATTTATGTTTCAAAGTGACGTAAATACGGTACGGTATCGATCATATGATGGGATTTCTCTTTTTCGTGTGGAATTTCCGGACGAATGCTTATTCTCGCGGTAACGTCCGTTAAGATGAATATCCTAATTAGTGACAATGTTCAAATTCGTGAGAGTCGCATCTGCTCTTTTTAACAAGTCAAATAATATAGCTCCGTTATCTTAAAAAAGTGTGTTTTTACTTTAAATTGCAAATATTATCTGTTATATCAAGTTTCGAATAAAATTAAAAGCCATGGTGAATACTGGAATGTTATAAAAATGCTCCTAACGATGACAGTTCGAACAGTCACTCACCGACATCTTATTTTCTGCCGACAATGTTCGAATTCAAACAGAAAAATAGAACGTATCTAAATGCACACATATGGATCAGTATCTCTGAAGGGATTAATATTATTATGCATGCGGGAAGTGAGAACGAATATAAAGTCGAACGTTTCCACGATATCGTAATTTCGACGCGCGTTATTTTCGTTCCTCTCTTGTTGCGCGCAAGTTGCGAGTAACGTTAACAAGGAATGTGCGTCTCACTTCTTAATGGTATTACGTCGCGAGCGTCCTCAGAACGTATATGGTAAAAGTTTGCGCGTAAAGTTTCCCCGACGGCGATCGTCCGCTCGCAATTTTCACGATGACTGCTTTTTACATTTCATTCGTCGGAGTGCGCGGAGAATTGGACGCGCGCGCGCGCGCGCTGTCTTCGCTAAACGCTTCGCGCGGGCGAAGTTGCGTGCACGACGCTACTTGCAATTCGAGAGTTCGAGAGCTCGTTAAAATCCATCGAACTATGAGAAAGGCACACATTGCCCTCTTCCTAGTAGTTCCCCAACTCTCGCAACGCTCGGCCCTTAATGCCGTTCTCCTCGTTTGCCTCGCCTATTGTCACCGTGCATTTACCTCGAGCGCATTCGTTCTCCTCAACTTATGAGGAGTCCTAAAAGAGAAACGAAAGAGACGAGAAATGTGTTCTCACGATTGCGTAAATCCGTAACGACAGTGTCGCTGCCCCTCGAAATAGACTTACGCATCCTGAAAATAGGGAAGACTGCAGTTGGTTGACTAAAGGGGCGAGCTAGCTAATTCATTTCTCTTGTTTCCTAACAAATTACAGAATCGAGCGAATAGGCATTATTTCATCTTTAACGTATTTAAAATCACCGCTCGCTCGATTCCGATCGATTAAATCCGCCCTCTTCTTCTACTCCTGATACGATTATTATGAAAACTACCCTCGCACGATCGCACCTCGAGTCGAGAACCACGGCGCGGTTTCGTGCACTGACTGTGTGAATTTGCGGAAACAGCCGTAGTCGCCGCTGTTGCGGATATCTAGAATTAGCTGCTCTCGCGGCTCGTTGTCTGAGTAGTTTGACCCGACGTGTTATTACGGCTTTCCGCCGTTGCCGAAAGCTGTCGTGCAAGGAAGGGAGAGGGCAAAACGCTCACGAGCGCACGGTTAATGGCAAAGTCAGTTTAGCTCACCGTTTGTGCTGAATCCTGAGGCCTCTTCGGGGGTGCAGCGGTACACCGTCCTTCAGCCAGTGCACACTCGGGGGCGGCGAGCCCCTCGTCCTGCATACTAGCTTCACTCTCTCCCGTAACCTCGCTATCGAGTCCCTGAGTTCGGACAACGTAACTTCTCGCACTGAAATCAAAAGTTAGAATCTCGTTAACGCGCGCGCGCGCGCGCGCGTGTGTGTGTGTTAGCGGCGCTTTCGGACGCGCCACCGATACCACAGGGCTTTAATTAACTCGTGCGATATAGTTAAGGTAAGACGACGGCGCCGGTGTACAACGAACGGAAACTGAGTTTGCCCCGAAGAACCGATTTTCACCCTTCGGTGTCAGCGAGATGGCGGATATTCGGCGAGTCCATAAACGTGGACGGGCGCTCGCTTCGTGTCGAAGCGTGAATAAAAGGAAACATAGGAAACACGCGCAAGGAAAGAAACAGAGCGTTTCGGATGGTGTGCGGCAGAAGGAGCTCTTCCTTTCGACAACCGGATACGGCTATCCCACCGATTTTGGCAAAAGGCACCCGGGTGGACGTCACGTTACGCACGGCGTATCGGGCTATCGAGTATTGATTTACAATTTCGTTGCGCTCCAGAGTGCGGGTGTAAAAACGATCCGCTCGGAACGTACATACGCGTGGACGAACGGACAGGCAGATTGCGCATAGAGCGACTGTTCTTCCCTAGGTTCGCCTGGACGTTCAGGCAGATCGCGCGAGAGTGAAATACCTCAGGGTGGAACGCGCGGGTTTATTAAAAAGCCGCGAATCGAACGCGTGTGTACACGCGAGGGAGCTGCGCGTGTGACTTTTCTTTTTTCCCCGGTATAAAATATGATCGCGCGAAACAAAAGCGACCCGGGGGGATAAATGAAGAGGCGGGAGATTTGCGTTAATAAAAACGACGAGAGAGACCACCGTGTGCGCGCGTGTGTGTAGTAGTAGGTTGCGCCGAGATCGCGTGATTTCAAAGGCACGATATAGAATTCCCGCTGAAAATACAGTTCAATGAGCTCTCTCTCTCTCTCTCTCTCTCTCTTTCTCGTCCATTATATTCATGTCGCATGACAGGGAATGATAATAAGGCGCCGTTAGCAAAGATTTCTTTGTCAGACTCTGCGTGGCGTAGGACGTCGCCGTCACCGTTTGATTTATTGTGTTTTCACGTGCATACGGCGATCGCATTCGCCGCAAATATATTTCTCCTCGTGTGTCGCGTGTAAATAAAATTGATGTCGTCTCGTAGATGCGTTTGGGAAATTGAACGTGTACGAAGCACGTGGCTGGTCTCCAACGATGACAACGACGACGATAACCGACTGCTCGCTCCCTGGCTGGTTTCGCCGGCGTGAGCGAGTGCCGGTCGATTGACGGACAATTAAGAGCGATAATTATGTTCCGCCGATCTCGCAGAGACGGCGCGCGGACCGCCACGCGACGGATAGACGACATAATAAGCCACGAAGTAATCTCGATTGAAAAATGTTTTACGGTTCACCGTCTGCAAAGTTAACGAGACTTATCGTCGTGGAAACTTTAGTTTCGGTAACTGTCCTTTCCTCCCTCCTCTGTCAGGCAGACAATCCGCCTTCAAACGGAAGAATTACCGATGTCATTTCGACTCGGGCATGCGACGAGTATAATAACAACAGTCGGAGCGCGCTTCGGAAACTTTATTTTGTTGTTCGCGATTTCGAGATGTTTATTTTCCACGCTAATCGGTCCGATGAAGTCCCTCCCCCCCTCCCCCTCCCGCCGGGCTTGTCGACGTCGCTCGGATATTTGTCGTAAATTCGCCGTGGCGCTTCGTCGAAGATGTAATCGATAGCGCTCGATTTGCATAACAGATTCTTCGCTTAATTGGAACACGACACGCCCACGATTCCTTTGATTTAAATTAGTTGTCGTGCCCTCGGAAAAACGATTCGATATCCTCCCCCCCTCCCCTCCTCGTTGTATCGAGAGCAAGATACTACTGCGGACGATGCGTAATAAAAAAAAAATGAATGTTCCCTGATAAGGAATAATCACGTAGAGGCAAAAGCGGGACGGTGAATAATCAGCGGGTGGCGGCGTGTACCAAGCAGACGGGAGGATTTATACTTGCCATTGCGATCACGTAAAGTAATACCGATCGTATTGTTTCGAACACGCGAGAACATGATCCCCTTTACTCCCCTCCCGGCCCCCTTTAATACCGTTTCTTGCGTTATTGCGCGGCTATTAAATTAATTTTGCGAATCGATGAACGCTCATCCATCACATTCGCGATTATACACGCTCTCTCCCTCTCTCTTTCTCCCTTCTATTTCCGATGGTATGGTTTACGATAGGTGGTGTGTAAAATTCGTATAAATGCATGCGCATGCGGGAGGCGTCCGCTATTTATTCACGAAATTCTCGCTTGATAGTTAAATACATTATAACTACCGTGCGCTCTCTCTCTCTCTCTCTCTCGGCGCGCCGCGACCGAAAACCATGCGGGATAATTGCGTCACGATGAAGTTTATCGAAAACACGACGCGACCTGATTATCTTTGACGCATCGCGCCGCGCGCGCACGGAAAACGCCTACAGCGTTTAATATGTCGTACGTACCATAGCGTATAGCGTGTACTTGCCAGACCTGCGACATATGAAATACGGAATATTACGGGGCCAGCTTTGGGAATTGAGTCAGCGGTTTCGCGTCTCAAAGACTCCGCGCGGAGCTTACTAACGCCGCGAATGCGAATACGTTATTTCAACGTGAGCGTCTTTTGGTGGAGCGAGAGGGCCGGCGAACGAAAAACGAATTCACGCGGTGAATTTTGAACGGCGGAGTCGTTTGCGAATAATTGAGTCGGTAAGACAGAGAGAGTTTATTATCTCGTGGGATAGGAGTATCTCTTTAGGCACACACGGAGAAAATAAATCTCGCTAGAACGGCAAATTGTTTTAATATAGTGACAGCAAACAAAATTTGTCTGGACGATTGAGGGAGGGAGAGAGAGAGAGAGAGATTACAATTTACGTGCGTGTATACCGCGAAATAAAAGCTGCGGAATCGTCGAATTTGGCGTGGGAATAAGACGACGGAGCGCAAGGTTAGAGGAAACAAGGTTGGATAACGCGAAGGAACGAACGCCGTCGGTTCGGATTTTCCAGGTGCAACTGCAGCGAATTCGATCGGTGCAGTCGTCTCACGACGGTTGTCAATGTCCTTTAGCGACAAACCGTGTTATCGAATCCTTGTTCAAAGACATAGATTTTCCCCCCGCTTTTTATACGCGTGCCGTCGAATAAGCGTTTTTCCTTTGTGAGACGCTGTCGGACTCCTTCGCGCGGATAGAAACCAATGGGACGAAGCGAGTAAAGAGAACATTGCCAATAAACTTTGCGAGGGGTGCAGAGAGGGAAACGATATTTTTATCGACGCTAACGTAACACATTAACTGGTGTTAATGCGTTGAAATTAAATGGAATTATAATGTGCAACGTTATTACGCTCTCTTTAATCCTCTCTGCTGGCCCAAATTTGCGGTGTGTACGTGTAAATATGTGATGTATCATTTACTTTTATTCCCGCTAATTAATTCCCAGCCGGCATCGTGTTGAACTCTTTACTTCTTTTGCGCGATGTTTTCTCGCGAAATTAAATCCAGACGGAACATTTTATACATGGCATTACTATGAATTAATGTGTTTCGCAAAAGTAAATGATAATATTGGTACTGCGTGCGAATTACTCATCAGAGAGTAATATGCGTTGAAAAGAGATTTTGAAGATGAAAATTTCGCCGGTGCAGGTGCACGAAACGCGGTCAAATTGACACGTGGTGTCCCATTCAATCTTGATCACTCGTTTCGCAGACACTCGACGCTCGGTTTGATTTTAAATGAAACCTAATCGCTCGCTACACCCGAGGGAAAAAAAAAGAAAGATCGACAGTTTCGATAAAATGAAACGGTGAAAAATACATCCAAATAGAACGTCGGGGTCGAATTAATCGTTGAAAATTCAGTCCGTTATCACCGCTTTCGGGACAATTCGTTCGCCCGGCAATTTTCCCGCGGACACCCCCCGCGATATGGGGAGGTATTTCTCGGATTCGGGACGCGAAAGAGAGGCGGGAGAAAAGAAAGCAGCCGACTGCGCAATTTCAGCGGGTGTAAAAAACGCTGTAAAGCAGTTACGACACCGCCGCCGGTACGTATCATCAGCCGCGACGATAAACGGCGATCGTGGTGAAATTTGTATAATGCTCCGCTAACGGCCGTCGTATTTTTGCGCGCGGCATTAAACCGGATTAAGCCGCGACCGTGTTCGCTTCATTCCGCTCGCCGGAAGTGCTTTCGCGCGTCTCGCTGAAAGCCGGAGCGGAAGCTCGCCCGCTCGCGGCCGGCGCGATATTTGAAATTCGCTCGGGCGGGGAGGGGGAAAAAAGAGCATTCTCTCGCGCGTCTGATTCTCCCGGCACTTTATTATTCGCTATTAACCAGCTACGCGGATGGATCGTGCAAGACCATGAAGGACCATCCGTGTCGTTAAAATGCGTGCATAAATATTGATCAAGGCGCGACTACGTCGATGAAAAAGAAGAAGAGAGCCGGGGCTGTAGAGAGAACGTGGCAAAAGTGGACAGCCGCGCGGTGTTCGAAACGTCATTTAACGATTAAGCGCGGGAACGCCGCAAACTCGAATTTACTCGGCGCTCGCGGCTCTCGATCGGAACGGAATTCGGGTCCGCGAGGATTTATGTTGAAATTCCCCGGCCGAAGGACCGCCGGGCCGGCCGTGGAAAAAAGGACGACGGAGCGTCAGGTGCAGCGCGCCGGATAATGACGCCCGACGCGGATCAACCTGGCGAAAATGTGGAAAAGCGTTTTACCGTCCGGTCGATCTTCGTCGCGCGCTCTGCCAGGTCGGAATTAATTTTTCATCGGGTCGCCGGCTGCATTTCAAACTTCGTGAATAACCTCCTCGCGACGAAGCGGGGGAAAAATACGGTTAGGATAAGCCGCGACTTCGAAACGGGAACAAGGAGGAAAACGCAATATTCATCGACGGTGAGGGAATGTGAGCGCGGTGATCGTTGGATCAGTCTGAGAAATTTACTCGTCGCGAGATATGCTGTCACTTTATGGATTTAAATCGGCTGTTTCGAGCGTTATCCGACCCTTTTTCCCATGTTCTTTTTTCTTGAAAGATAAACGTTTAAATAAAACTGAACTGTCTCTCTCTCCGACTCATATTCAATTTATTGAAATGAAATTTTTACCTTCCAAAGTATCTGGAGTATTTTATTATATATATTTCTTTGAAGATATATCTTCCGTCTAGCAACTATGGTTATTAACCATATACAGTAATTAATATATTTACTATACTAAAAATTTAGTGTTAAAACGGTCTATCGAAATTCTTGTGTTACTTCAACATGGGGAATACGTTGAAAAATACGCAAATACATGTTAAATTCACATATTAACCTTGTCAACATGTTACCTTGTAAAATATATTCACCTTGTTAAAGTAATACGAAAATTTCAGTGGATCGTTTTTGACACAAAATTTGTTACCGTGCAATAATTAATTTGATAAAATCCAAAATCGAAATTTCTCGCGACCAGCCAGCAACGTCCGATTCGAAAAACACGAGCTACCTCGTGATCGGTCGACGATATATCGGGGTGCGACACCTCGGAAAAAAACGTTCGCTTGGCGCAAATTTCCGTCAAAGAAACGAGGAATCTCACGGTACTTTCCACTCGTTCTCGGATTCGTCGAAACGCTCGCGTCTTGGAACGTCCATACAGCGAGGGTGGGTTCCGCCGAGCAAAAGGAAGCTCGAAAACGAGGACGGAAAAAAGGTGAAGTACAGAGCGGTCGCCAGGCGGCATGTCGTACGCTGTCGCGGGCTTGAAAAATGCCGGACGAACGACGAGGAGAGGGCGTTTGATTAATGAACGCGTCGCCGAAAGAGCAAAATAACAAATAGCGCGCGTAGCGTCGGAGGGTTGTAGCCCGCCATCCTCCGCGCGGTTGCTTGATTCACCGCGCCGTTGCATGACGAGAGGCGATGAGGGTTGCAACGACGCTCGGTTGAACACGAATACGGCCCTTTTATCATAATTCGAAGGCAGTTTACGCCAAGTCGCGCGCGAGCGACTTTAATTCCATCCTCACGGCCGGCTTTTTAAAGGGTATTTTAGCGCGCCGTTCAGTCCACCAAGATATTGTGACGTCGCGCGCCAGGCCGTTGTCTGTAAAAAAACGTCGCGAAGAAGAACGGCAACGGCGGAATCGCTAAGATCGAAACCGTGGAGCGTCTCTCTTAGCGTTAAAAATGTCATTAGGAAAGAGGAAATCTGACATCGCATTCCTGTCGGAGAAGTAATTTCGAACATGTACGTTCGGAATGTTCTTTCGTGGCTCGCCCGTTTCTGTCGAATCTCACTCGATTCCCTCGACAAGAATCTTTCGATATCGCGCTGACATGACGATGCACGCGACGTCAAGCGTGACGTTAAATCCGATATCAAGTCGCATATAGCTGTTCGAGCCGCCATTATTTTATTATGTCGCTTTATCTTCGCGTTCACACCGACAACACAGTCGGATGTCTCCCCCTCTCTTCCTCCCTTTTCTCTTTTATTCCTCCTTAATTCTTCACTGCATTGTCGGTATCGTTGTATTTTATACAAACGGCATGCGAATAACCTTTCGACTGTACACTTCTGAGAAATCGTTCACACCGTAAACAGGGTCACAACGATCCTGTACGATTTTCTAAATTCCATATTTGAAAAGCTTGTAAAAGGAAAGAGATGGACAAAATTCTAGAATACAATGTAACTCTTCTACTTTAATATTTGATCATGCGTTCGTAGAAAATCAAGTTTTAAGTTATTGAAAAGAATTCGAACTTAGACAACGGTCTCGCAAATGGTAAAGTTTCACTTAAAAAAATCTAACGGATAGAACGACACTTTGACGATTTTTCGCGAGTGGAGAGAACTCATAGATCATATATTTCTCGTCGCTATAACTCTTCAAACGCAAACTGACCACGTCTATTTGACCCATAATTCGGTCAAAGGGACCATTCGAATTCTCTCCCTCATTTTGGATATTTTAATAGCGACAGCGCGAGGGCGCGAGGAAAGGTCGCACAGTGCGCATGACAATTTTCGACCCGCTGGAAGATGCGATAACGTACTAGCGATTTCATGCTGTGCTTATTTGCTTTGAAACGATTAATGCGGGCGTGCACATCGTCAGTATGACTCTGTGAGTTTGCACCTTTGTCCGATGTGGATAATCATTTCCAATTCAGGGAATAGTTCGGTCGTACAGAGAGTGGTTCCGGTTACCCAGCCTGTAATCGAGTCTGCGCGAGTATACGCTGATGAGCTATGATCAGCTGTGCGGGGCTGATTACCGATCGCTGTCAACAGATATTTAATCGTTCGCGTCGATTAATTTTCCTAGCACATTTATCTGTCCCGCATCGTTTGATACCGGTAGATAATTACTTCGCTAATAACGGGCTGAATGTACGGACATCTAAAAGCTCACCGCTTCAGAGGTGACATAATTGCGATACGCGTATCGACGGATCGTTGTTTGTGTTACAAAAAGCATACGAGCGCCGGCGATGTGTGTGTATGCACACTCGCGTGTGTGTATACGCTCCACGTGGGCGCGTACGGGAAATAAAATTAGCGACGAAGAAAGGAGACGAGCGGGGGCGTTTTAGTTAAAATCAGCGCGAGAACGTCGAAACGAAGGGCGGACTTTGTCTTCTTCCTTTTTTCTACATGTCGTATTTCCGTCGAGCGGCTGTTACTCGACCGATTATCCACCATATTTTTTAAGTTCGACCCAGAAACGCGCGAGCGGATTGCGGCGCGAACGACGCAGTAAAACGTATTTACGGCGTGTTTTCGCGCGAAAGCCGCGTTGTTTCGCCGATGATTTCGCTTCTTTACGCCTCGCGCTGTCTCGTTCGCCCGCCGAAAAAAAAAGAGGATTAGGCGTTGAGCAAATGCGAGCGTGAGGAAACGTAAAACGCGCGATATTATCGGCACGTTAAAATCATGACGCTTATCGCGCCGTTAGTCCGAAAGAATTAATGACACGCACGCTGCGTGTCTGTTACATACATCCGATTCCCCTGACTACGGAATTTATTTCGATTATATTATGAATATGCGAAAGGAGAGAAATATTTTTGCCGCAAATTTTTCGACCGATCTTCTTATCTTACGCTTGTTTCTCGAACATCCCCGCCGAAAGACGACACGGTTGCACGTGCACAGGTGAAATAACGAGTTCTGATTTCCGCCCTACTTCGCGATCTCCCGCACGTCGTCGTCGTATCGATCCCTCCTCGGCGCAAAATAAAAAGAAAAAAGATAGAGTGTAAGAGAGAGATAGAGAGAGAGAGAGAAAGAGAGAAAATTGAACCGTCTTACTGTGCTGTGCTGTGAAAGTTATCCGATTTGCTCGCGGTAATTCTCAAACTCGCCTACTAGCCGTAAAATCCGGAAACTTTTTCGGGGTTGTCCGTTGGTTTCCCGGCTATTACTCTGCGCCGACCGTATGTATATACGTATTCACATACATATATATACGCGGTGTACGGCCGCATACGAAACCGTGGAAACATCGTAGCTCGTAATCAGTCGTACGTGCCAAGCGTACGAGGAGATTAATGCCCGGGGCTGAAACGTCGCATAAATATCAAAGGTTTGCCGTGTACGAAGATTCGATGTAATTTTCTCCGTATACATTCTCTATCTCATTCTCTCTTTCTATCTATCCAGGTGAGAGGTCATTATTGGCGACTGATTCAAAATTTCGTCCAGACAAAAATAAACAGAAAGAGAGAGAGAGAGAGAGAGAGAGAGAAGAAAGGAGGGAAAAGCGTTTATCATAGTCCTAGAATAGGACGTAAAGAACGTGTGAACAATAAACATGTTGATAAGTTTATACAACGATAGAAGTAAAGCAGTTATGAATCAAATATGTAACTAAGTTTGAAATGAAAAATTGAAAGGAAGAACAAATTATTGGAAAGAAAAATGATTACAGTCAGAGAGAGAAAAAAAGAGAAAGAGAGAAACTTGATTATGCAAATTCTGGAAAGATGGAAAGAAAGGCTCATCACCATTGATAGAATTGAATTCGAGCGCGCTGATATCACGTGGGTTTACGCGGTCTCGCTAGCAATCAATGCGGCGATCACGATTATGGCGGGCTCGTTCGTAACGCGCGGACCGACGGCGCCTTCCCCTCATTAGTTCGGAGAAGGAAGATTACCACCGGCCGGAACGAGCCGCCGGAAAGAGGAAAACGCAATTTCTTGCCGGTGTTTTTCGTTTTAATTGCGGCCGGGCGAGTTAACGAGATAGCGCGCGTTACTACGGCCGCATTGAGACAAACTTATTCTCGTTTCGTTTTCACGAGGCCGCGGCGGCCTAACGTTTACGCTCGCCGGGTGTAAAGAGAATGATTTAGGGCGACCGACGTCGCCCGTATTCGGTCCCTTTTTAACGGCCTCGTAGTCGCTCTGCGTTCGTGCTAATGAAAATCTCATAAATATAAGTTACTTATTTATAAACCTTATCATCTCTCACGATATAGTATCTCATCTCCCAAACAGTAATATCGTTGTATCTCGACGAACATTCGGACAATTCCGGCATCCGAATTCGTCAATTCAAAATTTACGCGTATCGAGTACTCAATCGGCGCGCGTAAGCGCCACTGAAATGACTGAAATGACTCGCGAAAATCCTAGCAATTTGTTAACATTTACGCGCGAGCCCTGAAACGCGGGCGACAGGCGAAAAAGCAGCGCGCATTCCTGCCTCCTATGCTCGAGAGCAGTAAACTCCTTTTTCACGAGCGTCGTTTCGCGCGAGGTCCTTCCGCATTGTCACCGCCCACGATACGCATCTTATTGCCTTTTATCGCGCCGTGGGTCCCCATAAAACCACAACATAACGGTCTAATTTGTCGTGCCCGGGAATGGTCCCCGCGCGCTCGCGGGAATAAAGTTATTTTTACAGAGATGAGGCCGTTCCTTCGCGCACGCTCTCACATCCCTCCTCCTCTCTTTCTCTTCCTACATCGCCGAGTCGGAAAACATTCTAGCATGCTCGGGCTCGAATAAACAAAGCGACCGTGAGCGGGAGAAAAGCACCGCGCCGTCCGCAGTTTTCATCGTTCGCGGCCCCGAATGCGGCCGGCGAATCGCTTTGCCAATAATAACGCGATAATTGCACCGCGTGCTTTATTTTCTGTTTGCCAGCCAACGCGGAAATATCGACGTCGCTTTTTCCGCGCGATCCGTCCGACGATTCGCCGGGGAATACGGCTGGAAAATACGACTGGTAGAATCGAAATGGTCGCGAGAACAAGCTTTCCTCGCGCAATAGTCTGTTCAATTCTCGGTCAGACTTAAGTAGAAAAGTGATGCCAATCTCGATCCAACGAGAATGAGCAGGATGCACGTTCGACAGGCACCATCGAGAGAGAGAGAGAGAGCCGCGTCGTCGTTGACGCGATTCTTCCGCCCGCCGCAGCTTTTACCTCGGTCGACCGCGATTTTATAATAATTCGACGGTGCTTTTTCACCCGGCGATTTACGAGCGCGTCGTTCTCGCGCTTGTAAAAAAGGGAAAAAAATAACGAGTGGCGAAAAAAAAAAGAAATGAAAGGCGTGACTCGGGGCGAGAGGAAAAAATGGCACGGGACGTAGCAGCGGTTGCGTGGCGAGCTTGCGAATAAGCGAGCGCGCGCATAACTGTAGCGCGATGTTCGATAAACTGCCCGTGGGTCCTTTTTGCGCGGCCGCGATATTTTATTTACCGGTAAAGTGTATTTGTGCATCCGCTCGCACCGTCGGAACGGGAAACGGGGAAAAAATGCCGCAAAAGCGACCGTACCTAGTGCGAGATTTTCATGTGCTCTTCTATTCTCTCTCTCTCTCTCTCACTCACTCACTCATTCGCTCTGTCTCTCATATTCGTTTCTCCGTACTCTCGTACGCACGAGACTCGTTCTCATCTTTCGCATCTCATTCCCCAATAGCAATTTTCTTTCACGGCTCGTCACGTGCGCGCTTTAAATGTACAACGTTGTACACCTCTCGATTAAAAGGTGAATTTTTCCTCGGTAACGATGCTTTATAAGTTCAAAAATGGGGAAATGGGTTCTCGAAAGGGAAAATAAGACAATTTGATTGATTCACGGCCGAGTCGATCGATGGGAAGTAATTTACTTAAGATTTACTTCAAGCAAATTTTCTTGCGCGAAACTTTCATTTCTACGTCGAATCGTCTCACGAGCGAGCTTTCCTCACGAACGTGTCTCGGTTGACACACGACGCGACGACGAAGAATCTCTCGTCTTTGCGAGGCGAGCTCGGGACTGCTTCGAGGTTCTTCCGAGGCCTAGAATTCTTCTGCATCGCCCGTAATGAAGCCCCGCTCTCGTTTGCACGCGATGTCCTTTCCTTCCGCGATCGTGGGTGTAATTTACCGGGCGTATCTTTCGGCGTCGCGCCACCGCCGTGACGGCCTGCATAATTCGAGTCCCCTCGCGCGCGTCTATACAGTCAGATAGCGGGGGGGGGGGGTTTNTTGTAATTCCGCGAGTTTTCATACTAAATTCCATTACACGCCTGAGCACCTGTTTCATTACGTTGTGCGTCATATGTATCATTGATAGTCGGACACATATGAGAACGCGACCGCAGTTATGGGATTCGAACGAGAAATCGGGCATAATTTGCGAAACTTTGTTCCGATAATAATTTGCTCTCGATTCGATTAATAGCATCATAGAAAGTGAATAATTTCAGGGCCGCTGTTAACGTCAACATCAAAAGTAACCGAAGCAAAGGCCACGCTCAGAGAAACGATGAGATTTAACTGCTATTATTAAGTCGTTTCTCTTAGTGTAATAAGCGCCTTTGCACAGGCCTCATTCATTATCTATTTGTGTTTAACTTCGTTTGTTATCCTGTTCAGCTATTTTGGATAGAATTTTAATTTGCCACCCGGTTACCGAGATTAGTCGGAGATATCAGGTTACGCGAATCGCATCGGGGAAGAAATTTCGTTTCTCGAGATTCCACTGTGATGTAGCACGTTACTATCATTACATAAATCTTCTTTAGACGCTCTGTATGTGCGTGCAGGTGTATGTTGCGTGTATGTGTGCTCGAGTGGAATGTTCGTAAGAGAGCGCGTTCGTTGACAGAAGACGTAAGTTTCCGGCTCGCATGCACTTTGTGAGCAAAGCAGACACAGGACCGTACAGCGATCATACGAGGCGCAGAAATAGTAATTTATCGATGTGGAGAGAGAACGCCGCCGGCATGCCTGGCGGAAAGCGCAAAAATATAGCACGCACGCGTACCTTAACCGGCGAACTCGCTCTATTCTCGCGCATTACTCCAATTAAACGACGCGAGCAGCGGCTGCAGCCGAGGGGTGCAAAGTAAATTTGTCGAAAGTTCGGGCGTTCGTAGCTCTTAAATAACCGGCTCCGATGTCGCGCATCGAGCCGGGGAAAGTCGTAAGATGACAGACCGTCTCGTTAGTTAAGCCGCCGTGTATCATCCTCTTGAATTAACACAGGCAATTGCACGAATCGATTTCCCACGAATTTTCGAGGCTAAAGTTTTACGGAAAAACCGTCTCCCTTCGCATATCTTGCTGTGCTACCAATTTATATGAAAATTCAAACGCGAAACTATAATTTATATTAAATTTTCTACTTAAACATTATTTTTGGGAACCAAAGTCAAAGTTGGTTGATTTGGTCTTCAGTTAATTAGTCTTATTCTGACCTTATTTTAGGGCATGCTTACTTAGGGCCACTACAGACTTGGGCGCGTTCTGATTAATTTCTACCCGTTGTAAACTTCTTTTCTCACATAGAATCACGTAGGAACCTAGCCCGGAGATCACTTTCACGACTGACGTTTTTGCGATTAACTATTTCCCAGGGATTATGAATTCCCGCGGTAATGTCGCATTATTTCGTACTACTTTGTGCGACTTTTGCCGCTCGCGGCGGTAGCCCGCGCGCGCCTCTCCCTTCCCCCTTTTCTATTTTAGTTTCCCGTAGATTACAACCGGTAGCACGAATCCGAACTATTATTAGGCGACGCCGCTCCCTGCTTCTAGATCGTATTATTTGTTTGACCTCGCTTTCCCGTGCATCTTCGTGTTTGCGCAGCACGTAGCGCCCGGTTGTGCGTCTTGTTGCCGCGAAATTTGCAATTACGCGATCGCTTCCGCGTGCGTTAGAATGTCCGCTGCATCGAACGCGGGGATTATTCGAGGCCGGCGAAACCCAATCGAATCTCTCTCTCTCTCGTATCGGAAACTGAATTTAAATAAATAACGAGCTTATCGCCAAGTACGAGAGGTACCAAGGTTCGTGCGAAGGGAACGCCGTTTCGCTTCTCTTCGCGTTCCACAATTAACGATGTCGCGCAACGAGAAGTCACACTCGAGCATCGTCGACGCGTACTCTCGGACGATCTGAGATAGAGAGGTCACAGGAAAAGAGATAAACTGCAGCGCGCAGTCAAGATGGGAGTCGCGCGAATTAAATTAGATTTAATCGCTTCCCCTTCCTGCCCTTTTCCGGCGGATTAGAAGTGGCGAAGGGCCGTAATTCGACGACTGCACGTTGCACGCTGGAATTTCGCGGAACTTTTCTCCCCTTCTTATTTCCCTCACACGCGCGGTCGATGCGAAAGTCTCGTAATTTCATCGCCAAATTGCTACCTCCCTCCCTCTCTCTCTCAGTCGCGGAAAGAGAAAGCATCGCGCCGCCAGCGAGACGCGCAAATAAACACACTCGCGACGTTTCGATCGATTTACCTAGGCGTCCGTGTGTTTAACATTTAAGGGCGCGAGAGAGATGTCGCGGAACGCGAGATATCGGAAACAGAAGTGGCTTAAACAAACGCCCGGGAACGCGGGCGTTGCCCGCCCACCCATCGTCGAGCGGGAGCGCGCGTTTACGCTGGAGGTAACCCAATTCCGACCTGACTGCAACCTTGCCGGCGTAGTAGTCAACCCTCGACACTTCGTCGCGAGCACAAAAGCTCGGCCAACCAATGGCGTAATTAACGAATATAAAATCGCGAATATGACTCATTTCATATGAATCGATTATACAGCGTCTTGCCTAAAGTTCATTCAGGTTAAGTGAAACTCGCTATCTCATCGCGATCACATCCAACTTCTCCATCTTTCGACAAATTAGATCGGTTTCATCCGCTTGAAACCAAATAAAAGGAACAAAGAAAGACGTTGCGAAGGTGATGGCAAACAGCCGGTAAGAGCGACGGGCTACAGGATCCGTCGTTGAATGCTGGCTGGGAGAATTTCTAACGGGAGGATAAGAGCACGAGAACGTTTAGATACGCGTGAATCGCAGGTAATCGAAACGCGCAGATCGCCGTTCACGGGTGAATTTTCAAGCGACGAGCCCTTCGCCATCGGCTAGCTACGCCATTGGCTGACTGGGCGCAAGGCAGCGGTGAGCCCGCCGATCCTCCTTCTTCTTCTTCTCAACCCCGCCAGCAGTGAAGGAGCTAGCTGAGTATAAACAGCTCGCGGAGCGCCATTGGGGGAAGCATTAGCGAGTGTTAAGCTAAATAAACACTCGTCTGGCGAGGACCGCGGCGCGTTTACAACGAGCGCCGCTCCCCCCCCCCCCCCNTCAATGGTTTTCCACCGGCGGAAACTCATCACCACCGGCACCGTCATCGAGCGGTTCGCGCTGACAACGCGGCGGCTCGAGCTTCCTCCCCTCCCTTGGCTGTGCTTGTCGCGTCTAATAAGCTACTTCAATGTTAAGCAGTCTCCTGACCTCCCTCTCTATTTCTCTGTGCATCACAAATTGGAATTTGTTCTCCCCGGCTCTTAAAAAAGTTATTGCTGGCATCTTTTAAATCAGCGAGCTATAGGTCACTATCTTCAGTTACAAAGCGCTGATTCTTCGTCAGCAACTTCATCTCGTCCTGCGTCTTAGTTCATTATCATCGTTATGATTTTGCGATATATTACTGTACGTCATCAAGCTTTAATTTATATAATCATGTACTTTAATTGGTACATACATTAAAAACGCATATCTTAGTGTGGGATATTTTTTGCTCTGCTAATATTTCTTTGTGTGTATAATACACACACACAATCGAATTAAAAATACATTAAAGTATAAGACGTGTTATTTTCATACTTTCAAGTGTTATTTTAACGCGTTTAATATCGACTCAGCACAAAATATTGAGATAACATAAACCCAATATGTTGAATTAAAACATAATTACGTTAAGAATTTAACACGAAAATGTTAACAAGGACCGATTTTAACACAAGCATAAAATGCTTTTTCACCGTGCATTACTAAGCGCTGAGCTACCGCCGCGGCTTTCGACGCATTATGAAAAGCGCGTCCGGGGGGGGGGGGGGGGGGGGGGAAGATGGAGAGATAATGAAGAAAACGTCGAGACTCTCGACATGCGTGACAATGGGGCGTCCTTTTCGAGAAGGCAAAGGAGAAAAAAAATGTTCTCGCCGGACAGACGCGTGGTCGCCGTGCGGCTCCTCCGCTTCGCTTTCACGTCGCGTGCTTCTCGAGCGCGACTCGACGAGCGATCGCAGCACCGTCGATGTCGCGTCGCGGGGGTGCGACAAACACGCGACGCGCAGCGGGACGCTCGGCGTCGATTGCTTAATCGACGCTACTCGAGATTAGCGGCCACCGGCGCTAATGCGCGCCGCTCTCCACACTACGATGCCATTAAGCGCGTACTTAGCGCCATGAGCGAGTAGATGGATAGATAGAGGGAAGAGATCGTGTGAGAGGGAAAGAGAGAGAATGAGTGAGAGTGCGGAAGCATAGCGCGAGCGGAGCGGTAAGAGAGAGAGAGAGAGAGAGAGTGAGTGAGGAACACCGCAACAGGAACAGGGAGGGATCGACTGAAAGCTCTTTTAGCTAGCCTCAGGACGCAGGAGAGAATCGAGCGCGACGTCGTCTCGACAAATCCGTTCTTATTCGAACCTCCGCACCCCCAGTCGTTACCTCTCGCTCCTTACAGGGCTTAACATTCCCTGCCTCGATGTCGTGTACGGTCGCGGGCGATGTTAGGATTAATGCACGGATCTTATTAAGTAGAATCGCGAGCAGACGCCCGTGCCGGTTTCAAGCGCCCCGGCTTGATTAATTTCGAACTTCCGCGCGAATAGCGTCGTGACGCTTCGGGATTAGTAGCGGTGATCAGAGAAAGCACATGTGCCAAATCCGAATCGAATGAAGGCAATTGGATTCGGGCGTGTTTGAACGTATGGCCAGTCACCGAAAGGTTGCAACACTTTATTCGAGTGTTGACACTTATGAGTCCCGCGACGTATCTTGTATCCAGTAGGAAAATGTGTTTCCTGAAAGTTGCCTCTTTTAGGCAAAAGAGGCAACCTTCTTGTGACCAATATAATGACTTATCCAATAGTTTACTAACGTCGAAGATGCAACGTGATATACGAATACGGACAAACTATGTAATGCCTGATGCGAGCTGATCCTGCGCGATAATCGCGTCCAAAGATCGTGTGTGTGTGTGTGTGTGTGAGGGGGGGTGGGAAGTAATAGTAATAGTATCACTTTATATCGATCTTGCCTTTTATCACCCCTGCGGCCGTTTCTCCGCGCGGAGGCCGCACAACAGCCCGAGAATACCGAAAGCGGTCGCGCCGTAAATGTAGATTGAGATAATAACAGGAAATTAAAGCGTGAGAAGTGTGTCGAAAAGCCGCGAATCGGGCGGTAAAGGAAGAGGCGCAGCCGCGGAGGCAGAGGAAGGAGGTGGAACGGGGAGTGAAAGAGAATTTTGTGAGAACTTTATGAATTGTCGCGAATTCGCGAAATCGCGTAACGCGTATGTCATCGAATTTAGTTGAGCGAAAAAAAATCTCGCTCGCGATAGCCCGACACGTAAATCCTGATACATATAAGACATTTAATAAAGCGCACGATAGAGCGAGGGCGAATACCGGCGATTTCCAGCGCGCGGCAAAAATAAGCCAACAGGAGCTGTGAAATTTTTTTATCAGCACCGGCCACAATTCCGGTTTTATTCAGCGGCTGGCCCGATGCAAAATGCACCTCCGCCCGACTCTTTCCTCCTCGCCTTTCTTCCCGCCTCCCCCATAATAACGCGTGAAAATTCGGCCCGGAATGTTCGAACCGTTGAATAGGATAATTGAAATGCTTTGCGGAAATCTGTATGCGCCGACATGCGCGGTTCGTAAGTTCCACGAGGAACAGCCGAGCCGTCGCGCCGCAGCGTGTCGCGCGATTGCGTCGGTTAAATATTTCGCAAGACACGAAATGAATCGCCAGTACGGTACAGATCTGGGAGATCAAGTCGCGCGGATATAATTAAATCCGCGCTTGTTCGGCGTGCGAGAAACCGCGTCGCGGGTGAGATGAACTTGGCCGCGCGTTGGATGATTCTTCAGCGTACGACGAAATCATTCTCCGCGGGAATTCGCTTTCATGTGCGCGTTTCTAGCCACCTAGGAACGCGGAAAAATAATATATTTAAGTTGACACAAAGGACTGAGATTTTAATTAAAAGTTGACGAAGTTTTGATGAGACTCAAACGCGCAAAGAAAGGGGGGATGCTACTCTTTAATCCTGCACTGAGAGAAAAACTTTTGTTGATGTAACAAGCTGCCGATATCCGCAACAAATGATTTGCAGATATGGGCAAATAAATGACCCCGTAGTGGGAATAAGTAATTTGTACCTTTAATTCACTACTCTAGCGAACATTTCTATATTCGTTTGGTAATAGTTTATTAAAATAACAAATGATGACAAATAATTAGCGATAGTAACCTTTTCACAAAAAAGATTTGTTACACGGGAGAAATAATTTTGCCGTTGTAGCAAAACGTTGTTGCGGCAGCGATGAAATTTAGTCGGCATAATCAAAAATCAACAAATCTCTGTTCTGTTCAAACAAATTATTTTGCTGTCACTATATTAACAAACGATTTGCTATTTCAGTGAAATCGTTTTCTCCGTGTCTGTAAACTGGTTGCCGCCAGGAAACCAGTTATCTCATCGGATCAGACTGATAATAATAATGGTCACCTGGCTGCAACTTTTTTTTCTAAATAACAAAGGAATAGCAATGCGGTTATAGCGTTTTATACAAAATAAAGAAGAGGAGGTAAGTGAAAAAAAAAACACGTGTAGACTCGATAAGCCTAACATGTTACCGTCAGGATTAAACAGGCTTTGATATTTCCGAAGCGGATCACGCATTCTCGCGGCTTGAAGGAAGAAGAGCGAGGAGGACTGCGAACACGATCTACCTCACGCGATTGCGCAAATTTCACAATTCGCGAATTCCACCGCGCGAACACGAGAAGCGGCGCGCATCGCGAAGCGCCAGGTCGACTCTCCGCCGCGGCTTTGTTGCCGCACACGGCGGAACTTTTAACGAGAGGCTTAATAGAGAGACAGACGAGCTCGCGAGAATTCACCGGTGATAATATTAATTAACGACCGGCGACGGCGTCGAGTCGCGTGCCGGGCGAACATCGCGGCCGGAGCAGCCGAGCGATCGACTCGGTATCGGCTGGTCCAAGAGGCACGTCCGATCGTAAGAATTTCTTAGCACGTTTCCGAGGCGAAGCGAGCTCGCCGGAAAGCACACGCTGCGGCTTCTCGCGTTCCTGCCAGGGAAATTAGTTCGCGCACGTGATTCCTCGCGGAGGCACGCACAGCTCCTCGGAGGAAAGGAAGGGGTAGCTGCAGGGTGAGCGAGTAAGCCCGTCGCGACGGGCGAGATCCTCCGCTAAAACCCGTGCTAGCGGCGTATCTCGACGACGGTGAGAATACTGGGGGGGGGGGGGAAAGGGATGGGGGGNGTAAGCGATAGGGGGGCTGGCTAAAAGCTGCCATACTGTTTGCTTAGGATCGGCCGAAGTTTCGAGCGACCTAATAAAATTCGGATCGCCCTTAATCCGTACGGACGTGACGACGCCGTCACCTCGACACTTTAGACCGGCCGCTTCGATTTTGACTCTTTCCGCAGCCGCATCCCCTCGGAACGTTTGACACCGTGTGAACACTGAAGACACAAAAAAGGGAGAGAGAATGAAGAATACGGTATATCGATAGCATCATCATGCTAAAATATTCAGAACGCCATGAAGTATCCGCCGCCGGCGGCGACTTGAACCGATTAAAGCGCCGGGAGGGAAATAAAACGTCTCTAGGAGGAGCGATTCGTCGCCGACGCGGCGTCAAGCGATGTTTGCGCGTGCCGGATTGAAAACATCATTTAAGCGCAATCGCCAGACGAATCTGAACGCCGCGCCGTACCGCGTCCCGTCGCCGCCAGCCGAGGAACTATTAATCGGCTCTTTCCAATTTAAGCAAATTATGTGTGTGGATCGGAGAGATTAGAGGTAACAACGTTCGCTGTATTGCCGTTTGCGGAGATAAAGCACGACGTGGAGCGCATTCCACGAGCGGCTCTGGCGGGCGAGAGCGAAACGGCGGAAAAAGGTGGATGGATTCCGAGGAGAGAGAGAGAGAGAGAGAGAG
>NW_014555319.1:0-704 GCF_001313825.1 Dinoponera quadriceps
TAGGTGAATATATAGCCAGTGTTAATGGTGTTCGCTACACTTTTAATCAGGAAAGCATTGATCGGAGCAATAAAAGCCATCTTGATGATATAAAAACAGTGTTACGTGATGAATCTATTGTAAGAGGTGTAAGAGGTACTTCTATTTTTCAACAAGTAAAAAATTTTGATATGATTTGGTCTCTATCATACGAATATATGCACANCGCAAATTTTAAATGAGTGCAGAAAAGGAAAAACCAAATATAAATTCAGTAAAAAAATGATTGCAGTCATAGAAAATAGATATTTAAATATAACTCCAACACATGACATTCATAGACTTCCTCGACGTGGTATTATAAGTGGATTAACGAAACCAAAGGCTTCAGAAATGAAAAACTGGCTTTTATTATTTAGTTTGTGCTGCTTAAAGGGAATCGTAAGTGATGAAGTATTGAAACGTTACTCTCTATTAGTGAAATGCGCTTACACTTTACTTAAAACTAGTATTTCCTCCGACGAACTAAAACAATGCGAAAAAGATTTATTAATTTTTGTTTGCGATTATGAAAAGCTTTACGGTAAGGAGTCAATGACTTTCAATCTGCATTCACTTTTACACGTTGCAAAGTCTGTACAAAAAACAGGGCCTTTATATGCTAATTCGGCAGTGTGTTTCGAAAGCAATATTTACAATTTGAAACAATATGTGACTGGACCTAA
>NW_014555319.1:1076-52084 GCF_001313825.1 Dinoponera quadriceps
TTACCGAAGAATACTAGAAATTAAAAAAAATTTCTTTTTATGTATGTGCCTATTGCAGATACACACATCTATTCACCCACACGCACGCAGAGAGAGAGAGAGAGAGAGAGAGAGAGAGAGAGAGAGAGAGATTAAAGAAAGACACATGTCCGTAGGTATACATATTTGTATACATAAAAATGAAGATTTTTTATTTTTGCCAAATTGAAGGATAAAAGAATTTTTTTCTCGAAAACTATAGACTTTGGGGAAAAATTGCTAAGAACAAAAATGTCTTAGAATCAGTCAAGGAACATTTTAAAATTTTTTCAGAATTTTTAAAGACATTTTTGGAAAATTGGATTTCCCGAATTTATCAGAAAATCAAAAATTGTTTGCAAAAATTCTGAAAAAATTTTAGAGTGTTCCTTGACTAATTCTAAGACATTATTGTTCTTAGAAACTTTTTCCTTAAGTCTATAGTTTTCAAGAAAATGATAAGTTAAGATTTTAATAAAATTTTCACATTCTCGACGCCATTTTGTGAAAAATAAGTGATTCATTATTAATATAAAAATTTCCTGTTAATCTTCAACCACCATGATTACCTCTGATCGCGATTAAAAGATGATACCTTTGCGGTCTCATTGCAAAAAAAAATTCAGAAAAAAAATGTTTCGAAAATTTTCACGTTTTTCATGTTTAAACCGGCCATATTTTTTTTCCTTGAGGGTTAATCGTAATTTTGACCTCGGATTCTGAAAGAACATGAAATTTTACGTCGGAAAAGAACCTGTGAAATTTTTTTGTAGACCGATAGCATAAAAAAAAATTCGGTGAAAAGTTACTTAAAATTCGCGTCGTTTGGGCGTTAATGGGTTAAGGGGGTCATCCCGTGTGACGGCTCAAAAAATCGATTTTTTTTTTGCATAAATCTAATCTAGAACATGCATAGAATATACTGGCAAAGGATTTTTTAACTGGTACCCATGATTTTTCGAAAACGGTTTAATAGATTTAAATAAAATTTTAATGGTAGATTCAGCACATGTGTGGCTATCGTGGGAACTAGAATTTTTAAAAAATATTTAATCGTTTTCTGTCCGCATAAAAAAATAGTCGCAAAAAATCATGCTATTTTGAGTTATAATTTTTAAAAGCATGCGAAAAATTGAATTTTTAATATTTTCAAAAAATCCTAGTTCCCACGATATCCATTCACCTATAAATTAAAATGCAATTTGATTTTTTGATTTTCGATAAACCAGTCTGCCGGAATCGTGGGCACCGTTAGTCTGCTTTTTTTTACATGGGTGCCATTCCAGTGATGTAACTCGCCATCGACGCCATATTTTTAAATAAAAAAATTTACACATATAGTTTAAGATGTAATAAATATATAGTAAAAATTTGGAAGCTCTGTATTTTTTCATTTCGTAGCAAAAAAATGCAAAAAAAACCTTAAAAAAACGGTCGTCACACGGGATGACCCCCTTAAAAGGGAGCCGGTTCGAGTTGATGGAAGAGGTGAAGCGAAAATCGGCGGAGCTCCTAAATACACTTACAAAAGAAGACTTCCAGCATTGCTTTGACCAATGGAAAAAACGAATGGAACGGTATGTGGCGAGGAGAGGGGAATACATTGTAGGGGAGCATTCGATTTAGAATAATTTTTAAAATAAAACTCTTTTTCATAAGCAGTCTCGTTATTTAATAGCCAGACCTCGTATATATATAAACAGACCCCGCTTAACGCGAGGGATACATTCCAATAAGTTCCAGCACTAAACGAAACAGCGTTAAACGAGGTCATCTTAACACGTAAGTAATGGGGATAGGTGAAACAGAACAGAGAATAAGAAAATTTATTAGTTTTTTAATTTTATTTTGTAACATTTATTGTTAAATACTTTTTTATTACGTTAATTATACTTATTTATAGCTAATATCGATTTTTATTTATAAGTCATTCATCAAAATCAAAAAAAGTTCGAGTAAAGAAGTTATGTTTGTGATGAGGAATCCTCATTTGTTTCTTTGTGGAGAAGTTATCTAACATCGTTTGCCTTTTCCTATTTCGTTCAGCAAGCAGTTGTCGATAGCAAGACACCGCATCAATGACACTTCGTCTTGCCTTTGAACTTCTATCAAAATTTAAATCATTTTGTACAAACTGATCCATAATTTTTGTTATAGTGGCTAAACTTTTTTTTAGAAAATCCGTTAAAAGTTCCTTTTGCTCCTCATCTTCAGAAACGTTAATTTCGTCATTTTCGTACACTTGTTGTTCTACTAATTCTTTAAGATCATCGTTGGAAAGACTTTCACCAGTTGTAACTTGCAATAATTCTTCAATATCTTGCGCATTTATATTATCCAACCCTGTTTCATTAGCTAACTTTACAATTTCGTCGACATCAACAGTGGATTTTTTTGTGTCAACATCTTTGCTTAGCTCCTGCCACATATTCTTCCATACTCCTTTCAAACATTTCTCGGTTACCTCATTTCAGGAAAGCTTGATGTTGTCTACAGCATCCATATTGTAGTTTTTCCAAAAATCTCTAATGGATTGTTTTCTTATCCATCGGTTTTATTAGTCAGCTGTCGAAATGTCCGCCGGAGATAATAAGCTTTAAAATTTAATATTACGCCTTGATCCATTGGTTGGACTAACGAAGTTGTATTTGACAGCAGGAAAACCACATCTACTGGAATGCATGCTGTTAAGTCGGACAAATGCGTTGGATGGCTTGGAGCATTATCAATCAAAAGTAAAGCTTTCGGTTCTAGTTTTTCAAATTCGCAGTAGCGTTTAACAGACGGGCAAAAATGTTCGGTAAACCAATTTTGGAAAATTTTCATAGTGATCCAAGATTTATTATTGGACTCCCAAATTACTGGTAAAATTGATTTTGAAATTCCCTTTATTGCTCTTGGGGTTTTAGAATTATAAACAAGCAATGATTTTAATTTAAAGTCTCCATTAGCGTTACCATCCAGTAGAAGTGTTAAACAATCTTTTACAGCTTTAAATCCTGGTGCTCGCTATTCTTCACGGAACAAAAATGTACGTTTTGGCATTCTCTTCCAAAAAAGGCCTCTTTCATCAAAATGGAAAACTAATTCAAGAGGATAATTCTCTCGTTCAATGATTGCTCTTAATGTCACTGGAAATGCAGCAGCTGCTTTTATATCTCCACCTGCCGCTTCCCCAGTAATCTGTATGTTATGAAGATTGTTTCTGTTTTTAAATCGATGGACCCTCAACTAGCTACAAAATTTTTATTGGTGTCGCCTTTCTCATTCTTAATATTGTTCTCGTTTTTTCCATTATAATTGCTTGACTTAATGGCATATTGCGTTCAACTTCATCGTCAATCCAGATAGAACGTCGTTTTTCCATTTCCTCAATCACATTGCTTCTGGAACGGGTAATTTTTGTTGCAGAAGTCGTTGTGATTGTAGTTGCTGATGATACGATTTTTTCTTTATTTTTTAAAATTGTCCGTATTGTTGAAGTTGACAAATTTAATGCAGTCGATATTAAATTGCCATTGACCTGCATCTAATCGTCTTAAGACCTACACTTTAGTTTCTAGCGAAATGCTTTTTCTTGTCGCTTTACTTTCTCTTTTTTTGTAATCACCCATTGTAAGAACTAAAAATTGCCGAATTTATCACAATAAAATAAAATATTATGTTTATATCTTTATACACACAATAACGTTGATGACCGCTTATAAATCAACTTTGACGCAGGAAAGATGCATTCGTACTATAATGCGATTTCGGGGAATACTATTGGAATACTTTATTCTGGACAGACTAACGAAACTAATGACTAAAAGAACGTCGAAAAAAATACATAGTGTGCACCGTCGCTGCGTAGTGCATCGCTTATGGTTGGTGCATGCCCACTTCAATTGCACACATATACCAGGTGTAGAAGTATGAAACCGGAATTTTTTTGTAAAAATTACACGTCTGTTGTTTGAAAATGATAAAAAATATTTTATTCAAAATAATGTCCATTGCTATTTATACATTTTTCCCACCTCTCCGGCAGTTTATGAATGCCACGCCAAAAAACATTTCTTCTTTTGAAGCGAACCAGCTATCGAGCCATTTTCGTACATTTTCATACGAATTGAAGCGTTGTTCAGCGATAGCGTATCCCATTGATGCGAATAGATGATAATCGGATGGAGCCAAGTCTGGAGAATAAGCCGCATGCGTTAGTATTTCCCAACTGAATGCTTCGATCGTTTCCCTGACCCGTTTTGCTGTGTGTGATGGGGCATTATCATGGAGCAAAATGACTTTGTGTTGCCTTTTTCCATATTCCGGTCGTTTTTCATGCAATGCTCGATTTAAATCGATCAATTGCTGTTGGTAGCGATCAATGTTAATGGTTTCACCAGGTTTTAGCAGCTCATAATAGATTACACCCTTCTGATCCCACCAAACACAGAGCATTGTCTTCTTTCCAAAGCGATTGCAGTGGATGTCGATGGTTCGCCTGGATTCACCCATGATTTCTGACGCTTAGGATTCTCAAAATATATCCATTTTTCATCACCTGTCATGATACGATGGACTTTCTTTTGTATCTGTCGAGCAGCATTTCACAAGTGGTTTTTCGATTTTCTTGCTGTCTTTCATTCAGTTCATGCGGAACCCATTTTTCCACTTTCTGAATCTTTCCCATGGCTTTCAAACGAATTGAGACAGCTTTCTGCGTCACATTCAATTCATCCGCGAGTTCTTGTTGAGTTTGAGTATCATCTTCATCCAATAAGGCTTGCAATTCGTTGTCTGCAAACTTTCTTGGTGGTTTCCCACGCTCTTCGTTTCTCACGTCAAAATCACCATTTTTGAATTTTTTTAACCACTCGAAACACTGTGTTTTACCAAGAGCATGTTCACCGTAAGCTTCAACAAGCATTCGATGCGATTCTGCAGCAGTTTTCTTCAAATGATAACAAAAAACCAATGCAAATCGTAGTTCGTAGGCACAAAACTCGACATGTTTAAGATTGTAGAAAAATATACCGGTGTATGGAACTTGTTGATGTGTGTTAAAAATCTTCGTCAGCTGTTAGAGGGAGATGATAGCGCTGCAGAAGCGGTCTTACGGTCCCTAAACTGATGGCTAGCACCATCTATAGGGAAATTCCGGTTTCATACTTTTACACCTGGTACAACAAATACCAATACCGTGTGTGATTTCGAGGAATCCCAATACTACCGCATAATACTGAGACAGCGTTAAGCGGAGCATCGTTAAGCGAGGTCTTACTGTATAAACCTCAACTTATTATTAGAATGTTAATACTACTTAGTACATTATCTTCTTTTCTTTTCAGGAGAGGTGACATCGCAATACAACACGTTCACGGAGAGAGATTTCGATTTTGTTGTATCAGAATGACTACGTTTCGCAAAACAACAGAAGAAGAGAAAGAAAAGCATAGAAAACAATGCGGCGGAAAATAATATCTAAAAACAATAATTTACGGTTCTTTATAATTCTTTATTTTAAACGTTCATGTTTATTTTTTTACGTTCATGTTTTATTTTTTGTTTTATATGTTTAATATATGATAAAATTTTACTGTAGAATATATATGAACAGATTTAATATTGCGACCGTTTTCTCCATTCGGAGTATCCGAATTGTCGGTGCAAAAACCACTGGGGCGAAACCCAAGAGAGCGACTGCTCGACACTAACAGAAAAGATGGACGCCAGGTGCGGACTTGCCGCACCCACGAAAGGGTGGTGATTGACGAAGCCTCCACGGGTTTCGGATCCGGTATGTCTCTTCTCGCGTTCGAGATTCGTCCCGAACGGTAGCTCTCGGATATGTTAAGTCGGAGGCGGGGAAGTTTACTTGGTCACGTCGAGATGGGGAGCGAAATCACAAGATCGAAGGTTAAGATGAGTCAATGGGTAGCCTTTATTGTCTTAGGCCGAATACGGTAACAAAGTACTCTAAAACGGTAGCGTGTAGCAATACAATTTAAAGTTTCGTCGTCGACCTTTTCGCGGGACTCGCGTGGTCAGCCGGTAGAATGGCCAACGTAATTTTCGAGCGGTGGCTGAGCCAAGGTGGAGAGGACGGCACGACGGTATATGTGCGGAAGGATTCCCCGGCACGATGCAACCACCGACAGATATTTTATTTATTTGCAATATCGCAATTCCCCCAAGTCCAACGGATAGGGTTCGCAGCGGTCGACCAAGTGGACTCTCCCCGCGGTAATTATAAATGAGATGCAGATGGGCGGTCTTACAAAACTCGATACTTCTCTGGCGGCTGTGTTTTTTGGGGGCAGCTCCGGTAGCTCGTCATCCTCTCGGGCTCGCACGTCCTCCGTTCGATCTCTCTCTCTCTCTCTCTCTCTCTGTCACGAATGCTCGCCCAATTCTAACGCCAATACTCTCGCCAAAAATCACAGATTACACAAGAAGACAAGAAAAAGAAGCCAAGCATCAGACCCGCAGATAAGTGGGTCCCCCTCCTCCTTTGTTTTCGAAGTTCGTCCTTTTTCGGCAGCTTGCTTCTTTCTGACGGCGGCCGATTGGTTTCCTTGGTCCGCCGTCTCGCTTCCTGCCTTAGCTTGGCTCGACTTCGGGACTTCTGCTTGTTGATCGGGCTGTCTTTTGAATCGTCCTCGGTTCGCCGGCTCTACCATTGGAAACGGCGAGATTCTCCAGCCTAGGCTGTTTCGGTAACAATTTTTCGATAGCAAGAAAGAGGAAAGAAGGTCACCTTGTGTCTGCCCGTGGTGTCGTGCTACCGCCACTTCTCCGTCTGGCCGGTAGGATTTCGGCGCTCCGCGTCCTCCTCTTCTTCTCGCCGCCATAAGGTGATACATGCTTGGAGACGCGAGACTCACCTCACTGAGGCACATGCGTCGAAGGTGCGCGGTCTTCGCTACATACTATAACTTCCGTCACTAAAAATTACGCGTTCGCGGGAAGCACAATCCCTCTCCTCCGCCGCGATAGGACCTCCTCGGAGGCGTCCGCCTCCGGTGACGGGCGCTTTAAGAGGGCGCTTTTTACGGGCCACGTCACAATATATATAAAATTTTTGAAATAGGTCAAATATCATTTTGACTAAATGTAAAAAATTAATTTCATATTATTTCGACAACCATATATAGCCTATATATAACCTATATATAACCTATAGCCATCTCTATATTTTTTAGTTTCGTTTCTTACATTTTCCTTTGAAATTATTTTTATATGATAGATATTCAATAATCTCATTTCTTTTATAATAACCCAGGCAGTACAGAAGTCTAAAAGACGTCATACAGACGTCCAAAGACATGTAAAGATACGAGGGGTGATCAAAAAATAATGAGACTTTTTGTTTTTTTTTAAATAATATTTATTTATTCGTCAATATGAATGTTGTCCCCTTCAAAGTAATCCCCCTCGGATATAATGCACTTATGCCAGCGCATTTTCCAATTTTGAAAGCACTTTTGAAATTCACTTGTTGGTATGGCTTTCAGCTGCTTCACCGATTCTGCTTTTATGTCATCAATGTTGTCAAAACGTCTTCCTCATGGGTTTCTTCAGTGTTGGGAATAGAAAGAAGTCACAGGGGGCCATATCCAGTGAATACGGTGGTTGTGGCATCAATACGGTGTTGTGCTTGGCCAAAAACACACGAACAAGCATTGAGGCATGAGCAGGTGCATTATCATGGTGCAGTCGCCATGACTGATTTTGCCACAAAATTGGTCGTTTTTGTCGAATTGCTTCACGCAAACGACGTAAAACTCCTAAGTAATATATTTTATTAACGTTATTGTTCGTTATTGACCTGCGAGGACGCCCAGGGCGCTCGTCATCTTCAACATCTTCCCGTCCATTTTTAAAACAGTTATACCATTCAAAAACTCTTGCTCGACTCATAGCCGAATCACCATAAGCAACTTTTAACATTTCAAGAACTTTAGTGCAGTTTATTCCATTCTTATAGCAAAATTTGATACAAATTCTCTGCTCCATTTTTTCCGTAAGTGAAAAATCGAAGAGCACACTAAACATGTATAACTTCACTGACAGCTGATGGCAGAATAAACATTCAATATGGCTGCCAATGCACATACAATATCTATGCAAGTGCAGCCACCTAAGAAAAAAAAAATTTTGCCAATCGGATGAATACAGCCCGGGAAATTTAAAAAGTCTCGTTATTTTTTGATCACCCCTCGTATATTGCGAAATTTTTTTCTTTGCGAAATTTATGGAACATTTTTGCCAACTGGGAACTTAATAGTTAACTTTTTAACGTGATTATATTTGGCTTTAATTAAAATATTATTTATATTAACTTACTTAAACACGATACTAAATATCTTAGGCTCGTGAGCAGAATGTTTCTCCACTAACACTCCATCTTTCGTTCTCATATCACCCATATATGTTTTGCGCACATTCTCAATCGCTCAATATACTCTGCACATCTCAATAGAAAGTAATCTTAATCAGGAATTCTTGCATTGTTTTTTAGTTGTGTTCTATTTTATTTGAGTTCTCTTATAAACTGATTGTTCAACTTGGTGGCAATTTTGATTATTAATTCTAATGTCTTTTGAGTATAGCAAAGTACTTGTTATAAAAATTATATCTTTAACACCTATGTCTATACTACCTATAAGAGACAACTATATTAATGAGTATAAAACATATTAATGAGTATAAAACATAAAAAAGTCTCTAAGATACTTATATGTAAAATAATATTTATTATTTGTTAAGATTAAATATAGGATAATTGGTAATGATGATGATGACTAGTACTACAACCTCGGTTGAGGCCTGGGCCTACTTTTCTCTCTCTTTAACATATGCATGCGGTGCACAACACAGGTTGCTCACATGCATATGGGACCTACAGTTTTACGCCGATTTCGAACGGCAATTTTGGAAAGAAGTTTTTTTGGCATGGGAATACTCTTGGTGGTTTGCTAGACCCCGAAGAGGAGCGTAATGCTCAGCCCCCAATCTGGGGGACAGCGAACCTCCTTTCCTCTTATATATGCATGTGTTGCACACACAGATTGTACACATGCATATGGGACGTACAACAAGTTTTAATGCCGGATCCGAACGGCAGTAGAGAGGAGGAGGGAGAGTTGGAGGGAAGTTTTTTCTTGGCATGAGATTACTCTTGGTGATTTGCCGGACCACCGAAGAAGAGCTACGAGAGTATAAAAAATTTCCTGGTTCTGCCGGGATCGAACCCAGAACCCCTAACATAGTAGTAGACTAGTGCGCTGTCTACCATGCCACGTTCGCGCTCATAATTGGTAATAGGAATTATAATATATATTAAATGCTAGTTATATAAGAGACTTATAAAAGAATCTTTTTAATAATAAATACTTTATAATTTTGTATTTTATTTACGTAGGTTACCATTTTAATTATAACGAAAATGATTTTTAACAAACACGAACCAGAAATAACAGGTTACTTATTTAACAAAATGTCATTTAGTTTTTTTACAATTAATTCAAGAATCTGTTGGTCTGGAATTTCAGTTTCTTAAAAAACATTAATTATATTGAAAAAATTAAAAAATCTAACTGCAATTTTTGATGAAATTGAGATATTACGAGGGTGGATCAAATATAAACGAGCCTTTTGCAAAAAAACCAAATATTTTTCAAAATCTATTCTAATTTACATTTTTCTTATTTTTTTACATAGTCCCCCATCTTATCTATACACTTCCCCCAATGGTCTGGTAATTTTTTAATCCCGGTATCATAAAAAGTTCGCGGACGTGTATCAAATCAATTGCACACGAACTGCTGCACCTCCTCGTTCGTTGTGAAGTGTTGTCCACCAAGGGCTTCCTTGAATATGAAAGTCGCATGGTGACAACTCTGGGCTGTAGGGTGGATGTTCTAGAACAGCCCAGCGTATATTGGCCAATTTTTGTTGTGTTACTGCCGCACGGCTTTCTGCTCTGCATTCAGCAACTTTGGAACCCAACGAGCCGACACTTTCCAAAATCCCAACTCATTGCGAATGATTGATTGCACACTTCCATAGTTGATCTGAAGTTCCTGAGAGATTTCAAGAACAGTTAAGTGCCGATCGCCTTCGATAAGCTCTCGAACAGCCTCAGTGTTCTGCGCTGTAATGCTGGTGCGGGAACGGCGCGGGTGGGCAATATTTTCAACACGCTCCCGTTCTTTCTTAACACATTGACAGCCGGCGACCTAAGAGACATTTAAAGCCTGAGCGCCGGCCTTATTCGCTTGTTTCTGATCACTGAATAGCCAAAAAAATATTTAAAACATTATATATTTTCGTAAAATAGTACATTTTATTTGCATATTCGTCACATACAATTTAACGGTAATTAAAAATATAAACAAAATTGAAATTTTTAATTTATAATTATTAAAAAAATACAGTTTCTCATTTCATGGTGGATTATTACATATATATAACGTAAACAGAAAATAAAATTTTTAATATTTAAGTGTGGTATTTCTCGAAACATTGTCCAAGATGTAAAGGTCCTAAGCATTCAGCACACATAAAGTTACTCTCGCTTCTTTTTACTGTCGCAGCTATTCAAGCGATAGACTCAGAAATCCGCGCTTTCGCGGGGCTGACGCTCAAGCGACAGACTCAGAAACCCGCGTTTTCGCGGGGCCGGCGCTCAAGCGACAGACTCAGAAACCCGCGTTTTTGCGGGGCCTGCTGTCAATGTGTTAAATTCGTTACGGCACTGCTTCACCCGAGCCCATGAAAGGGTTCTTTCTTCGAACTATGGGAGTAAACGGCGCCGAATTTCAGCAGCATTTACATTTTCGTTAACAAGAAACCTAATAATAACACGTTGTGCAACTGCGAGGTGTACCTCTTTCTCGCTCATCGTGATTGCTACAGAGAATAAGGACGTGGCGCGCCATCGTTATTACTGCCTTCCACATGACCCCCTTCCACTGTTCAAAATGTTGCAGAACTCTCACGCCGCCGACGGGCGCGCAATTTAAAAAGGTTCATTTATATTTGATCTACCCTCATATATGCATATTGGCACATCGATGTGCATACAATATCTCAATTTCTTCAAAATTTGGAGTTAGAAGGTTTTCTAATATGTCCCGCAATGTTTATAATAGTCATATTACTATTATATAATAAAGGTAACAATAGTTATATAACAGTTAGCTAAGTTATATTTCTACTATGTAACACTGTCAATTTACATAACTGCTGCATTACTTTCTCGTAACTATTATAATGGTTATGTAACATTGTAGTAACATTTTATATTTTTTATGTTATGTGTTTGCAATTTTGCATAAGTAGGAAATTTTAACTAACCTGTATATTACATACTACATGCACGTTATATTACATGTTAGATTTTGTTACATTATGGTAACGTAACTACTACATATCTGTGTTTGCTGGGATATATCTTATGTATTAAGTGTAAAGGCCATACACACACACGCGCGCGCGCGCGTACGCACATGTTTCCTAATTTAATTAAAAAATTTTTCATTATATCTGAAACACAATCTTATATACAATATTTATTACGTGCAATATGTGTATATGATTTATATCCTATACGTTTATATTTATAAAATATAGTTTATATTTTCTATAATTTATTCTTACAGCAAATAGTAATTATCAGAAAATAATGTGCACCGCCGTAAGCACAAGTGAACAATTTGCTAAACAAAATAAATATATATATGTGTGCATATTTGTGAAAATATATAAATATTAAAATAATGTAAATAATTATTATTTTCTTCACTGCTTGAAGATGTATTACTAACTGTAATAGTTCTCGCACACAGGACGCGGCAATGCTTGCCACATGGCGGAAGTTCGCGCGGTAGCCAATTAACGTGCTGTTTTCCCGTAAGAACTAGAAGTTTATTGGCTACACAGCGAACTTCCGTCTCGCGGCATGTGTTGCCGCGTTCTATGTGCAGAAGCCGTAAGACTACTATTGGCTTTTGCCCACAGGGCACGGAAATGCTTGCCGCGCGGCAAGAAGCGACGCAACAGCCAATAACTTTCAGTTCTCATGGAAAAATGGCATGTTGATTGACTACCGCGTCGCTTCTGGCCGCGCGACAGGCATCACCGCGTCCTACGGGCAGAAACTATATTGCTCGAATCTATTTTATTTGAATTCTCTTATAAATATGATAAGAATAAACCGAGCTGAGGCGCGAAAACTGAAGATCAGAACTGAAAAAAGAGACGGATAATAGGTGTGTGGAGGTTGAAGGGATAGCCCGGGAAGAATCTAGGTATGCGCCCACTGAGTACTCGGCACAGAGAATAAGAAAGACTCTTTTATTACGTAGAGAAACACTAGAACGATGCAGCTCTAACGGCGGGCTAGTCTCCACTGTTCTTCTGCCGTACAGCGACAAAAGACTAGCCGTGCAGTGACAAAAGACTAGCTCGCCGGCGTGTGGTGGGGGGCGAGCTCGCATGCAAGCGAGATAGAGTATGGCCGCCACAGGTGCAGTGTAGCTTTCTCTCTCTAATGAGGAAAGAGTGGGGAAAAAGAGGGGCAAGAAAGAATGACTTGATTCCTTTAACTCTCTATTTGGAGCATAGGGCACTTCTCCCTCTTACATATGTATGTGGTGCGCCCACAGGTTATACACATGCATATGGGACCTACAGTTTTACGCCGGTTCCGAACGGTAGTTGGAGAGAGGTGTTTCTTTGGCATGAGATTATTCGTGGCGGTTTGCCAGGCCATCAAAAGGAGCTATGAGCGTAAGAAAAATTCTTTTTCTTTTTTGGTTCTTGCCGGGGAGCGAACCCGGAACCTCTAAGCATAGTAGACTGGTGCGCTGTCTACCATACCACGCTCGCGCTCAAGAAAGAATGAGCAGACATCTAAATACTCAATCGTTTACACACTAGGAAAAGTTATATAGTAATGAAAAATTAATGGTGTATGAACGATTGAGTATTCAACTATCTACTCACTCCATTGAACTAAAAAATATACTGGAATGAGCAATGTCTTTGTTTTTGGCAGATGATCTTGTGCCAAGAGAGAAAGTATCTAAGTAATATTTCTTTCTTTGTTTGTTTGTGTCCGTTTTTATCTTATCTTAGCCTATGTAGACTATATAGCATGTTAGTAAGACAGAGAGCGAAATATTATTTAGACGTGGCCTTTATTGCAGCCTCTCTAACAGGCCACAGTCCTTACTACGCCAGTGCTCATTCCAGTATGTTCTTTAGCTCAATGGCTCACTCTTTTACCCCTCTTTCTCCCCACTCTTTCCTCATTAGAGAGAGAAAGCTACACGGCACCTATTGTTCATTTTTTTTTCTATTTGATCTTCACTGCTTACTAGAAGACATATTCAGTCTATTCTTACTATGTCTATGGCCGGTATTCATAGTCGGATCTTATATTTAAGTTTATCTTCAAATACTCTACGACTCATTTCATTGGCCACGAAGCATCTAAAGATAAACTCAAGAAGATCTTAAATATAAAATCCGACTATGAATACCGGCCCGTGAGTTTTCTATACTTATACTAGTGTTTATTATTTTCTCCATTAAAAGATTAATCGCTATATTTTCTTTCATACTCATTTATATAAATATCATTTAAATGATAAATAAAATTTATTAATTGTGTTAATAAATTTAATTGTAAACATGTCAGAGCGAACACACGTACAATGCCGTAGCGCCTCACGTCATCTTACGTAAGACCTTGCGTTACGTGACACGTAAGTTAATCTTACAGTAACGCACATAGAAAACGTAACGTAATATGTTACGTTACATTTCACTAAACTTGAGTTCAATTGACTTTGCACTGATTGGCCAAATTCAATTTAATCTCAATCCCTAATTAGTAGTCTGATACAAACTTAAGACGCTACGGCATTATATGTATGCTCGCTCTAAGATGCTACGACATTGTATGTGCACTCGCCCTATATAATAACTGCCTATCCTGTACTCTGGTGTTGAAATTAATTGATTAAACAGCGTTTTAGCTACAAGTCGACACAATGGGTGCGTTCTTTTATTCACAAAAAACGCAGCCCGTTGCACCCGATGCATAATTTAGCCGTTCTTTATATCTAGTCACGCACAGAAACTACGGGCTGAGTTAATCTTGACAATTCTTTAATTCAAATTGCAAGCAGAACTGTTCAATTTGTTTACATTCTTTAGCATCCCAATACAAATTAAAGATGTCAATATCGCGCGAAAAAATCGAATATGAATATTTTCGATAATTTTGAAAATATTCATATCAAATATGAATAAATACTGTAAATATCGAGCAAATATTGAATATTGTTACAAAGACCATAAACATTTCAATATACTACTGCTATTTTACAATATTTTGTAAATATCTTTATGAAAAAAGTGATGAAGTTCGAAAATAATATTGAAATATTACTGAAGAAATATTATTTTGCATTATTATGCCAGTACTATGTCAGAACTATTTTCGAAATCCAGTTCTAACTTCAGTTCTACTTCTGTTCGTGAGAGTATGAATAAAAACAAATAAAGCGGAGTCTACAATGAGAACTTAAGGCATAAAATTTAAGCTTTAAATTTTTAGCCCTAAGAAATTAATCAATCGTAGTCGTTTATTCCTTTCACATTCGGCTGTGATTGATCAATTTTTTAAGACTTAAAGGCTTAAAGTTTAAAGCTTAAATCTTACGTCTTAAATTCACATTGACCCCGCGTAAAAGAATAAATTTATTTTAATCTTCTCCCTCCTATAGTTGTTTTACAGTAACACATAGCGCTAGTGTACTTCCTACTTAATCTAAGTGTCAAACGTTGTTTACAATACTATCTTACGATTCTAGACAAGATTCTTATTTTTTTAAATTAATTATAGTGGTAGAAACTAATAAATTGTCAGCATTCGTCGTCTCTCCTACTTGAAAAATTGAAATAGCATTTTTACAAGGAACAGTAATAAATCAAGAAACAACTTTTTGTGTTTTACATTACATTATGTTTGGTCACATATGCAAGAAAAACTGCTTCATTAATATGAGAACTCATTAATCTACTTCGTTTGTCGGTAACTATATTATTAAGAACAGATACAACTTTCTCCGAGGCCACTGAAGATCCCATTATTATACAATATTTTAAAGCGACTTCTGTTAATGCAGGAGACAGAGTTACAACTATACCAAAACTTTATGAGATCTTCAGATAATAGATAATCCAGAGTTCAAGTATAATTTTAGTTCTGGTATCATTTCTTTATTAGATATATCTTTGATTGACTCATCTTCAATTTTTCTATGTGCTTGTTCCACATGGAAGTGTGAGCTTCTTCGGTTGACTTGCATGGGCTAGCTTCCAGAATCGGAAAAATACTACCTTTTCGTTTCGCTACGTTTCAGATTTCCTGATTCAGCTGTGTTATGATTTTTGCTTGATGAAGAGGAAAGCACTTGTATGTTTTTTTAAATCTAGGGTTGAGCAATGTTGCAGTTATAAGAAGTTTATTACAGCTGCACTCAGTTTCGGCGCTCGCACGCTATGAGCATTATTTTATCCTCCTTCCACACCTGTTGAGCGATAAAGATAGAAGGCTAATAATTGCTTATAGCACGTGAGCACCCAAACGGAACGCAGCCCATGTATCGCATGTGACATATCGTATTGGGCCTATATTCCGTAACCGTGGTTTCATCGTAACGATACTGATAGTTGTCAGTCGTTATCGTTACCTATTGCTGGGATTCTGTAACTCGTTATTGGAGTTAACGACACTTTCGTTATTGTTGCGCAGCTTTTCTACGGTATACAAAAGCTGTGCAATGACAACGAAAGTGTCGTTAACTCCAAAAACGAGTTACAGAATTGTACCAGTACTAGTTCTAGTATTGGTTGTTGCGTAGCCTTTCTATGATATAAAAAAGCTGCACAATACGTGTAACGTCCGGACTTATTTTGGAACATTAATAATATATTAGTACAGATCGAAGGCTGACTTGTCTGATTTCAGACATCACTAAGTTAGATATTCACTAGGTATAGATATTTTATCCCTATGTTACTAGACGTAAGTACGTGCCCATATGTATATTCGTGCACGTTAAATATTATAATTAAAATTATAACGCCGAAGAAACGACGTGTCGTTAAAGAGTCTTAAAATCGATGGATCAACTATAGACAAGAGAAACCGTAATCTCAATGCAATAAGGCACCCCGTTGCTAACATAAACAGGAGCATGAAAACTTAATCCAAATACCACTCAGGACCGACACGGCGATATCGACGCGATGACATCATACCGATGGAATGAATTTCTTCCATCTCCACAACTCCATCAGCCAACCAGAAGACGACTCTCAGCGACAAAACGACATATAAAAACGTGCTCATTTATTGAGAAGGCGATTTTTCTTTTCTCGTAACTAGCCTTTGGTACTTGTGTACTTATATACTTTGGAATATATTAGTTGTAAAATCCGACTGTGTAGCAATTATTTTTGTCTACCCCTCATTTCTCGAACGTTGCGAAATTGAAATTGGAACCGCGGACAGCATCATCCCGCGCAGCGCCGGAACATCCGAGACCGAGCCAGGAGAACGAACGGCTCTGATTTCTCACTAGATTCATCGATCGTTTCGCCAGACTCCGGAGACCCAGGGTAAACTCGATGAAAAGCAGAGTGACTTAAAAGCGGAGTCATCATTCTGTTGACCGTCCACGTAAGTCACTAATTTTACTACTTTCAAATTTCGCTATATAGTTATCTATCGTGGACGTAACAAACGACATAACGCTAACGACACCTATGGTTACGTTCTTTCAATAACACTGAAGAGTTAATAATAAGGTCCAATTTCGAACATATGACGATCCGATAGCTAATAGGAAAATGTATTTTTTAGGAACATTATTGTTCCTAGCTAGTAACTTTAAAAAGTGAATTGATGCAACCACGAGATGCATTCAACTACATATGTTGCAAATAAATGAACGCATCCATTGTAACACTTAGCCTGTTCTTTTTAGCTGAACTGCTGAACTGATGCAATAAGTTGAAGTGAGAAAACATATATTTGTCTCGCTTTAAATTATTGCACTAGTTCAACGGTGCAGCTAAAAAGAACAAGCCAACTGTATTACACAGTTTACGACTGTGTTCTATTGCTGGAAAGCATCCATGATCAATCGAGTTTCACCTCAATGGTTATGTTCCAAAATTCACTGTAAGCGCTGAAAATCTATAACTCATGTTATGTATACTATAGATTTTTGGCACTAGCAGTGAATATTGGGATGCAGCCCTTATGCTACTGTTACGTCCACGATAGATAACTATATAGCGAAATTTGAAAGTAGTAAAATTAGTGACTTACGTGGACGGTCAACAGAATGATGACTCCGCTTTTAAGTCACTCTGCTTTTCATCGAGTTTACCCTGGGTCTCCGGAGTCTGGCGAAACGATCGATGAATCTAGTGAGAAATCAGAGCCGTTCGTTCTCCTGGCTCGGTCTCGGATGTTCCGGCGCTGCGCGGGATGATGCTGTCCGCGGTTCCAATTTCAATTTCGCAACGTTCGAGAAATGAGGGGTAGACAAAAATAATTGCTACACAGTCGGATTTTACAACTAATATATTCCAAAGTATATAAGTACACAAGTACCAAAGGCTAGTTACGAGAAAAGAAAAATCGCCTTCTCAATAAATGAGCACGTTTTTATATGTCGTTTTGTCGCTGAGAGTCGTCTTCTGGTTGGCTGATGGAGTTGTGGAGATGGAAGAAATTCATTCCATCAGTATGATGTCATCGCGTCGATATCGCCGTGTCGGTCCTGAGTGGTATTTGGATTAAGTTTTCATGCTCCTGTTTATGTTAGCAACGGGGTGCCTTATTGCATTGAGATTACGGTTTCTCTTGTCTATAGTTGATCCATCGATTTTAAGACTCTTTAACGACACGTCGTTTCTTCGGCGTTATAATTTTAATTATAATATTTAACGTGCACGAATATACATATGGGCACGTACTTACGTCTAGTAACATAGGGATAAAATATCTATACCTGGTGAATACCTAACCTAGTGATATCTGAAATCAGGCAAGTCGGCCTCCGATCTGTACTAATATATTATTAATGTTCCAAAATAAGTCCGGACGTTACACTACTATTTACGACGTTATTGATAGAACTAGATGCTATCGCAATATACTGGAACTCGATTCTTGAATCATTCATAACTAATCGTATACATAACTTACGAGTAATATCCAATAAAAGTACAGCTATTCTGTAAAAGCAATACGCTCATTGGATATTACTCGCAATTTATGTATACGAATTGTTACGAATAATTCAAGAATCGAGCTCCTACATACCAAGTGTCGGTCCATAATAGGTATTTTAAGTCTTAAGTTTTAAGAAATTGACTAATTACAGTTAATTATTCTCTTTATATTCGACTGTGATTGATAAATTTCTTAAGTCTTAAGGCTTAAAATATTTATTATGGACCAATACTAATGGTTCTCGCAGCCAGCGCGATGCGCGACGCGATATGCGATACGTAATGTCCAATGAGCGTGTAGCTCTTCTGGAAAACATACGCTCATTGGATATCGTGCGTCGCGTGTCATATCGCATCGCGTATCGCGCCGGTCTACGAGAGCCATAATAATAGGTCTGTTCCTTTTCGTTGTACCGCTGAATTAGTTCTATAAGTTGAAACGAGACAAGTATATATTTTTTCACTTCAACTTATTGCACTAGTTCAGCGGTGCAGTGAAAACGAACAGACCTAATGGCTTCTGCCTAAGTTGCAGCAATACTTGCCGCGCAGCGGAAGTTCGCGCGGTAGCTAATAAATTTCTAGTTTTTGCCGAGAAACGGCGTGTTGATTGGCTACCGTGCGAATTTTCGCCGCGCGGCGAACATTGCTGCATCTTGTGGGCAGAAGCCATAATGGAACAATTTTTCAGTACTGCCAGCACTGGCAATGTATGTTGGAACACATCTCTAATCTCAAACTCAGAATACTTCACAATTGCAAAATAAACGTTTTATTGAACGTGGCCATTGCTGTATCCGCGGTAGTTGAGAAGTAACGATACGCTCACCAATGTGTGCGGCTGTGCAATTCGCTTGTCAATTCATGTTTAAAGTGTCATTTAAAAAAAGGGCGCAGCGAGCATAGCACACGAGATTCCCACATTAGCGGAGGATCTACCATTTCGTTAGATCATCAACCGCCGTAGCTGCAAACCATCGTCGGTTTCTGCTGTATCTGGGCCCTTTGACAGTTGTCAATCGTACATCCGTCCGTGCTCTGCCATGAACAAAGCGACTCGCGCAGCGTCTCGTCGCGTCGGGAACGAAGTTGGAAACATAGCTAAAGGTAATCGCGCGCCTCATGCCAACATTTTCACTCAGCATTTCGAACCGGTCGTGTCGAGGTTATGTTTTGAACGGATTCTCTCACTTCTTCTCTCCCTTCATTTTGAACGCTATCGATATAGACGCTCCTTAGATACGCCTATCATCGCTTTACTTCGCAACGCGACGCGTTGATCAATTATTATGTGTCGATTTTGTAATTAGTCGAACGCGAGACGATCGTAACCAGAGAATGATGCCCGTTGAATTTCGAATCCTCGCGGCGACGGCAAATCGTTAATCCATAATGATTTGTGATCTTCACGACTCTGGCTAGTAGACCCCGAACTAATATGGAACTAATGTAAAGTACAAGATAGTCGAGGTTATTTGTCGTATGGCAAGAAACATTGTATTACGTTATTTTCGTCCGTGATTTTCATAGACTCCTAACGTTTCTATTGCATCCTTACCTTGTTTACGTTATGTATAATTTTGCCTTATAAAAGTTTATTGTCCGAGATTGTATGAGTGACGGACATTCGCATTTTCCGTGTCTCGTCATAATTATTATTCGACTTTCAGTATATATTTCTAATAATTAAATTCATATTTTGAACTTTCTTTTATCGATAAAAGAGGCTTAAATGTGGCTTTTCAGCCAATCAAATGGTTCCTAAGCCACTTTTAAAGGTATTTTCATTGATGAGAGTTCAAAATATGGGCTACAGTTTCAAGTAAAAAATTTTTTGGATTGTTATATACATACTGACTGTTCGTAGATCTAATTTAATTTTGTATCAATATTAGTCTATGATACATTATGTAATTTTCATTTTATAATAGCAATATTGTGTTCTAGTTTTTAATATTGCATGTGTAAAGATTATTTTATAATAATGTGTCTTGTATTTTGCTTTGTAAGAAAATTGAAAATTAAAATTAAAAGTTAATTATTCTTAATACATATAGTAAGCCAGAGACTTGGTGCAAACAAAGATATAATTTTACAAAGTAATACAACAGTGAAGAATCAGAAGAAACTTGATACTGTCAAAAGATTATCCAACAAATATCTTTTCAAAACACAATCTGCATCAGAAACATGTAAATCTCTTATAGACAAAGCATATACTTGTAGACAAGTAAGTATATATTATAAATAATAATGTATGCATATAGAGCTGTTTATACATGTAATATGTCAGTTATAAGTCAGTATATAAATGTACACATAGTAGAAATCATTGCAGCATTATTTTATTTGCTACAGGTTTCAAATACAGCTGTTATGAAAGAAAAAAGTTCTGCGACACCTAGGCATTACTTCTTTGGAAATGCACGAATTCCAAAATGCATTCAAACAAATAATAAAAGTATCTCTGATATAGAAGAATTCAAAACTGATGGTATTTATTGTGAACATGCATCTTAATCTGACAAATATTTTTTTCTATTTTTATTTTAGATTATGTAACATAAAGACTGATTTATATTTAGATAACATAGAAACTTTAATTTCAGAAACACCAGTGGCAGTTCCAAATCATGGACCATCTACGCCACATAGAATTAATATGCCGTTGGTGTTAGATGATGAAGAAGCTATGATCATGACTAAGGAAAAGCAACCTATGATGGTAACATTGCGTAGCCCATTGCAGGTTATAAAAAAGCCTGCTTTGCGTGGCCGTAAGAAGGGAGTCGCTAATCAGTTACCGAATCATTTACCAAAACCAGTAAGTGTTGATAGTAAAAATCATTCGATTACTGATTACTTTCCGGTGCGTCGCAGCGTCAGGAAGTGTAAGAAAGCTGTATTAGAAGAGAAACAGCGCGATATAGAGAATAAAGTAGTCTGTCAGGTGGAAGAAGGTTTAGAGGTAAGACGACAAACGATCCGAGGTTATAGAAACGTTAGTTTACATTTCTATTAGGTAGCTTCATTAAATATAAATTAATTGTGGTCATTTCTCTTCAGGTCAGACACTTCGCAGGTAAAGGTCGTGGTGTTATAACTACGCGAGAATTCTCCAAAGGCGAGTATGTGGTAGAATATATCGGCGAGTTAATTAGTCAAGCAGAGGCGAAGTTACGTGAAGAAGAGTATGCACAAGACCAGAACACCGGATGTTACATGTATTACTTTCAACACCGTAATCAACAGTATTGGTATGGAAATTCTGATGTATTAATGATCATGTTTTCTAAAACTTCTAAAACTTTCAGTTCTAATAGCTTTCTCAGTGTTAGAAATATTATTCGTGGTTAACATGTTCATTGCCAATCACGCGATATTGCGTGATGCGAGTTCTCACCAAACGGCCGATCACGCATTATCGCGTAATAGATATTTAGAGTACATAAATCCTATGTTCATAATAATAAAAGCGTATAAATAATATATTAATTTATTTTGAGCACAATAAAAACTAAATAAAAAAAAAATTTTGGCCACCACACGAAATTCCAATTTTCAGCTTGGCAATGAACGTGTTAAGATTGAAATGATGCAAGATAGAGAAAATCTGAAATGTTGGTATTTTTTCAGCGTCGATGCGACAGCGGAGACGGACAAACTGGGTAGATTAGTCAATCACTCAAGAAACGGCAACTTAATCGCACGGATTATCGAAGTCGGCTCCATACCGCACTTGGTACTCACAGCGAAGGAAGATATACCGATCGGCGTCGAGGTCACGTACGATTACGGAGATCGAAGTCGCGAATCTATTCGTCATTATCCATGGCTAGCGTTATAGCATATTTTCAATTCATTATTTACATGACATTGCTGTACATTGTACATAAAAAATTCACTCCCGTTCCTCCTATGAAGGGACGTAGCGTGTTCTCTCTATTATATAGAAATTTGTCTTCTAAGTGAAGTGGAGGCAAATGATTGCACAAACTTCTACACTAAAGAATGGAAATGCTATGTGTTTTATATATTTCCGTAATAGAAATAATTCTAATTACTTTACGAGGAGCTGATGAGGGAATTGGGATTAATTCTGACGGAGTGTTTAAAAATTAATTTATTTGATTAATTGTAAATTTGTGTATACCGAATTGTTGTGTATACCGTGCTTGTATCGTAAGCAAAATTTTTATATTAAGATGAATAGCTTTCTCAGTGTCACACGACATTGTATTAGGATCATCTATAACGGTATTTAATTAATTTTTCCTGTCAATGGGTTTTGTTTTGTGCTGCAGTTACATTCTTAACATGATACAGTATTACCGCTTGAATTGGAACTTTTAGAGCTAATATTTGAATCATATAATTTGTAATAATTGTAATGAAATAGTAAAAATTGTATCATTTAGGGCTGATTTTCACCAAACTCCAATTAAGCTAATCGACGATTTCAAATTGTTGTCAGTCAAATGTTGCTCTATCTTGCTAATACAACCAGAGATAATTAACTTTTCGATTATTATATTGAAAGAGACGAGTTATAAAACTGAAAATTAGTACTGGCAATTATTATTATTTATCGATTAGCTTAATCAGAATTTGGTGAAAGTTACCCTTAGTCCAATAATGACTAAGTTTGAATTTCCATGTGTTATACCAAGAATTTATAATCAAAGCGTTTGTGATGCGTACTGATATAACTACGAATATAATATATGTCTTTAAAAATAAGGTATAAATGTGTAGGGTAGGTGTAATCGGTGTGATTATCAGATAAAACAAAGATTTTCCATTGAAGTATTTGCATAATGTATGTACGTTAGCTTTGAATTTTTTTATTTCTTCACTGCCACGCGAATATCGATTGGATGTGGGATTGCATGAATCTCGAGAAACAAATTGTATAATGTACGTGCGTGCGTGCATGCGTGCGTGAGCGCGCACGCGCGCGTATGTATGTATGACATGTACGAATGGTATTTTCCCGATTGTTTATATTTGTCTCCCGCTATAAAATAACAACTAAGCTGCAGACAAGTATTGTATCGTCTTTATATTTATTTTTCTTAATAACTATTTATAGCATTAATACACATTATTATTATTATTTAACATTAATTATTCATATATTTCAACACATTGCCATTAATTCAAACGCTGCCACTTGTAAGCCTACTTCTTCTAAGGATGTATGATATATCAAGTATAACCACGATTTTTCCCATTCCTATTTTAAACTTTTACTTTAAATATAGAGGTTTAAGATGACGAAAAAATGCAGTATTTATGCTGTAGATAAATTATTTGTTAACCATGTTTATGTACTTTTACTACACCTGAGATTTTTGTTTTTTGCACATATATATGATATGAAATAGAGATCATTTAGAACTCTTCGTTTAAATAGAATTACATATATTTTCCGAGGTTCACTATTATAGTAACTTTTAGCATATGTCAATTTTTTTGTGAATGATGATTATATTGGTACAATGACGTTGTTGCAGTCAAGATCTGATTTTTGTTCTATAAAAAAAAATATATATACAAGGTGGGCCATTTTAATCGACCCAGTCGAATATTTCGAAAACCAAGCCCGGGAGAGAAAAATTTTTCAGACAAAAGTTGTTTGGTTTCGAGGGGACCATAAGACGGTACCATTGACCTTGAAGAATTATTTGAAAGTCACATAAAGGTCACCTCAATTTTTTAAAATGGCATCCTCTATTTTTTATTACACATTCTTGTTGCTGACCTCGAGAGCTTTCCAAAACACTATAATGAAATGTTTCTTCATTAAGTACTTTAGCTACAAGAGTGTGTAATAAAAAATAGAGGATGCCATTTAAAAAAATTGAGGTGACCTTCATGTGACTTTCAAATAATTCTTCAAGGTCAAACCAATGGTACCGTCTTATGGTCCCCTCGAAACCAAAAAACTTTTGTCTGAAAAATTTTTCTCTCCCGGGCTTGGTTTTCGAAATATTCGACTGGGTCGATTAAAATGGCCCACCTTGTATATATATTTTTTTTTATAGAACAAAAATCAGATCTTGACTGCAACAACGTCATTGTACCAATATAATCATCATTCACAAAAAANATATAGTGCGATTGTAAACAATTTTGTTATTATATGAGAAAAGATTATATAAAAAAGACTTGCAATAAATTGATCTAATATTTCCTTTATTGTAATTTTAATCTTGTTTTACAAAAACGACTGCAAAATAAAAAAAAATTAATTATCAAATATAATATAAACTGTCATACACATACACACACATATATGTATGTGTGTATATATATATATATACACTCCTAAAAAAAAGCGATACACTAAAAATGTGGAAAAAAATTCACAAATTTCAAATGACAAAAACTTCGTCAATAATGAAGATAAAAATCTTTTTCTCAAGAAAGGAAATGAAGCTTGGAATCTCTACTTTAAGATACATTTATGTCAATTCTGCGAGATAAATTTATTAAAAATGGCGGATGACAAAGCGAGAGCATATGTAATTGGAGATGAATAGGTCCTACTTTGCGACGGTGCACGGCTCAAATAAAAATTTTCAACTTAATTTGAAAAAAGGGATATGAAGATACAGAATTTTCTCTTTAAACTGCTTTTTTATGCATCTCGGTACCACCATTTTTTGCAGAGTTATTCGCATTTGAAGTACAAAACTGCTTTTCTTTTTTTCAAATAGGAGTATTTCGGCGAAAAATCATCATATCGAAATGAATGAAAAAACATTCTAAAGTGGAAACTCTGTACTTTTACATGTTTTTTATCCCATTGAGTTGCGGCATTTGACTCTCGCCATGTGTTATTACAAACTCGATTATTATTTTTCTATTTTACATGCTCTCGTTTTATTATCTACCATTTTGGAAGAAAAACTATGGTCCATTATTGCATTGTGAATTTTCGAAAGCTAAAAGTCCGAATCTTTAAAATGATTTGTTTTTAATCCTATTAGCTGTGTTAGGTGCCGAGATATTTGATTTTGAATTTTAAATCAGGCCGAATTATAAAAATAAGAATTCCGTGGTTCGTCAGCTCCGTAATATTTTAAGACTCCAAATTTCCTTGCGGTTATGAGTCTCGATCTTGCTCTGGGCGTTACCCAGGATCAACGACATGTACGTAGCAAAAATTTGATCCTGTATGCATGTGCGTAAATGTGCACGCGCGCGTGTGTGTGTGTGTGTTTAGTAGTGTGTCTGACCATCTTTTGCACGAATTACGTCCTCCATGCGGCAAGGCATACTTCTTATGAGTATCCGAATGTTATTCTGTATAATGTTATCCCGAGAGCGAACGTGGCATGGCAGACAGCACACTGGTCTTCCATACTAGTGGTCCCGGATTCGATCCCGGCAGGAACCAAAAATATTTACGCTCGTTCTTCTCCCGGAAGGCAATGGCAAACTACCAAGAGAGAGTATCCTTGCCATTGAATGCCTCTCTAAAAATCTTGCTGTTCGGAACCAACGTTAAACTGTAGGTCCCATATGCTTATGTACAATCAGCGTATGCACCACAGGCATTTGAGAGAGGTCACCATGCTTCTGCAAAGAAGTAATAGAACTTTAGAAGAAAAATGTTATCCTATTCTGTTTCAAGAACTGTTCGAAGTTCTTGTAGTGATTGTAGTGCAAGTACATGGATTGCATACTTTTCTACCGAGGTTGTCCCAAAAATTTTCAATCGGATTTAAATCTGGACTTATTGCATTGTAATAAATTTATGCTACTTTCCCTGTAGAAATTCAGTACTCTTCTTGCAACGTGTGGTCTCGCATTATCTTGCATGAATATGAAATCTCCGATAAAGAGCGCATATGGAACAACATACGGTATCAAAATATCTTCTACGTATATATTCTATGTTTATAGCACATTCATATTGTGCTCGAAAACGTGTAAATCTGTATGAGCATTTGCAGATATTCCTGTCCAAACCATGGCAGAGCCCCCGTTGCACCTATATCGTTCACTTACCATGCAATCTGTAAAGCGTTCTCCAATACGATGGTAAACTCGTTCTCGCCCATCTGGAGAGTACAGGCAAAAACGAGACTCGTCACTAAATAAAACGTCCAATCTAAGTACGTCTATATTCGACTGCAAAATTGAGCTACGTGATGACGACACGTAAACGAAGGCACGGCTGTTGGTCTGTGCGCATGCAGTTCGTTTTCCGTCAATCTTCTTCGAACAGTGTATCAGGTGTAGAAGTATGAAACCGGAATTTCCCTATAGATGGCGCTAGCCATCAGTGTTAGGGACCGTAAGACCGCTTCTGTAGCGCCATCATCTCCCTCTAACAGCTGACGAAGATTTTCAACACACAACACCCAAGTTCCATACACCGGTATATTTTTCTATAACCTTAAACATGTCGAGTTTTATGCCTACGAACTACGATTTGCGGACAGCATTGGTTTTTTGTTATCATTTGAAGAAAACTGCTGCNATGTGAAAAGTACATGATCCACGTGTGATTTAGCGCATATAATTTTATTTCTATATTGTACTGTTAGTTATAGAAGTTTGCATTAACGCTGTGATGGAAAATAGAGAAATTCGTATAAATTACTTATATGAGTTCAAACTTGATCATACTGCAGCCGAAGCAACGCGTAACATTTATACCGCATTTGGTGAAGGTACTGTAAGTGAAAGAACGATGAGACGTTGATTTGAAAAATTTCGTTCTGGGGACCAAACCACGACAATTTGTCTCGCGAACACACATCTTCCGTCATTGATGACGTTGTTTTGAAGGAGATGGTTAAAACAGATCTAAGGTTAACAGTCTGAAAGATTGTCAAAAAATTCGAAGTTGATCATTCAACTGCCGTCCGATATACAAATTGGGAAAAGTGAAAAAGTTGGATAAATGGGTCTCCCATGAAATCATAGAAAGAGACAAATTGAAACGTTTGGAGATATGCATTTCTTTGCGGTTGCGACAGAATACAGATGGAATTTTACACAGGATTGTGACTTGTGATAAAAAATGGATTTTGTACAACCACCGACGTTTTGCGTAGTGGTTAGATGCGAATGAGGCTCCAAAATACATTCCAAAATCGAATCTTCACCCCAAGAAAATGATGGTGTCTATATGGTGGTCTAGCAAAGGTATCGTTCATTATTCATTTACCAAACAAGGTGAGGTTATAAAGTCTGATAAGTACTGTCAGGAAATTGCCACCATGCACCAAAAACTGTGCACTCAACAATATTGGTCAGCAGACACGGCATGTTGCTGTTGTACGATAACGCTAAATCACACATTGCAAAACAAACCGTTCAAAAACTCGCCGAGTGAACATTGAAGTTCTCCTTCACCCTCTCTATTCTCTAGACATCTCACCAACAGATTATCATCTTTTCAAGCATCTAGATGTGTTTTAGGCGGGCAAAAATTTCAATGAAGAAAGAAGTGTGAAAAATGCATTTAAAGAGTTTATCGATTCATGCTCTCTAGATTTTTTTAGAAAGTGCATTGAAGCATTTGGATCACGTTAGCAGAAATGTATTGAAGTAGGTGGAAGCTATTTTGATTAGTTATGTAAGTTTTAAATTTGTAAAATACAAGTTTCAACTTTATATTTATAAACGGCCATTTCATTTGCACCAACCTAATATAAAGTCATCCTTAAACCCATATGAACATATAGTATGCAACTATGGGGAAATGCAAGTAATTTATGTGGAGTTGGCTTTATCGATTGATGAGAGAAGATGGGCATCGGGAGATGGCGGTGGTATCGCGAGGAGCATTGGTATCGGCAGGAACATTGGTAGCGCGGGGGTAGCGCGTAGGAGAGGGCAGAGAGTCGGAGGAGACAAGAGAGCAACACACGAGGCTAGCGAAAAATTCATTGTCGAGAGAGAGAGAGAGAGAGCCGCTTGTATCCATACCATAATAAACAGATATTTATTTCAACCGAACAACAAGGTATAGACTATCCTGCTTTAATTCCTTAACTGAGCCATATCCACTCTCAAATTGGTAGCAGAGCGTGGTTGAGCTCATTTTTTCTAAGCGACGATCGAGACGACAGATACAAGCGGATTGAGACGAAGAAGCCATTTTTTCCCAAGATGGCCGAGAACTGGAATCTCTCAAGCGTAGAGCCACTGGACGATACCAACTATTTTTTATGGAGTGAAAAAATAGAAGGTATACGAGGTCTGTTCAAAAAGTATCGCGAATTTTGTGTTTTTTCAAAAATTATTTATTTATTCATGAATATCTATTTTGTCTCCTTCAAAGTAATCTCCATAAGATATTATATACTTGTGCCAACGTTTTTTCCAATCCTCGAAGCACTTCAAAAAATCATTTTTTGTGATCTTGTTTAGCTCCTCCTTCGATGCCGTCTTTATCTCCTCAATCGTACCGTAGCGTCGTCCTTTCATGTGCCTCTTCAGTTTCGGGAAGAAGAAAAAGTCACAGGGGGCCAGGTCTGGGGAATACGGTGGCCGCGGCATCACTAGTGTGTTGTTTTTGGCCAAAAATTCGCGCACAAGCAACGATGTATGAGCAGGGGCGTTATCATGGTGCAAAAGCCAATTTTTGTTCTTCCATAAATCCGGACGTTTCTGGCGGATTGCTTCACGCAAATTGCGCATAACTTGCAGGTAATATTCCTTATTGACCGTTGGCATACCCTGCCTACCCTGTGGCAAGAACTCATGATGCACCAGACCCCTGCAATCGAAGAAAACTGTAAGCAAAACCTTCACATTCGACCGAACTTGGCGCGCTTTTTTCGGTCTTGGCTCGTGCGGCAGCTTCCATTGGGATGATTGAACTTTCGTTTCCACGTCATAACCATAAACCTATGATTCGTCACCAGTTATGACCCTCTGCAAATTTGGGTCGTCGCGGACAGAGTCCAACAGCTCTCCAGCAATGTTAATGCGATGCTGTTTTTGGTCGAAATTGAGCAATTTTGGTACGAATTTCCAAAGTCTCATGCCCAAATCATTAGTAAAAATCGAATGGCACGAGCCAATCGATATGTTTAAGTCCTCAGCAACTTCTCTAACGGTGATTCGACGATTGGCCAATACTATTTTCTTCACTTCATCAATGTTTTCGTCTGTTGTTGACGTGCTCGGGCGTCCGGCACGCTCTTCGTCGTTCACATTTTCTCGGCCCTCTGAGAACATTTTATACCACCGATAAATATTGCTTCGGTCCAAGGTAGCTTCACCATATGCCACAGTCAACATTCGGAATGCGTCCGCGCACTTAATTTTGTTAGATTCTTTGATCCATTTTTTGGAATAGGCAAAAATCGAAGACGAGCCAAAACACTTCCAAGCAAAACAGCTGTCAAAGATAAACTGAATATTCAAAATGGCCGAACTTGTCGGCATAAGTGAGAGACATGAGTACCAACATAAAAAAATCGAAAATCGAATATATGTAACCCGCGGAAATTCAAAATTCGCGATACTTTTTGAACAGACCTCGTATTAAGAACCAAGAAGCTTTGGAAGAAAGCGATAGGTACAAAACCGCTCGAAAAACCTGAAGAAGACGATGCGTACTCGCTGCTAAATTTAAAGTGTGGAATGAGTGGGATGATAACAATTATGCTGCAAGAACAGTGATAATCAACGCTATGAGCAAGGCACAATTATTAAAATATAGCCACGAGAAGAACGCAGATAAATTGTGGAGTTTAATTAAAAATAATATGGCAGCTGAGACGGAACAGTTAAGAGCCAGATTACTGGGTGAGTTAACAAACCTACGGATGAATAAAGAGGAAAGTGTAGATGCATTTGTGAACAGAGCTGAAGCTTTGAAAAATCAATGTGTGCAGCTAGATAAAAACATAGAAGATTATGAGCTGAGAATGTATATAATTAGAGGTCTAAGAGCGGAATTTGATAAAAATGTAGGTGTTTTGGAAATTCAAAAAGAACTGACTGTGAACGACATCCGATATGCATTAAAGCAAAAGGAGATGCGAAAGAGTAAGCGGAAAGAAGAAAAGAGAGACAGTGAGCACGTGAAAAAGGCAAGAGAGAAATCGAGGCTTGACTGATTTGCTGTTACAATTGTGGTACAAGAGGCCATACATCGAGCGAGTGCCGTAACAAACAAAAATGCTTCAATTGCCAAGGATTTAATCACAGACTGTAAGGAACCGAAGAGAAGCGTTCAGCGTGGAAGAAGATATAAAGGATCTACTCGAGGAAAAGGATCTGGACGAGGACGCGAAGTTACATTAAAAACTACAGATGAGGCTGTAATGACGGTAAGAGACACAACACAAACCGTCAAGGAGGAGAAACAGGTAAAGTCGAAAAATTGTTTATGGCTACTAGACTCGGGGGCGACGAGTCACATGGTGAATGATGAGGCTATGTTTGATAGATCGAGGAGGATGAGAGGAATATTTCGTTAGCCGATAAAGAAGGTAAAAAATTAACCTCTAGTGGAAAAGGAGAGATAGTAATAAAGCAGTCATCAAATGAAGATAGAATACGACTTAAGAATGTATTATGTGTCCCAGGCATTAATGTGAATTTAATGTCAATTGCAAAGATCACTGATTATGGTTTCGTTGTGAAATTCGATAAGCATGGAGCTGTTGTTTATAGGCATGGAGGTGAAATTAAAATGAAAGCCGTAAGAGAAGAAAATGCCTATTATGTGAAGTCTTCGTGGATAAACACCAGAGCGGCGGCAGCGATGAAAGATCTAGATGTCTGGCACAAACGATTAGGACATACAAATAAGAAGATAATTGGAGATATGATGAAGGAAGAACTAGTGATTGAAATGAAAGAGAGCGATGTTGAGAAGAGACAGTGTGAACCGTACGTAGAGGGAAAGATGTGCAAGATAACGCACCCGAGACTAGAAGGGAGAAAAACGAGAAAGATAATGGATCTCTGGCATATAGACTTAATTAGGCCGATAAAACCTTTATCACGTGGAGGTAAGAGATATATTTTCACGATAATTGATTATTATTCGAAAGTGATTTTTGTAGAACTACTGAAGGAAAAGGGAGACGCAGCGGATCAATTGAAGAAATTGATGTTACTGAAGGAAAATCAAACTGGACAAAAATTAAAAGCTTTGAGATCGGATAACGGAGGTGAATTTGTTGGAACCGACTTAGAAGAATGGTTAATGGAGAAGTCAAACATGAATTCAGTCCGCCAAGAACTCCTCAATGCAATGGAGTGGTGGAAAAAGAGAATCGCTCGATAATAGAGATGACGAGGGCGATGATGTCAGATTCCAAGATGCCGCATGATTTTTGGGCCGAGGCAGTATGCACAGCAGTACACATCAAAAACAGAATCAAATCAACGGTACACGGAAGGACCCCTTTCGAAGTATGGAATGGCAGAAAACCGAACGTGAAGTATTTAAGAAGATTTTGGTATGTAGCGTACTTGCTGGACAAAGAAGGAAAAAGAAAGAAATTTGACTCAAAAACTACTAAAGGGATATTTGTGGGATATGCAGCCAACCACACATATCGAATATTCGTACCAACAACCGGAAGAATAAAAACGGATTGGGATGTAAAATTTGACGAATGCAGAAGAGGATATGGAATACTGAATGAAGAAGAAAAGGGAAATCAAATGAATTGTGAAAAATTAATAATCGGTGGACTCGATGCCGAAGATGAGACTAACGAGATACAACAGGAGGAAATTGAAGAAGATGTGGAAGATGGAAGAACGGAGACTGGAAGCACTGAATATGGAGATGCTGAAACAGAAGAATTTGATCAAAAAATACAACATGAGAATGAAGATGATCCAAAAGAAGATGAAAATATTGAAGATGTTCAAGTACAACCCACAAATGTGAGAAGCAGGGGAAGGCCGAAAGGGACTACGAAGGCAATAATAGAAGTTCGAAAACGAATATTAGAAGAAGAAAGAAGACAAGAACGGGAGAACGTTAGAAGATTAGAAAGGATCAAGGGTCAACAGAAAGCAAATGCTCGTCGTGGATGAAGAAATACCGAAAACTGTGGAAGAAGCCAAAAAACTGATTAATTGGAGACACTGGAAACAGGCTATGGTAGACGAATTGGCCTCAATGATGAAGCATGATATGTGGAATCTTATGCCACGGCCAAGGGACAGGAAAGTGATCAAGAGCAAGTGGATATTTGATATTAAAGAAGATGGTACAGAACAGCGGCGATATAAAGCGCGATTAGTTGCGTTGGGTTGTGGACAACAACCCGGTTTGGATTATGGAGAAACGTTTGCTCCTATGGTGCGGACGGAAACGATTAGGTTATTAATTAGTATTGGAGCGCAAGAAAGGAAAAAAATTAAGAACTATGATGTCAAAACGGCTTTCTTGCATGAATCGCTAGAAGAGGACATTTTTATGGAATTGCCCGACGGATTTCAAGATGCTCAGGATCAAGTATGCAAATTGAAGAAAAGCATATATGGACTTAAACAAGCTGGAAGATGTTGGAACGATCATTTAACAAAAATTATGACGAAAAGTAGATTAAGACAATCAAAAGAAGATCCCTGCCTATTCTATGAAAAGAAGAAAAACAGATTTATGTATTGCGGAATACACGTGGATGACATGCTAGTTGTGTCCAGTGATGATGACTTTGAGAAGATCTATATGGATAGGATCAAACGACATATAGACATCAAAGATCTTGGAGAGGCAACAACGATGTTAGGGATGCAGATAGTTCAGGAAGAAGAAGGAATATTTGTGCATCAAAAGAAGTGCATTGAAAAACTGTTAACTCAATATGGCATGGAAAATTGCAATCCTGTTACATCACCGATTGATATTAATATGAAGATGGATGAATACGATGAGAGTAATATAACGGATATCAAGGCCTATCAAAAATTGTTGGGACAGTTGATGTATATAAGCGTCTATACGAGACCGGACTTGTCTTTTACGTTGAGTTATTTATCTCAATTTAGTAGTGAGCCAAGAGTGATGCACATGACCTCGCTGGAACGGATTCTGCGTTATTTAAAGGGGACAATGGATTATTGTCTGGAATATGGAAAGAGAAGTCCAAATCAAATGGTTGAGTGTGAAACTGATGCGTCGTGGGATTGGACTAAAGACGCGAAGTCTTTCTCTGGACTGCTATTATATTGGAATGGAGACCTGATTCATTGGAGGAGCAGAAAACAATCAACAGTTGCACTGTCCACGACTGAGAGCGAAATGGGAGCTATGTTAGAAGGACTGAAGGAGATGGTATGGGCATGCAATCTGTTACAAGAGATTAAATCAACAAAAATGATATCTAAGGAGTTAAGATGCGACAATTTGAATGCAGTAAGGCTGGCTAATGGAGGTAGCTACAAGGCCAAGTCCAAATTGCTGAACCGGAAATGTCATTACATTCAGGAAGTGATGAAGGAAGAAAGTATCCAAGTTATGCATGTGTCAAACGAAGACATGACAGCTGATTGCCTGACGAAGCCACTGAGCGGACCTACTCTCCTGAACAATGTCTTAAAGTTCATGGATGCTGGAGGCCGATAAACCCAAGGGGGCGGATTGTGGAGTTAGCTTTATCGACTAATAAGAGAAGATGGGCATCGGGAGATGGCAGTGGTATCGCGAGGAGCATTGGTATCGGCAGGAACATTGGTAGCGCAGGGGTCGCGCGTGGGAGAGGACAGAGAGTCGGAAGAGACAAGAGAGCAACACACGAGGCTAGCGAAAAATTCATTGTCGAGAGAGAGAGAGAGAGAGCCGCTTGTATCCATACCATAATAAACAGATATTTATTTCAACCGAACAACAAAGTACGAGTATAGACTATCCTGCTTTAATTCCTTAACTGAGCCATATCCACTCTCAATTTAAACATCGGCATATTGAAAAGATTTCAAGCAAAAACCCTTAGGACTCTATTTAACATTCCATGATACATTAATAATCACTTCTTATATCATGATCTCCGTATTCCGTTAATAAAGGAAAAAATCCAGTCTCACAGTATGCGATATCAAAAATGCCTAAGTCAACATCCTAACGCTTTGGTGAGTGATTTAGTAACTGAAGGCCAAAAATTTCATCGAATTAAAAAACAAAATATATTAGATCTCCATAAAAGATTCATATAAGAAACATATAAGCTAACTTAAGAATTGGGAATCAGAGGGATAGTAAGTGGTCTCTGGGATGCACAACCTGTTGTCGGTTGTATATTAATAAAATCTGAGAAACGCCATCCATTCCTATTAAATCCAATGCAGGCATGTCTATGTCATGGCCCCTGGGTTACGTTAAGTTCTGCAAGAATGCAAAGAGTATCTGACGCTATAATTGAGTCTGGACAACTAAGAGAAATAACCCCGACAGAGAAACATCGGCACACTAGGATAGCTGGCGGCAAAGCAATGAACAAAACATATTCGACGGAAACTACCCCAGGTGGCAGCCCGTGTAATACGGAAAATCTACCCTCTGCGGAGGTCTGCTCCATGGATTCTGGGAGGGGGGACATTCATTGCTAGCGAGAGGGAAGGTAAATAAGCAAGAAACAGAACAAATGCCTATTACGATTGCTGAAGAAACAAGGATGAAACAACTAACCCCCAATAAAAGTCCTATTTCCAGCAAAGGAAAAGTCGACAATAACAACAACAACAACAACAATGAACCAACATGCCAAGAGATAAAAATTCACACAAAAAGAAATACAACAAGAGACCACGAAACAGCCTAGAAGAAATAATTAATAAACTACGACATAAGTCAAAACAAATAAAAATAGATTACTGGCTTAATCCTCCTACTACAACATCTAATAGATTTAGTCCATTAAACAATGCAGACGAAGAAAACTTATCTGTAACATCTGAGTCATCCTCAGAAAAAGGAAAAGAGAAACTAATCAAAACCCCACCTATATTCGTAGCAAGTGTTGGTAACATCAACCTATTAAACAAACTCTTGGAAGAAATTGCAAATGAAAATTATAAGGATTATAAGCCATGACGAAGTCAAAATACGAGTTAAAACGCTGAACACAGTAGAAGCGCTAAAAATAAAAAATATTTCACTCTTACCAAAAAAACAGGATCGACCTTATAAGGTAGTACTGAGAACTATATATAGTTCAACCGACATCGTTCTCCTAAGAACATAAATAGAAGAATACGGCCATAGTATCATAAATATATCAAACATACGGCATAAAGTAACCAAAGATCCCCTATGTTCTTTGTTGATATGAATAAATGACATCAACAAGTGCTACTGTTCTCAGATTGTGAGAGACAGAATCGCAGCCAAATGTAAATTCAGAAAAGAATGGCAAAACACTAGGTCTCCAGAGCTTAAAACTAAGCTAAATGAAGCAATTGTTGAAATCAAGACCATGTTAGCAAAAGAGAAGGAAGCTATTGAGAACTATCTCAAAAATTTAAGTGCAACTGAAGCCACTGATTATTCGTTCTGGAAAGCGACCAAAAAACTAAAACAACCGCATATCTCAATATTCTTAATACATACGGCGACAGGAGCTTGGGTTAAAAGCAATCAGGACAAAGCCAAACTTTTCGCTACTTACCTTGAACAGGAGTTTACTTCAAACCACAGAGAAGCATCTCTTGCAGAAGAGGAGGAGATTTATCAATTCTTGAGAAAGAACTATCAAGCTAAATCACCCATTAAGAAATTTAGTATCGCAGAAGTCAAAAAGATCGAGATCTCTCCGGTGCTACCTGTTTTGTGAAACCTCCTGTGCGTGACTCAGGATTTCTTATAGATATTCGTTTCGATATTCCGAAATTAGTCCAAGTCTCAGAATCACTTAATTCTCGCTTTAACCGTTGTGAGTGCAACGTACCGTGAGTGCTACCATCCAGATGACCCGACGACCTGAGTCACGAAACGAGAACCAGGGCGCAGAGATCCGAAAAGGTTTACGTACCAACAATCAAGTACGAGTACGAGTAAGCACCCAGAACCATTTATACTCGTCCAAATTAGCTCCATTTTCTTCGCATATTAATACCTCCCCGTATCATAGTAAATACTCTGCGTGGAGAAGATAGGCTTGAGGCCCTCGCGTTAGTGCATAGAGACCTGCTCGAGGCTAGCGATGACATGCTAGCAGCACAGCTTAGGGCCTTTTCCGAACTCCTATCCCCAGACAGAAATTCCCATCCACCAAGCCCTTCAGACGGGAATACCTCGTCGACAACTCACCGTTCCCTTCTCGCCCCTTCCTATTCGCCAGATCCCAATTATCAACCACCAAGCCCTTCTATACTACCCTGTCGCGACTATACTCCCCCACCGTCCTACTGGACATCACCTCCCGCTTCCCCCCCCCCCCCCNACCCCCTTCCCCCTCATGTTACTTTAACCCACCTTCGCGTTCCTCCACACCAGACCCACGGACCCCAGACCCATCTCCATATCCATACGATTCCTCTACTTCCCTTTCTGAACCACCCACCCCTAACTCCTTACCCTTTTTTTTTTTGACGTAGGGGAAATGCATTACGCTCTCGGAAGCCCGGGGAGGCTTCCGGGGGTATGTGGGACTCCCCTCCTCCCGTAGATGAACGGGAGAAGGTATACCCATTAAAACCCCTGCGTGAGTCCTGCTCTGCGCTATTAAGCAACCCCCTAGTATCACCATCTGGCATTTTTTAGGAGACCGCTCAGCGTCTGCGCAAGAGCGCACCTGCTCGACGAGGGAGAATACGCATGATTCTCCCCCGTATGCTGCTTGATGTACTCCTAACTCCTTACCCTCCCCTTAAAACACTCTCGGCAAACATTCTGCTTGTCACACACACACACCGTCATACACACACACACATATAGAATTGATTTTGTAACCTCGCCGTATATTATCTTGTATTATAACTTTACCGTTCATTTAATATTGTAATTTCACCCGTTTGTCAGACAATAAATGTCGAAATTGTCACCTTAATTTTTCTATTTTATTTAATATTCTTACCATCGCGCATTCACTACCCTTTCCCCAATTATTTCGCTCGCGGTCCCATCCCAGGTAAAGGGTTTCAGTGCCTTGACCTAAAATAGGACCACCCTGCGTACGTCGCGTCAGAATAAAGTGACACTTCTGGTCTCTGAGAGCGCGAGCATGGTATGGTAGACAGCGCACCAGTCTACTATGCTAGAAGTCCCGAGTTCGCTCCCCGGCAAGAACCAAAAAAGAAAAAGAATTTTTCTTACGCTCATAGCTCCTCTTGGTGGCAAACCGCCAAGAGTAATCTCATGCCAAAGAAAAACACCTCTCTCCAACTGCCGTTCGGAACCGACGTAAAACTGTAGATCCCATATGCATGTGTACAACCTGTGTGCGCACCACATGTATATGCAAGAGGGAGAAGTGTCCTATGCTCCAAATAGGAGTTAAAGGAATTAAGTCAAGTCTGGTCTCTGACTTGCACCGCTGGCATGCAGATACGTTTGGGACTCGCGTTTGCGAGTACGGTCGTTGCGTTCTCTTCCAGGACGTAACAAACATGTACTGTTATGTAAACTTTATAACTTATTAAACTTTATTAAATATCATACAGACAGATTGTAAAAGTTCTTGGGATGACAATAAAAAAAAAAACTTAAGAATTAGAAAGATCCATGGACCATTCTTTCAGCTCTAGCATATCAAATAGCAGCGAAAATAGACATCCCAGTTGATTATTGCAAATGCTGCATATGGCAATGGAGCAGTGTAGTATACAGGGTCTGCTACCAAAATCCGGACAAATTTAAATTTGAATTTCCTGTCTCATTTGACTTCGGCGGTAGGTTGTTACTGACGTTCGAGCAAATCAGATGTTTGTAATAAGCGTGCATAACCTCAAAATGTCTGAGCAGATAAGATCGAGTGCGGAGTATAACCGAAGAGCGGCGATAATCGAAGGTCTTCGCGCTGGACGTTCGCAGACCAAAGTATTCGGTTCTACCCGAAATCAACCGTGATGTTGCGGCTAAATATAATAGCTAGGATAAAGTTTCCGGCCTCTGTTCACGTCCTAGGCATCGTCTCCAGTAAGGGTCATGTCATGCCGCCACATTTTTTTCAAAAGAAAGAAACCGTCACAAAAAATGGTTTATTTATGCGTTTTGACGAAGGTAATGAAGCCATTAATAGATATTGTGGCCGCTGGGAAGCTGTACATCTTCCAGCAGGACTGGCGCAAACAAGTCACTTAGTTCAAAACTGGCTGTTGGATAATGTGAACATGTTTTGATCCAAGGAATTCTGGCTTCCGAACAATCCAGATTTGAATCCGTTGGACTACTACGTAGTCACATGTGGAGCGTCATTGAACGAGTGACCAACAAGTCAAGACATTCCAACGTGACATCTCTCCAGGCCGCTGTCGAGACAGCATTCGCCAATATAAACATGGCCAATAAGGACGCTTTGCAAAGACCAGCGTTTCAGGACGAGGATTGAAGCAGTCATCGAAGCAAAAGGGAGTTATATAGAGTAATTTTACTCTAAAAGGATACCATTATTGATGAACAAAAATTTTTTTTGTAATTTTTACATTTTGATAAATAAAATTTTGTTTAGACAAATTGTTTATTTTGTCAGGATTTTGGTGGCGGATTCTGTACATCCATACACGGTGCTTAGTTTTTCACCCATGGAAATTGTGAACGTAGCACAAACATGCACCAAATAAAAACATTATTGGCAGTACTAGAAAGTGGATATAACAAAATAGTTCCAACGTCAAAAATGGATGCAGAGAGCGTATCAAACAGTCATGTAAAACAGTATCAAGAAAAACATCTGCGTGGCTACTCTCAGGTTTCTCTCTAGTCTTAGATAATAGAGAAACGATATTGAAAGGAACCATCGATAAATACGAGAGTGGTTTGATAAATAACTTAGTTCGTCTACTAATAGAGGGCAACAGCGATGTCTATAAATATACTCATAAAGTGTCCTTCCTATTAGTGAATATTTTGTGGTCACAAGTCATTCTGACAGTAATTTGTTGTTTGACAGTTACTTAAACAGTAGTGTTTCGAGTGACAGTAAAAAATGGATAAAATTGGAATTCATGGTGTGATTCAATTCTTTTTTCTGGAAGGGAAAACAACGAAGGAAATTTATGAGAGGATTTCCTCTACATTGGGCGACTCATGCCTTTCTTATGAAACCGTTCGATTTTAGGTAAATGAATTCAAGCGTGGCAGAACAAGCATCGAAGATGCAACATGTCCTGGAATCTCGAAATCAGCTGTGACGCCAGAAATCACCGATAAAGTCCATGATATAGTTTTAACCGACAAACGAGTGCAAGTGCGAGGTGCAGAGACCATAGGCATCTCAATTGAACAAGTTTACTTCAATTTTGCATAATAAATTGCACATGAAAAAACTTAGCGCAAGATGGGGTATCGCATTTGCTCATATCAGAGCAAAAATGAATTCGCATGCGAATATCAGCCGAATGTTTGCAAGTGTATAAAAAGAATCCAGCGGATTTTTTACGGCGTTTTGTAACCATGAACGAAACTTGAATTCACCACTATTTTCCAGAAACGAAACAGCAGTCGAAACAGTGGACCGCACGAGGTGAACCGGCTCCGAAAAGACGAAATGCGTTCCATTCGATGGAAAGGTGATGGCGTCCGTTTTTTGGGATACGAAAGGAATTCTCTTGATTGACTACCTCGAGAAGAGGAAAATTATTACTAGAGAATATTATGTATCACTTTTGGACTTATTAAGGGGGAAGTCTACTGCGACAAGGGAAAAAACAGGCCGATTTTCCGGATTTTTTTTCTAACAAAATATGACTCATACATTAAATTAAATTAAACCGTCATCTTTATTATATATTCAAGTATTTGTAAAAAAAATTTCCTGTCGAAATATTCAAAATTGCCGTCGTGGCACTCCTTCAAGCGCAGGTCCGTTTTTTTAGGTGCCCAAACGGTGTACATGAAATCTCACATCTAGGTGATCTGAAACAAAAAACAAAATATGGTTATCATCTACATAGTATTGACTCTCGTCTGACAGAGGATTTTGTCGATAAAAAATTTTGGCGCCGAAAAAAAATGTTTGAAATTTTTTTCTATTTTTTTGCCCAAATTTGATGTTATTATTGTTTATAACAATTACACAAAAAACAATATCAAAAAAATGCTCCGCCAGACGAAAGACACTATTCCAGAGAATATGTGATTAAAATTTCAAATCGATTCATTCATTAAAACTCGAGATATCGTGTACACCGTATTGAAAAACTTAGTTTCGAGAAAAACGCGTTTAAAGTTTCGGCATTAGTTTTTTCAATGAAAAAATCATTTTTAAGCTTCTTACCATTAATCGCCCATTCCTGCTTCATATAGTACATCTTCTTCTTCAAGGAAATCCTCTTCGAGTGCCGATCGCGCCGTTCTTCTTTCGATTCTCCCTTCTTTTGAAGCGTCGAACGACCGTTCGTTTGCTTGTGATATTCTGCGCTCGTCGGTGTTGCATAAATTGAAGGCGTTTGGTCCAATTTTGATGTTCATTACGTCCATCATTTTGAGGATACTGGAGTAGCCTTCATTGAAAATGCTCGAGGTTCACAATTACTGCATTTAACGACTAAGTTGAATCCAAGTCCACGGATACTACTTTCCGAAAAAGTCACATTTCTACCGCACGTTTTGCACATGATCATTTCACTCAGCGTTTGAAATAAGAATAAAAATTCAATCAAACGGTATCCATAGCCATTATTAATTTCCACTTCCACCGATTTCGTTCTTAATTTTTTCGCGGAAGAACTTGTCGATTCCGTTTCATTCTCCATCGTATGGCGATTTGGTGGCGGCGGTCTTTTCCTACGTCGTGAAGGTCGTCCGGGAGTTTCGCGTGAACCCTTTCGGTCGAAAGAAGCAGGCTTCATTTTGATAAAAGTATAAAAACTATACGTTAGCCACGCGGGAAACGCCGAAACGATCACAGCTGTTCGACACACGCCCTTAAAATTACGCACTATCGGCGTCCTTACTGTTGAAATCGCTTCTGACTATAAAATATACCTATTGACATCTGTTGATCGACTTCGAGTATTAGAAATATTAGAAATTGAATTGCAAGTTACTACGCTGTACCCGCCAAACAGATAGAAATTTGCCACAGGTACGCGTTTCGAAGCACTTCGGTAAAAGATCGAAATTTCAATGAAGAAAAATTTAGCCGGCTAGAACACCTAATGTACCTTATTTTAGAGGGTTCAAAGTATTTTTTAAGCCAATAAACAAAAAATTGATTTTCTGAAAATTTTACAGTAGACTTCCCCCTTAAAGGCAGTGATCGCGAATAGAGCGCGAGCATGGTATGGTAGATAGCGCACTAGTCTATGCTAGAGATCCCGGGTTCGCTCCACGGCATAAAACCAGAAAATTTTTACACGCTTGTAGCTCCTCTTCGGTGGCCTGGTAAACCACCAAAGAGTAATCTTTTGCCAAGAAAAACTTCTCTCCAACTTTGCCGTTCGGAACCGGCGTTAAACTGTAGGTCCCATATGCATGTATACGATCTGTGTGCGCACCATACTAGCTTCCGTAGGGCTAATAACCCACGTGGAGCGAAAAGCATCTATTCAGAGACAAATGAAATACCCCTACGCTTAGCGGCACAAAGGGGAAGAAGAAGAAGAAGATCGCGAAGAAACGTCCAGGGATCACCAAAAAACAGGTGTTGTTCCATCATGACAACGTATCGGCACATTTAAACCGTCTCGTTGAGTAAAAATTGACCTAACTGCGATTTGAATTGTTTCCGCATCCAATTTATTCATTTGATCTAGCTCCCTCGGATTACCATCTATTCCCGAAATTCAAGATTTTTTTGACTAGACAAAAATTTTGGTCAAATGAAGATCATACAGCAGGTAAACAAGTATTTTGAAGGCCTCGAAAAAACCTAGAGAGCGAGCGTGACATAGCAGGTAGCGCATTGGTTTACTATGCCAGCAGTCTCGGGTTCGATCCCGGCAGAAGCCAAAATGTTTATGCTCACCTCTCCTCTCGGAAAGCAATGGCAAACTACCGAGAGTATCCTTTTCTAGTATAACCTTTCTAAAAACGTTGCCGTTCGAAACCAGCGTTAAACTGTAGGTCCCATATGCTTGTATATAATCAACGTGCGCACCACAAGCATATGAGAGAGGTCGATTACGCCTGGACACAAGTATGACACTAAAAAGAAGAAGAAGAAACCTACTTTCGCGAAGGAATCGCGAATCTAGAGAAACGTTGAAGCAAGTGCTTTGAATTTCGAGGTGACTATTTCGAAAAATAAACTACGTTACAAAATTCAAATTGTTATCTTTAATATGAAACCAAGTTACTTATCAAACCACTCTCGTAGTACTGGACGGAGCATGCGGCAAAATTTTTTAAATCTTTCGTATTGAGAGACTTGGAAAGAGAAAGCTAGATGAGTAGACACGAATCTCTCTTCCTACTCTCTGTTCAATTTGAATTTTGAATTTTGTCTAAAAAGAAGGGGAACAATAAGTATAATATTCTTAAAAGTTGAGAACATTCTTAACGTCACTATATACAAGTGATATGATATACGTTATATACTATATACAACGACATGATATACAATATATAAACATTTATATATACTCTGACCCTATTGGCTCTATAAACATTTATATATTTCAACATTTCCTTCTTCCTTATATCCTTATATTCTTGTATCCTATTTGTCAACTAACTTTTCTGCCAATTCCAATATATGGCCGTGAGTATCCAAACTATGTTTCACACGTCATTTTATACTAATCTGATTTCCTTTTTATAATCCATAAACCAGCTTCCGAGAGCAGCTAACCTGCTTGGACGTCTCTTATGTCTTTTTAGCTGTACTATTGAAATTAATATATTTTGTCTCGTTTAACTTAATGCACCAGTTCAGCAGTGCAGTTAAAAAGAACAGACCACTTTTTAAGATCGTACATGAGTACTATTATAAAATGTTAAACATAAATTTATAAAAAACCGCGACTATCACTCGAATGATGATATGTTTAACGAATTATTAATGACAGTAATTTTTATACCAAGTATACTTGTAAAATCCGGAAAGCAGATTCGTGCAACATTTCGTGAGAACTTATTAACGATAAAGCAGACTTTTAACCTTTTGCACTCCGAATCATTCTGGACGTTAGCTACCAGCTATTCAACGCCACTTTGTCGCAGAAACGTGCATTTACGAACTCTCATATTATATAGTATAGTTTTGGAACTAAGTAACGTATTATAATGATATTGGACTTATATGAATTGGTAGACATCGAGAAATATATATTTGCAAAAAAAATCAATATTTTATTTTTTATAATTTTGTACAGTATGATAAACTTTGAAGCACTCCACAATATGCATTGCAAGCTGATTTGTGCACGTTTGACAATAATAAGTAGTTTGACGTCTTCCACCAGGTGTTTTCCTGTCAGAACAAACAATACAGTCCCGTTTTCTTTCTCCCACATCGGGAATATGTAGTTTATAATTTAGTCTATTGTCCGCCGAAGATGTGGATGGACGTGTTTTTTATATATCTTAGTAGTTTTACCATATTTTGATTTGATTTCTTGTGCCATTTCAAGAGAAAACTTCAGGGAAACATGCATTTCTCAAAAAGTTGTGCTGGAATAAGTTGATTCCCCGTAATCACTAATAAACTTTAATGTCCCCTCAGAGGGGACATCCGAGTGATATGCTAGTAGTGATATTACGATGTCCCCTGAGAAGGGACAACGGAGTGCAAAGGGTTAATAGGTTTCGATTTAACCAGTGGCTGATAAGGCATAATACATAAAATTAAAGTCACTTTATCACATTAAGAACATACTCGTAAGAACTACAAAAGGTAGTTATATATCACAGGATTGTTACGTATATGAATCGTTGTCGATGAACATATGATCGCTATGTACGTACGATTCATGATCTGTCTACGAGTGATTTCTCTTTTATTAAACGAGTGATCCCTTATAGGGTTTGCCAGACTTACAATGAACTCAACGTTTTTCCGGAGCAATGGCATTCATGGCAAGTGGAGCTTGTTAGTCAGTACTCGGCCAGCATTGGTCAATGATTGGCCATTGAAAAGTCTAGCGTTAACGCTAACGAGCGCCGACGCTTGGCCAACGTATTGCGACCAATTATCAACCATAATTCTGTCATTAGTGTGAAGTTACTTTCGTAGGAGGCCACGTTTTTTTTCCTCAGCTATTAAATTATACACAACTAACCATCTATTCCAACTTTCCAGTTTTAGCAACAACAAGAAAGCAGGCGATGGAAAAATCCAGTAGCGCCTGCGAGACATTCGCAGGATAGACAGTTCGGCCGTGATCCGTATGCGCCTCCTATCCTTCCAACTGCGTACAGGGTTGCGATAAACTGCTAGTCCTCGCGCAGCCTGCGCACGTGCTACGCCCACGGAGACTACGGAGAGGCCTGCCCATTTGTATCCTGATCCTAGACACATGCTCTAACCCTATTGACTTAAAAAATATATATAAATATATAAAAATATTGGAACAAGGATTAGGAAGCGGTATTCTTGGTGAGAAGGATATGACTGGACAAGGATGCAAGATCCTATTCGCGAGCCATTGAAAAAGGGGGTGGGACCCTACCTATTAAGAAAACTAATTCCTACCTAAGAACCCAGCTAAAAACGCCTAAATAACCCGGAAGTGTGGTATTCTCGCGAAGCTTACGAGGCCACACCTTCATAACTGAGGCCTCCGACATCTCTCAACCTAGTTGTTCCAGAACTCTAACAGCCCTTTAGCCTTTTCTTCTTGAAGAAGTCGGCAAAGACCGAGAAGGCCTTTAGAAACATCAAGAAAGGTGTGACGACGCATTAGCGCCGTCATTCTCCCCGCAGCCCGACCGACCATCTGTCGGGTCGCTCATCGGCGCTTTGCGCCATCCTAAGCTGACACGGCACGCACGTGGCGCGCTTCCGCCGAGAGCGTGATCACGTGCGTGGCCGTAAACATAAACAGAAAGCCTCCGTCGGATATATATTGCGACCAGCGGAGGCATCGAAACCTGATTCCACCGGAATCAGCCAGAGCGACACGTTCGCAGGCTGCTCCGGATCCCGTCCTCCCGTTGCCGAGAAACCGAGGTAGCGTGTTCGCCGCCTCAGCCGCGTGTTCGCGGCCGCACTCGCATCCTTATTGGCCGGGGAACCGAGACGGTGTGTTCGCCGTCTCAGCTGCGTGTCCGCAGCCGCACCCGACGTCCTACCTACTGCCGAGGAACCGAGACGGTGTATTCGCCGTCCCAGCTGAATGTCCGCAGCCGCACTCGTTATCCTTTCCTGGGACGGCATACCGTCTCCACCAAGAGTTCCCAGTTCCCCGCCGACCTGCGACCGAAGGACCTGCGGCCCGACAAGTCCGGGGTGGCGCCTTCGCCGTCTCCACCGAGTATTCTCGGTCGCGTCACAGCCACACGATCTCGGCCCGAAACGCCGCCGTATAGGAAGGGACACCGGGTCCCTCGCGTACCGTAACCGAGTTGCATGCGAGCAACCACGCGAGCGAATTCTAGTATGTAAGATCCGGGGGGAGGAGCAAGTCACAAGGAAGTCAACGGGAAAGGGGGTGGCGCCTTCGCCGTCTCCGCCGTGTGTTCTCGGCCCCGACTCTCCTAGCGACGCCGACGCTGCGTAGACGAACCCGACCGTTCGTTTTATCACGTCACGCGTCTCCGCGTGTTCCCGGTGTAGCAGTCCCCACGGGATATTCGCGACACTGCAGGAGTGGTACCTCCTGAGTGCCGCACCGTTTCGACCCGTGGGGCCTCAGGGTCAAGAGAGTGCCCCCGCGCCTCGGGCCACCTGTGTGTGGCCACCGATTGCACTCTCTGCGACAATTTAAAGGCATCGTGGAAGCATCGCGGAGATTGAATACGTCAAGAAGCAGCAGTACGCGTCCCAAACACCGCGGCCGCTCCCCGCGATTCGTCCGATCTTCACTCGCGACAAAGTATACACAACGCGCCGCGACTCACCGAACCACGTCCGTCAGACCACGCCACCGTCTCACCACAAAACTAGCAATCAGCTGTTCTGTGAAAACACATGCAACTGTCAATAGACACAATACACCAACGACCAGATAAAGTTCCGATATCGACATCTGTTCAACCGTTGTAAGACCGACCGACGCGAAATATATTCTTATTACTGATTCTTGAAAACAAAACTATCTTCTCTTTTCCCACCGAACCCGAACATCTGGCGAGCCATCCAAGAGCCGCAGCCGATACTTTCTCTCACCGATACACGAGGACGTTCCCGCCGCGAGTTAGGCAGGGCGGAGCAGGAGCGTCGCAAAAGTGCTGTCTCTGATCATTCCCAAGCTCCGACTGGAACATATTTCCGCAGAACCTTTTTCTGCAGTTCGAAAAGCTGACAATGGAGGAGGTGATGCATCGCGGTGTCCTCGCTGTCCCTGCAAGCACGTGTCCCACCGTCTACGAGTCCAAGATCCACGAAGCATCTTTGGAAGTCGCCATGTCCGGTGATCATTTGCGCAACGTAGTGATCAGGTTTGACCCAGGACGCACCAACCCTAGCTCCAACATTACCGAAGAAGGCACGTGTGATATAGCCCTTGTCAGACGAAGACTATCTGTCCTGCCGCATCTCCGTTGCCGCAATCCTCAGGAAGTTTAACGCCTCCTTTTTGCTCCCTATGTAGGGAACAAACTTATCGCCTACCTTAGGATCCCTCTCTTTCCTATCTGCGTATCGCGCCCGGTATTCCGCGAAAAGGATGTCGACGGGAACCGCGCCCGCAGCTACACAGAGCAACTTAGTCGATGCCGTGCGATACGCGGCGGTCACTGAGATGAGCACCCGGCACTGCAGGGAGCTGAGAACTCTTAAGTCACCCTCTGTACACAGATTGGTCCACCCGGCGGCGGCAGCATATGTCACCGGTGCGAACAGGCTCCGGTATAGGATCTAACACTGATCACTGCGGGAAATTTCTAGTGGCCTGTTTCAAGACCGTAACGTCTCCAAAGGAGAGAGAGATTTTTCTAACCAGGAAATAGTCGACTAGTACCTTGAAAATATTGAAAGAGGAATTCCTATTTTTAATTACTGACAATACAAGGGGCCACCAGATATTGTCGCGCTCGAAATGTTGAAAAGCAGCGTAATGACGTATCTCTGCTTAGAGGCAGAGACCATCCGTCGAAGCTCCACGACAGCGTCTTCCGTCGACTTTCCGGATGTGAAGCCGAACTGCCGATCGGAGATCTTCCCTGGCGAAAGTGACGTCTGGATGAGTCACTTAAAAAAAAATTTCTCGAAAAGTTTTTCTACTACGCAGAGAAGACAAATCAGTCTATAGCATTTTGAGCCCTCCACGTCGTTTGTCCACGCCCTTCAGGACAACTTTGAGCGAGCCCTCCTTCAAGATCGAAGGAAAGACGCCCCACTGAAGGCACCCATTGAAATGCCTAACGAACTGACCGGGGACTACCCTGTAGGCGGCCTACAGCACTGAGACCTCGATGAGATCCAGCCCTGGCGTCTTGTTATTTGCCAGAGATCTGACAACTGCGGCGATTTCTGTACATATGAAAAGAGGGTCATCGGCAGTGTCATGCGTATTGTGAGTATTATCTCTGACTTCACACTGCTGCAGCGTGTCCTCGTTCTTTCGGTCATTTGGGACGTGCATGTCCAGCAGGCGAGCAGCGGTCTCCTCTAGGGTGACAGTCCAGAGGTTTTCGCTACAAAGAATGCTCAGCACATTGTCAATCCAGAGCTTATCCGCCTGATGTTTATACACAAATTCTCACGGCTCCGAGTTGCCTTGCCCCGTGACAAACTTCCGTCAGCTCTCGAGTTTCGCCTTCCTCACCTCCCTGGTGTACTCTCGCAATGAAGAGCGATAAACACGCAGTTTAGCGAGGCTCTTCCCTTTCCTGCTGATATGCCCGCCTCTCCCTATAGACGACTTTCGTTTTGATCTTCAATTCTTTCGTCCACCACGGGTTGGATTTTCTAAATTTCCTTTTCTTCGGCATTGCCTCCTTACAGGCGTCTGTGAGATCGCCTCAGGTAAGAAAGGTCTGCGAATTTTTTCACGTCTTCCGCAGACGTCAAACCGAGGACCTCCAGCCTCGATTCAGATAGATCGACGAGGCTCTCAGCGAATTTCTCCCAGTCGGCCCGATTTGTATTGAATCGAGCTTTCATAGCTCGCTGCTCCTCACCTCTTATTTTTGGCATCCTCAGCCTAATGTCCACAGAGTTGTGGTCACTGGTTGTCCAGTCGCATCGAACCTTCCACTCGCCGACGAACTAGTTCATAGATGAGGACGACAGGATCACGTCGATGTTCAACGATCCCTAAGTGGCCGTCCAGTAGGTGAGCGGTTGTCCGACAACATTGGAGACTTTGTATCCGCGGGTTTGGATAAAGTCCTGAAGCATCGCTCCCCTATCGTCTAATTTGCCGTCAGCCCAGAGAGGGGATCGCGCATTGACGTTCATACCCACTAACACACTCTGCCCCCTCAGGAAACGAAGCACCATTTCGAGGTGCGTGAGGTGCTCCTCGATCGCGTCGTTGTACTAAAAATAGCACGACGTGACGTAGAAGGAAAAGCCGGGTGCTCGCAGCGCAGTGCGTTGTGCTGAGCTGCGAGACAAACATTATCTGGAATTCGGGATTGCAAGCGACTACTGCGGCCTAAGGACGTTGCGCGCACACAGCAGCCACTTTCGTTCCAGTCCCCACCCCGACGAAGACGTAACCACTGCCCTGCTTCCGGAAGTGTAATTCCTGCAAGAGTATGTCCAGTCGCTTTTGGACAATGAGTTGGCTAACTTTACCTGTTATTACAGCCGAACACCTTATGTTCAGCTACAGCAACCTAATTTCCGTGAATCTAAACGACGAGGGCAGTGAAATGCTCCTGGTCGGCACTGGAGACACAGAAGAATTGACTACCTCTCTTGGGGTTTGGGGCGAAGTCGCGATTGCGGCATCTACTTTATTCGCGGAGCTATGAACGGAGCTATTAGCAGAGTCTATCTTAATTTGCTTCAACCGGTCGAGGATTGCCGGTGTGAGCAGCCTATCGCATCTCTTTAGATTAACACTGACAGCGCGAAGGCTGAGAACCTGAGACCGTACACCGATTTGCTCTGAGCCGCGGATGTGCGCAAGTACGGTTGGTTGAGATGCCCTCCTGGAAACGGTGGCCTCAAACAAGCGCGCGACCGAGCATACACGCGACCGAGCATCAGAGGGTTCCCCCGTTTCCAATGTTGCGGCCCGGCCGTCCGGTCGGGAGCGATCGACCAGACCGACAATCCTCCTCAATACATCGTTTAAAAGTTTAAATTTACCATAATAAGATAAATGAGTGGTCGGAATGGAAGTCGAGCAATGCAGAGCCACCTTACGTTGCCAAGCCTAGAGAATCCGGGGTCTGCAAGTACCCCGGGGTTGGATCGTTAGCGACTGCGCATTTATTCCGTCCTTACAGCCATTCATATCCTCGGCACGATACTTCCACCTATTAGGACTGTAAAGGCAGGTCGGCCTGCGCTGGAAATAAAAGGGAGAACTCCGGTTCCATCGTCGCTGCGGACAAAGCCATAGAGACGCAGAGCCTGGTAGTTTTAGTTTAAGGGCAGCCCCCGCACGTCTCCCACGTACCAGAGCGCGCCAGAAGAGAGCGGAATTGAGCTGTCCCGAGGATGAGGTTTGGATGGTTGAGGTTTTTGGGTGACTGGGGCTTTTACCGCATTTGAACCAATTACATGTACGCGGTAATGCAAAGGTGGGATGTGAGATTGGTTTACGGAGAGGAAATGTGGAGAGGAGTGGGGGTGTGCGGTGCGGACGGGTGGTGCCACCTCAGCTCCAAAGAACTCAGCGGCTGTTGCTGCGGGTTTCCCACTGCTCGAGCCGCTAGTCTTACTTCGGCGCCTCGCTGTTTCGTCGTCACCCGTTCCGCTACCACAACGAACTAGGGAACCTGGAAAAGAAAAATATATTAATACCTCCAGTTCCGTCGCCGCTGGGGCAGAGTCACAGGAGCGCAGGGCCCGGTAGGTCTGTAAAACGCAACCTCTTGCCGGCTTCCCCGCAGCACCAGGGCTGCGAAGAAGGAGACGGTTGGGAGACAGGTCGCGACAGGAAAAGGAGAGTTAGGGTTTTTCCGCATAAGGACAGTACAACTGTCCGCGGTAATGCAATGATCTTCTCAGTGGGTAGGAAGAGGCGATTTTTATCGTTGTACCGCGTAAGAACAGCTTATCTCTTCGCGATAATTGCAGTGGGCCTCTTAGGAGGGATGGGAGGGGTAATTTTATGGGTGCCGCATGAGAACAGATTTCCTGTTCGCGGTAGTGCTGTGATTTTAATGGAGGGATGAAAGGGAAGGGTGGAGGGAAGTGGAAGAATCTGCCAGCGACCCCAAGGCTCCAACACACTAGGTTTGCTGTCTTCGCGGATTTCATACCGCTCGAGCCGCTGGTGTGCCTTCTGTGCCTCGGCACCAAGTCGCCGGCAAATTGTCCCACGAAGAACCCGCTGAGCCCTCCCCCCCCCCC
>NW_014555319.1:52126-70404 GCF_001313825.1 Dinoponera quadriceps
CCCCCCCCCCATACCACTCGGAGGGAAGGTAGCGTAAGTCCAAACCAGAGCCCCGTCAGCCGCCAAGAGTGATGCAACCTCCTCCAGCGTTTCCGACTCACACAAAGAAGTGGGACTGGCACGTGGAAAATGCTGATAACCAACATCTCCCTTCTGAAAGTCGCTGTGATGGCCAGGGGAAATTTTCTGGAAACTCTCAGAGAACGTATGGTAACTGCCCTGAGAATGATCGAAAACTGGTATACAAGGAAGGGTCTGGCTATCAACCTTTCTACAACAAATATTATGATCTTCACCAGGAAGTACAAACCAGAAATTATAAAACTTATTAAGCTATGGGGAATAAAAGTAGAGTTCACAAATTGTGTAAAATACCTTGGGGTCCTGATCGACCCAAAATTAAACTGGAAACAGCATCTCCTTGAAAAGAAGAAGAAATTCTACACATTCATATGGGCGTGCAGAAGAGTCATGGGAAAAACCTGGGACCTAAAGCCAAAGGTGGCCCTATGACTATACAAAGCGGTACCGAGATTAACTTATGCTGCTGTAGTATGGTAGCCAAGAATGGAGAAAGTGGAAGCAAGGAACCCGCTGAAAAGCCTACAAGGTAGTTACCTGAAAGCTGCGGTGGGGGCCATGAGAACCACACCAACAGAAGCGCTGAAGCTCTCTCCGTAGCCCTCTACGCCCTGCATACATCCATTGGACCTGACCTACGAAGCAGCAATCAACACAGCATATAAGCTGAAATATTAAGGTGATTGGAGGGATACCAGTTTGGGACATACTAGGCTCAAGTTATATTCTCATCCATTCACAGCAAAGTAGAATAGGACCCACCGGAGAATACAAATCTCCAAGGACTTCAACTCTTGCATACTAACGAGAAAGGACTGGCTGATAGCAGATAGAATAAAAAACCAAAAGACGAATTACTAGTTCACAGATAGCTCGAAGTTAAACAATCGATATGGAGCTAAATTGTACGGGCCAGGCGAGGAATACAGGGAGAGTGTCTTTTTGGGCGGTTTGGCCACGGTGTTACAGGCCGAGATCATGGCTATTTTAAGATGTTCCGAAATTCTCACCTCAAGAGAGATTGAAAACAAAAAGTCGCAATTTGCACTGACAGCAAAGCAGCTATATCGGCGTTAGTCAAGACCATCACGGAATTGTCCTTGGTATGGGACTGCATGACTGCGCTTGAGAAGCTTAGCAAGGCCAAGAAGGCTACCATCATGGGGTGCCTGGACATGAAGGTATACATGACAATGAGGTGGCAGACTACCTCGCGAAAAGAGGCTTTAAACTCATAGAGCGGGCAGTTGATCTACCCTTTATCATAGGTAAAGCCACCATCAAGAACAGGCTGGACCTAGAATACTACTCAAGATGGAAAAAAGCAGAGAACTGCCGAGGCTGACGATAGAGAAGCCTTCGGTGAAAAGAGCATAAGAGCTAACAGCGATGAGCAGGAAAAGGCTAGGGACCACAATTGGACTATTGACTGGACATGCGGCCCTAAAAGCACACCTGCTTAATATGAAAATCGCAGAAGACGATATCTGTCGTCTCTGTGGAAACGGCGGGGAGGACAGTACTTATGTACTATGCCACTGCCCCGCTCTAGCCTGTAAAAGATATAAAACGAGGGGGAGGGCGTTCGTAGAGCCTAAAAACATCCAGCAAGTAGAACTAAAGGACCTAATTTACCTCCAATCGAATCGAAGGTTAGGGTTGCGACCTTAATATAAAGAGCACGGTGTTATAATGGAATGGTAATTCTAAATAACCTTAGGATCTGCTTATAGATCCACCTGCTAGCATACTACTACTACTACTACTACTACTACTACTACTAGTACTACTAAGCCATCAAGGCCGTGCGACGTCGATTTTTGCCGATACAACTTTCGACTTCCAGAATTAAAGTCTCACGCTTGCAAAATCTTTATGCCAAGCGTCTCAGCGAATTTCGTTATCCATCAGGACGCCTGCGCTTCTAGGCATTCCTCACAACGTTGCAAGACAATGTTGTTTTTCTAGTCGTGCTTACGACTTAGTGGAAGTACTTGCCTCCCGCGATTCTGCACTATCTGCCAAAACCATCTTGCGAAAAAGCGACTTTAGTCCACTCTCATTATAATCCGACAAGCACAGCAGTGCTTGTCGGAATGTAAAGGTCATCGATTTAGATTATATTTCTTAACACGTTCATTGCCAATCATGCGATATCGCGTGATACGAGTTCTCACCAAACGACCGATCACGCGTTATCGCGTAATAGATATTTAGAGTACATAAATCCTATGTACATAATAATAAAAGCATATAAATAATATATTAACTTACTTTGAGCACAATAAAAACTAAATAAAAAAAAAAAATTTGGCCACCACACGAAATTCCAATTTTCAGCTTGGCAATGAACGTGTTAACTTTTCTGAACTTCTAAATAAATGTAACAGTTCCCGTTTTTTTGGTTTACGCAATATTTTGAGTTTAAATAAAGGAAAGTCAGAAAAACTAGCATCACGACTTTATCAATGGAATTTATTACAGCCAGTCACAAAAGTAACTATGTATTGCAAACGTTAATCAGATTTAATATCTTATTTTTCTTCAAAGAACGATTTTCATTTTTGTCACGATGTTAAAGGATTATTAATTTATTTATAATTCCATCGTGAATCTGAAAAATGGCGTTTATTCATTAACTTATCTGTTTCAAACCTCAAAGTTATGCTTTTGAACAATGGGAATAAATACCTAACAATCTCTTGAATATTCGACAACTGCAAAAGAACCTTACAATGACCGGAAATTCGTGCTCGAATTGTATTAAATATTCGGAATATGAATAGTATGTATGCGCAGATCTAAAAATTGTTGCTATTTTGTTTAATTTGCAAGGAAGTAATATGAAGTTTGGCTGCTTTCTCTGTGAGTGGAATAGCAGAACTAAAGATAAACATTACGTACAAAAGAAATGGCCCTCACGTAATATCGTTGCTATAGGACAAAAAAATATCTTGCCTAGAAATCTTGTAGATTCAAATAAAATAAAATTGTCTCCTTACATATTAAGCTAGGTCTTATGACAAATTTTGTTAAAACATTGGTACCTGACGGTAATGTAATAAAATATCTTGCGCAAAAGTTTCCAATGCTCAACGAAACCAAAATAAAAGCAAAGGTTTTTGTTGATCCTCAAATAAAAAATCTAATGAAAGATGAGAAATTTGGAAACGTTCTTAGTGCAATTGAACTATCAGCATGGAAAGCATTTAAATCAGTATACGAAAATCGTTTAGGTAATAACTGTCATTCCGAGTATATTACAGGGTGCGGCGAAAGGTTTGCCCGAGTTTGAAAAATCCGTTGCTCACCAGATGGCGTGAGTAGGTTGTTGGGCAGGGTCTCATTAGGAAGGTTGTTCTCAACCGTTTTCAGTTAACATCATGATTTGGACTGGAGAACATCGTGGATTCGCTGTGCGCTCTTTTTTGGAAAATGGCCGTTCAGTCATTGCGACGCAGAGAGCAATGCGCTTGCGATTCCATATTCCGCGCCATGTTTCCGTACCTGATGGAAAAACAATCAAACGTTGGGTTTCTTCATTGGAAGAAACCGGATCCACAGTAAGAACTCATGCAGTTAGAAGACCCAGAACTGCAACAACACCAGAGAACGTGCAGTTAGTGAGGGTATCAGTGGAACGTTCGCCTAGGCGCTCTGCTCGGAGGCATGCAGTTGCACTGGGTTTGTCGGATCGTTCTGTCCGGAGAATTTTGCACGAAGAATTGTTTTTCCACCCGTACAAGATCATGCTTGTGCAAGAACTGAAACACGATGATTTTGTAAACCGTGTCAATCTGAGGGGTGATTTGGGGTGGCCAGCAAGATCGCCCGATTTGAGCATTTGTGACTTTTTCTTGTGGGGGTATCTGAAAGAAAAAGTCTTCAAGCATCGTCCCCATACCCTACAAGAACTGAAAAGGAGAATCATCGAAGAGGTGAACGCCATTCCGATTCAGATGTGCCAAAACGCAGCCCGAAGCTTCCAAAATCGGCTACATCAGTGCATTGCTACTGGAGGCCGCCATCTTGCAGATATCGTTTTTAAACGTTAATGTAAAAAAACTGTTTGAAGTACCAAAAATAATAAAAAAATTTCCAATCCTCTACATTTAATAGTATTTTATTGATTGCTCTCCAAAATGAGGGCATACCTTTCGCCGCACCCTGTAGAATAGTAAACGACTTATTAGAACCATATAAAACAATGCAATGGCACATGTCACTAAAGATTCCACCAAACTTAGGAACTGTTAGTGACCATCATGGTGAACGTTTCCATCAAGACGTAAAAAACAAGGGAAAGCGGTATGCGAACAAATCGGCAATAAGCATGTTAAGCAATTACTGCTGGATATTAAAAAAAAAGTAAATCAACAATAGAATAAAGAAAGTCACAAAACAAATTTTCCTTTTCTTTGTGAAACAGAAAAAATCAATTAACAAATATAAAAGATTATTACAAATGAAATAAATGTAGACAAAATATAAAAAATAAAATAAAAAATAGAATAAAAATAAACAAATATTAAACATAAAAAATAAACTATAAAAAAAAGAAAAATAAAACAATGTAAAAAAAAAGTGTAACAAAGATCGCCACCCTACGTGCACTCCACAATTTTTTTGTTCAGGAAGTGGAAAATCCTTTATGGACATTCACAGGTCCTGTGTAGGACCACGGATAGTGCTGGACTTTTCCTGCCAGATGGTAAGAATAAAAAAATAAAGAAAATTTTCTTTTTCCAATTTTGTCTACACTATCTTAAAGTCTATTTTAACTACCTTTATTTTTTTATGTATTTTTGTTCGTCTCGGTTTTTCGATTTTTTAAGACCAAGTTACGTGAGTTTGAAGTTAAGCATATCATATACAGGGTGCGCCAGTTAAATTGGGACTACATTTTACTGTAAAAGTCGTTGATTAAATAATAAATAAAACTTACCAAAAATAGCTTGCATATTTTGTTTACTTTCTGTAAACTTTTATTCTATATAGCGGCCTCCTACCTCAATCACCGCATCAATCCTCAGCCTGAAACGAGAACATGCTCTCTGCATTTGATCTCGATCTATGTTTGCGAATGCCTGTTGAATTGCGGTCCGTAGAGATGCCACATTAGGGTGTCTCGACTTATTACTGACTCTTTCAGAAACGTTCCAAACGCAGTAGTTCAATGGATTAAGTTCTGGATTTGAGCGAGCACAGCAACAAGTGGCAGAGGGCAACTCTCTTGATCTTGGAGTCTTCCGAAAATATTTGTCGCATTTTAATGACATAAGATGTGTATCTTAGATCCTCCTCAACAATTCGTCGCATAGTAGTATTGCTCACACCCAAGATCAAAACCAATTTTCGGAGTGATATCCCAGGATCCTTTAAAATCAAATCCTGAGCTTTTTCCATTGTCTTAGGGGTCCTTGATATTCTTTTACGTGAATGTTTCTTCTTTACCAAATCACAGGAACGTTCTTCGAATTGCTTAGAAACCTAAAACTTCTGAACCACCCAGTAAACAGTCCATTTTGGATAACCGAAGAATCTCATAATCTCAGGTGGCGTACGCTCAGCGCGAAGACTTTCGACTATTGCAGTTCTTCAGTTAAGCTCCGAACTTATTTGTGTTAACTCGGCCATTTTTACTTCACGACTGCTTTACAGATGCGTGTGCACTACTCTATGCCATTTACCCGGGAAGTAAAAGTTAGCGAGAAATTCAAATGTAAATTAGTCCCAATTTAACTGGCCCACCCTGTATAACTAGTGTTTTTATTAACTATAAACCACTCCCGGAGTGACAAAAGCGGCGATAAGGGGATTCTGGGACACACTCCATAAAATATATATCGTTTCTAAATAATTTTCTAGCAACTTATGAAAACCTTGGAATCTCAAGTCCAAGAAACATCAATTGTAACCATAAAAATAGAAGGAGAAATAGCGCGCGAACAAAGACATGACACTTACTAGCTATACATGTTGTACCTAATTTCAAATTCACGTAACATTTAAGAAATCGTATAAAAACGAACAAAATTGTATTTTGAGAAGATAGCACTTTAAGATAACATAGACAAAATTAAAAAAAGAAAATTTTCTTCAGAGCAATATCTCTCCAAATATGGCCAAAATCTCATTTTTGGCCTATACTACTGGTTTTCTGAAAATTGTGATATGATAGCCAGATCTGAACAACAGAGTATGGAAAATAAACAATCATACCAAAACGAAACAAAATGCATTTTGAAACTAAAACTTTTGCATGACATTAACGAAATTTGGAAAAAAATTTGCTTCCCGTGCTACAACGTCATGAATACACTAGAAATCGTCATTTTTTTTCAAATTTGATGTCATTTTTCTCAAAATTGTGACAGGATAGAATTTTTCTGAGCGCAAATTCAAATTCAGCGGCCAAAAATCTTCGGAAAACGACATTCCGCAATCCATAGGCAAAAGAAAGTCAAATTTTATCGGACAATATAATGGAGATTACAGGATCCACCATCAAAATCCGGACAAATTTAAATTTGAATTTCCCACCTCACTTGACTTCGGCGGTAGGTCATTGTTGAGGTTTGGGCAAGTGTTTGTAGTAAACGTACATAACCTCAAAGTGTCTGGACAGGTAAGATCGAGTGCGGAGTATAACCAAAGAGTGACGATAATCGAAGGTCTTCGCGCTAGGCGTTCGCAGACCGAAATTATTCGGTTCTTTGGGTACCTGAGATCGACCGTATATGATATTGCAGCTAAATATAATAGCTAGAACGAAGTTTCCGATCTCTGTTCACGTCTTAGGCATCGTCTCCAATGAGGGTCATATCATGCCGCCACATTTCTTTCAAAAGAAAGAAACCGTCACAAAAGAGGTTTATTTATGCGTTTTGACGAAAGTAGTGAAGCCATTAATATCGTGGTCGCTGGGAGGCTATACGTCTTCCAGTAAGAGTGGCGCACACAAGTCATTTAGTTCAAAACTGGCTGTCGGATAATGTGAACATGTTTTGATCCAAGTAATTCTGGCCTCCGAACAATTCAGGTTTGAATCCGTTGGACTACTACGTAGTCACATGTGTGGAGCGTCATTGAACGAGTGACCAACAAGTCGAGACATCCCAACGTGACATCCATCCAGGCCGTTATCAAGACGACATTCGCCAATATGAACATAGCCAATAAGGACGCATTGCAAAAAGTGTGCCAGCTCTTCAGGACGAGGATCGAAGTAGTCATCGAAGCAAAAGGGGGTTATATAGAATAATTTTACTCTAAAAGGATACCACTAGTGATGTATAAAAAATTTTTTTGTAATTTTTACATTTTGATGAATAGAATTTTCTTTAAATAAATTGTTCGTTTTGTCTGATTTTGATGGCGCACCCTATATATTGTATGATAAAAAAGATGATCCATAACTGTCTTCACAAAGTAACACAAATTTTTTGATAGCCATTTCAGAAAAAGCTATATTTCGATTTGTATTATATATCGACGATACTAAAACGCGCACGGAGATATGGAAAAGTAAAAAACATGATCATATACGTAATCTTTAATAACACCTTTAAAGCATTACAACATACCATTTCAACATATAATATAATTTGACACCACTCAATGGCTTTGAATTGATCACAGGCAACAAGTGATTCAACACGGCGAGCAAATTTTGGTGAGCAGTATTTTGACAGAATCTTCAATCTGTTTGAAATAATTTGGATTTGAATTCCTGATAATTTATTGTTTTTTTGTTTAAGCCCCGCGTAACAACATTAAGGTTAATTTCTTCATTATTCCTAGACAACACATATGCATATATTCGAAAACAACATCTTTGACCATATCAAAAGTCAAGTGAGATAATAGACATGATCATTTATGATTATCCTAATCTATTTGTTATATGTAATCTTTATTTGTGGAATGCATATACTCAATGCCTCTAATTATCATATACTTTCCAATAGTAAATCCGTTAACTGTATATTTTGAACACGGAGAGAACGGTGACTTTTATGCGCTAAAATAAATGTTCTAGCCGGTGCATCTGCAATAAATCATTGCAATTTTATTGAGAATTTTAAAGATAAAAACACCCTCATTATCAAGTGTTCGGACTAAGTATTTTTTATGATATATAAATATTCTCCTGTCTCAATTTTATGTAAAACTTGGCATATTTTTGGTGTAAAGAACAATATTCGGATATCTTTAGGTAAAAATGTGAAGCAATTATGAGTTCTTAGAACAGATAAAATACGATTACCAAGAATGTGGTTTATTTCGGCTAGAGTAACTGATAAGTTTTCCTGAAAATTTTCTTTATTACATGTATTCGTCACTTCTAACGTGACTTATCTACATTGTTTGTACATAAATGAAGAAGTTCCTTATTAGGAGAAAGTTGTGCAATCGGAACAAGCGTCTCTTGTACAAAGTAATTTACGTTGCAGTCTTTATATTGGGAGTGTGAATAAGTTCTCGCCGTTTCACCATCAGATGGCGCTTTAAAAATTTTCTGTGTATACTCCAAGATGATGACGCATCTATATTGAAGTTCTATAACCTATGTTTAAAATCAGTGCGTGTCTTTCCATTAACCTATAAAGAACATTTTCTTTTTGTAGCGTAAAACATGTCAAATTTCGTGCCAAATAAACCGTTTTTGCGGGGAATTTTACTGCACTATTTTATTCAGAAGAAATCTGCAGCTGAAGCATACAGAAATTTTGTAGAAACCTATGATCATGCTCTGTCGGAAAGAACATGCAGAGACTGGTTTAACCGATTTAAAAATAGTGATTTTGATGTTCAAAATGGAGAACGCAGTGGTGCACCAAAAAAGTTTTAAGACGAAAAATTGGAAACATTACTTGCTGAAGATCCATGTCAGACGCAATCCGATGTTGCAAAATCATTAGGAGTTGATCGAACAACAGTTTCGAAACGTCTGACAGCATTAGGAATGATACAAAAGGAAGGATCTTGGGTGCCGTACGAACTGAAGCCGAGAGACGTCAAACGGCGTTTTGTCACGTGTGAACAGCTGCTTCAACGACAAAAAAAGGAAAGGTTTCATACATCGTATTGTGACTGGTGATGAAAAGTGGATATACTACAGTAATCCCAAGCGTAAAAAATCGTGGGTTAAGCCCGGCGAAGCAGTAGCATCAACGCCAAAGCGGAATATCCACGGTTCCAAGCTCATGCTGTGCATTTGGTGGGATCAGCTGGGGGTAGTGCATTACGAGCTGCTCCAACCCAACCAAACCATCACAGGAGATCTCTATCGACGACAATTGATGCGTTTGAGCATTGAAAGAAAAACGGCCGCAATATGAGCAAAGACACGATAAGGTGATTTTGCTGCATAATAACGCTCGGCCGCATGTCGCGTCACCGGTCAAAACATACCTGGAAACGCTGAAATAGGAAGTCCTACCCCACCCGCCGTACTCTCCAGACATTGCGCCTTCTGATTACTATTTATTTCGATCGATGACTAACGGCTTGGCTGAGCAGCACTTCATTTCGCATGAAGAAACGAAAAAATGGATCAATTCGTGGATAGCCGCAAAAGAAGTGTCGTTTTTTCGACGTGGAATTCTAATGCTGCCAGAAAGATGGGAAAAAGTAGTCTCCAGCGATGGGCAATATTTTAATTGACTTGTTTTTTTATTATTTTTTTTTAATAAAGGATTTATTTTTACAAAAACGGCGAGAACTTATTCACACTCCCAATAATTTTGAGATTGTATGATATTTTTAATTAAGTTTTTAAGCAAAGTATTTACAGATCGAATCAAACTATCATCTGTCAAATGTAATTTTGTTACATCGACTGCTTTTTTTATAGTTTGTTTTTGGTAGGCTAATCCGAATCTTTGTTGCCTTTTCCATATCGCATGTAGAGGCTTGTAGCAGCGCAAATTGTTAGCTTCCAAATGGTTTGTTTCATTATTAAATTATTATCCACATCTGTTATTCACACTGCAAAAAAAATTAAAATAAGTGAATACATGTAATTAACCCTTTGCATTCGAGGGCTCCGGAGCGGAGCTATTTAAAATTTGTCTTCAAACTCAAAATAAACTATTAACAACTATTAACAAATTAACAAAATTAAAAAAACAATAACAAACAACAATGACTTTTCTTTTAATGCGCATATCATTTACTTATATGTGAATATGATCTTTCCACTGAAATTGCTTCAAGTTGCTGGTAATATGAATGAAAAAAAACTTCGAGTGCAAAGAGTTAATATACAACTTTATCTTAGTATCTATGTATACATAAAACATTTTTTTTCAAATTTTATGCGCTAAACTGAAATGTATAATTTTTTATGCTGCTATTCTCTATCATAATACAAGAAATGTTGAATAAAAATTGAAGAGAGAGAGCAAGAGAGTAGAATAAAATAAAATTATTATCGTGCGCTCTAGGATGAAAATCCTCTCAAGCGCTAACAGAGAGAGAGAAAGAGAGGGAGAGAAATAGAGAATTTGTTTAAAAAATACATATATTGTCACCGTAATTACCACAATTCGCATCCACGTCGGTTGCGGGACTTCTTCGCTCCCGCATTCGCGTGGCAGCGGACCCACCTCAACTAGCTCAGTTAATTTTTCTAAAAGCGAGTCGACTCTCTCGCTATTCCTCGTGGTAGAGCGTCGTGGTTCTTAACGTTCTTCCTCGATTCCGCGGACCCGTCGGGGAGGAGCCGGGAGAGGTAATAAATTAGAGACCGGGTTAACAGTTACAATAACAACACTTTAATTCGATTCATTTCAAATTTCCGACAACTAATCAATTCCATAATTAATAATCGTAACCGAAGTTGATATCGAAATAACGATTCTTGAATTAGCCTGAGTTCTTTAATTACAGGTAGCTAAATTCCAAACCACGGAAAATTCCGTAACGCGATCAAAAGAGAGCAATCTCTCGCCTGAGATGTTCCGCGAGATGCTTTATGCGGCGAATCGGAACTGCTCGACGGCAGCTATCCTAACGCGCGTCGTTTTAACGAAAAAACTCTCTTGCCCGGCGTCGTTACGCGAATCTCGCCGGGTTTTCCGTTGGGCGCCAACCGGGTCTTTCCCGACAGTATTTACTGCTTCCGGCCGATCACGTACAATCCGATCTAGCTCTTCACCAGAAGCAGTTTCCACGACAACCACACGAGCTCCTGACACGGCTCAATATATAATATACAATGTGATATCGATAATATATAATAAACAATACAATACCGACAACCATTTTCCGAGGACAGTGCGACCGGCAACTAGAGAAGGCAACCGAGTCCCGCGCCTGAGTCTCCGGGATTCCTACGCTCGAGACTCTCTCAAGCACGGCCCTTGTCGCCCTGCGACGTAGCCTCCTAAACCTCGTAAGTCCGTGCGACCCTACCTTCCGGACGCCACGGATCTCCAACGAGTTCAACTTTCCGGTCTTCTTATCGCACTTATGCCACCGAGAAGCGACGGCAACTAACCCAGAATTACACGCAACTCTAAGTCTTTTATCCGCGGCTGTGCAATGATTCTCTTTCTCACCCCTCGCCGCCCGAAAGTTCACCTCTCCTCAGGACTTGTCCCGATATTTCGGCCGCTTCGCTCGCTCGCTATCGAAAGGGACGTTCATTCCGCTCGCCGTCGGACCGCACAGTGTCCCCATTTTTCAGTCGCTTCTCTCGCTCGCTATCGAGAAAGACGTCCATTCCGCTCACCGTCAGACCGCACAGTGTCTCGCAGTGCTCGTCACTTAGCACAAGAGGCAGCCGCCGCAAGGATCTGTCACGCCGCTCAATGCGGCCTCCAATTTGTCCCGCCGGCTAGATCACGCATATCAAGGATGTTCGAGGGGACTTCGCGTCCGATGTTATCTCCACGCTTGTTTATCTATGTTCTTTCCCAGGACGGCATTCGGCAACTATTGGGTTCGCAGTAGTTCTCTGGGGCGCGCTTTCCGCGGGATCCTCCCCTGCCTACTCTGCAACTGGGTTGCGGGACTTCGCGCCTTCCTTATCACAAGGTGGCCATCGCGCTGTTTGTCACCACCCGTCCGTCCGGGCGAAGATCTTCCCATCCCTCCGCGTATTGCTCTAGCCGCTCCTTCCAAGCACTTGCTCTCGTATGTCCTTGACTCCTTCCGGCAGCTCCGTTTCCTTTCTCTTTCCTCTCCCCCAGTGTTCTGGCTCGAGATTTTCTTACACTCAAAAAAAAATATAGTAGCCGCGAGTCCCAGGTCGCGTCTCGTGCACAACAGTCAAAATAATGAAATTCGGCCGCCTTCTTTCATGAGAAGGCGCGAGTTTCCGGCTCCTTCTCGGCCAGGCTACGGCCTAAGTGACGAGCAAAAATTTGCATCGTCACAATATTTGAAGAAAGTAGTTTCTAAGTACAAAACTAAACTACATACAATGAAGTATTTGCTATAGAAACTTTGGAGTTTTTGTACTAAGAATATGCGTTGCTAAATGTGACTTGGCGTTAAATGAAATGACATTACAATATTATTTGAATAAAAATTTTTGAATCTTTTATTGTTATATCCATACTACCTGACATTTGGATGAACTAGTGAAAATAAAAATATAATGAACCATATTAGAAACTTACAGTTGTGTCGTAACGACCGAACAGCTTCCTATAGAGTTCATAGGAAAAAGAGAAATACCGGGGAATATAAAGGAAAAGGATAAAAATAATTTTATAATGCAAAATTGGTTTGATAGGGAAACATAAAAAATGATAAAAATTTATTTTAATGTTTTTCTTCTTATTAGATTTATGCCAATATGTACTCGTCCAAAATGTTTCATACACATCAGATTCGAATTCTTATAAAATTAAGACTGTAGATTGAAAAGAACAGTGAATATATTAACAAAACAGAATTTTTAATGTGGTTTTCATTTCAATTTTGCAATATAAATACATACAAAATTATTTAAAAATATGTAATTTGCCACCTTTCCCGCATGCCTTGCTTCTCGCCTCGCGAGTTGCACTCTACTTGGTGCGCGGGTGGTTCATCCTCGCAGATATCGTGCGTTGAGCGGACCGACTGCAGGGGGTCAGGTTTTCGCTCCTTCGGTTTGTCGTAGCTGCGAGTTTCTATACTCGCTTCGGCGATAGTCCCGGGTAAGCTCGTCGAAATTCCAGGAGTTGGATGGTTGGTGGGAGAGAGAGTGTATAATGGCCAGATTCTGACTACAGATAAATTTATTCACGAATTACTGTCCGATGCAGGGTCCTTCACCTGCTTTACAAGAGAGTTTCCCTTGGGTTTGATGTTTTCCCACGAGTTGGTGATTTAAAAGTGCAAATGCAAACGACAGTAGAAACGTTCGAGACGTGTTGACGGAAACACGGATCTGTTTAGTTTCGGAATTTCACAGGTAATATAACGCGGAAATATTCGCAGAAATATGATAAGTGCCATGTGTACGCGACGATGTACGAGTATACAAACGGCAATCGGTGCGCTAGACGGCGTCTAGCTAGTTTAGTGAGGCGGCTGGGAGCGGGCGTCGTGTTTAGCTTTAGCGGATGACGCGGTGCTCAGCTGTTATTACTTTAGTCTACGGCGGTGAGATAATATGAGTAATCTCCGGATGCGACTAAAACCGAGTGCATGCGGTATTATACGTTATGGCGCGCGGTGTTTCTAGCCGGAGACGCGGTATAATCAACGCAGCGGCAAAGAGCATTGCCCGGTACGTGGCTTCGCCCACGTGTTGGTCGTTCGGGGTGACCGGCTAAACGGGTAGACCGGGCGAAATGTACAACAGCGGTGCTCTTCGGTGGCAAGCGCGAAACGCATGCCCTGCAACGGAGCGCATCGGCCGGGCCGTTGAATCGACGAGACTGAGGAAACTCGACGGAGACGACGAATGCGTCATCTCTGTACTCGTCTCTTCCGCTTTCCCCCAGGCCGGGTGCCCAACGGGCGAGAGAACCGAGAAACCCGGTGGAGGCGGCGTAAGCACTGCCCCGGATGGGTGGAGATTCCGGGCCCGCGATTTCCACGGGGGAGACTGCGAAAAGCACAACCTCGGATCGGCCGGAAGTCGAGTTTGGCTGCGAATACAAAGCTGGGTCGGCAAACACACCGGCTCGGTCCCTCGACCTGGGAATCGTGATCCAGAGCAATCTGTGATCTTTGTGATCCAACTGCCTTCGGTGGAATCAATTTCAATGAGACGATGGAGCGTTCTTTTATATGACGTTCTTCGGTCCGGACGTGTTGTTGCTTAGCAACATCGTTTGGCGTTTGTTTATCGTTGTAGACGCGCACACGTGGTCACAGCAGTTGTTCGCATGTGTTTTCCCATGCGCGTCTATTGTGATAATTTATTGTGACGCAAAGCGCCGTTAACGGCCTGATGGTTGGTCGGTCGGGCCGTGGGGGTGTGGCGGCTATGCTCTATCTCGCTTGCATGCGAGCTCGCCCCCCACCACACGCCGGCGAGCTAGTTTTTTGTCACTGCACGGCTAGTCTTTTGTCGCTGTACGGCAGTAAAACAGTGGAGACTAGCCCGCCGTTAGAGCTGCATCGTTCTAGTGTTTCTCTACGAAATAAAGGAGTCTTTCTTAATCTCTGTGCCGAGTACTCAGTGGGCACATGCCTAGATTCTTCCCGGGCTATCTTTTCTAAACCTCCATAGAGGTTCCCGGTGCTGTATACATGTTACAATTTATTAAAAAAATGAGATTTTTTTACATTACGAATTTCAAATTAACGTACATAAACATTCTTTTCTATTATATCTCTTCTCAATTCAAATTTGTAAATTCAAATTCCATAAAAATACGCTGAAATTTGTTTCATAGGACAAATATTCCCTACATTATCATTCTCGTTCGTTTTCTATAGATTTAACCAATAACTTGTTTGTTTAGGACTCACAAGTCCGGATTTCTAAATTGAAATAATTTTTTATACGTAATACAATAACAATTATAATAAATATGATATATTAGATACAAATGAATAATCCAAATGTTTTTAAGCAGTTAAGAAATTAATTTTAAAATCAGGTAATTTTCCCGCTCTTTTATGGTTATGTAGTGTTGACATATAGCTATTAAAAATGACATTTAGTATGGCGAAAGGCCCAATATAACCTTCAAAAATATTCAGTAGAGTCAAATATGGCAACAGATAAGGTGCATATCCGATTCTGTATTCTTTATGAATTCCAACAAGGAAAAAATGCTGCAAAAGCATGCGAACCGATTTGTTCCTTTTTCGGCAAAAATGTTGAATCTTACAATGTATGTGTATTTTGGTTAAAGCGGTTTAAAAGCGGTGATTTTAGTCTGATCGGCAAACAACGTCCTTGAGGCTTTCGAAAATGCGACAATGATGATTTGGAACAGCTGCTCGCTAAGAATTCAGCACAAACTCAAATGGAGCTTGCAGAGCAGTTGAAAGCAACGCACCAAACTGTTTCCAAATGCCTAAATGCCTGCCATGAGATAGGTGAGATCCAAAAAGAAGGAAAATGGGTTCCGCATGAACTCACTGAAGCCAACAAAATCAACGAGTGGCTGCGTGTTTTTTTCTTCTCAATAAGCAGCGTCTTTTTTGTGGAAAATCGTTACGGGCAATGAGAAATTGATACTCTATGACAATCTGAAACGTAGAAAGTCATAGGTAAATCCTGGCGAACCATCAACATCAGTCACAAAGCTCAATCGCTTCAGAAAGAAGGTTCTGCTCTGCATTTGGTGGGATATCAAGGGCGTACTCTATTGAGCTGTTGGAACCGATTAAACAGTTACTGTGGACTGCTACCAATGCCAATTAATCCGCTTGAGTCAAGAATTGGAACAGAAATGCCTATATACTGGCAAAAGAGAAACATTCTGTGAAATTGTTGCGTGACAACGCCAGGACGCACATTGCTTCCAAGACAAAAGGCACCATAATGAATCTTGGCTTGAACGTTTTGCAGCACCCAACGTATTCACCAGACATTGGTCCATCCGATTACCACTTGTTCCGGTCGATGCAACACACCTTGTCCGATACTCACTTCCAATCAGTGGATGAGATCCGAAAATGGCTTGACAATTTTATCGTGTCTAAAGACAGCATTTTTCCGAAATGGAATACATCACCTGAAACATGGCTTAAAATTATAGAAAACAACGGCGAATACTTTGATTGAAAAATGTATTTTATTTTCTTCTAAAATAAATCTCAAATTTAGTTGAAAAAATTTATATTAATCATTTGTACATCTAATAGCTATCGAAGAAGAACATTAAACCATCAATAGTCTCCCGACATAGATTAGAACAGGCTTGCGGACAGTTTGCATTTTTCCACGGATTTTGCCGACTGTCATCACCACTCCTCCGTTTCATAGAATCTAGGCTTCTCTTAGAAAAGCTTAACCTCAAGGATGGCATTAGGTGCGTTAAAACTTAATTCTCGGCCTTTTTTACGGAACTTTGATATTAATTTATAAAAAGTCAAATAGTTACCTAATCTTCGAAATAATTCCTTTCGCTTTCTACACATTTGCGCCATCTTTCGGGAAGCTATCAAATTCCATTTCGGAAAAAGAGGGTTGTTTTAAGTTGATAAACTCAACAATACTTTTATCGACATCCTCGACAGAAGTGAAGTGGTATCAGTCAGGTGATATTGCAGGGATCTGAAGAGGTGATAATCTGATGGCGAAGTCTGGAGAATAAGCAGGATGCAATAAAATCTCCCATCTCAAGTCGGTGATCGTTTCCAAAGTCGTCTTTGCTATGTGTAGCCGCGCGTTGTCCTGAAACAAGATGACTTTCCTTCCTCCCTTACCGGTATAAAGCTTTTTCTCCTCCAGTGCGTCACTAACATGAATCAGTTGCTGCCGATAACGTTCAGCAATAATCGTTTCACCATGTTGGAGCAACTCATAGCGTATGACGTCCCGCTGATCCCATCATGTACATAGCAATGCCTTGGTGTGGATATTCGGTCTTGCGATATTGGTCGAAAGCTTACCCCGATAAACCTACGATTTTCGCCTCTTTGGATTATAGTAGAGGATCTATTTTTCGCTGCAGGTCACAATCTTATGCAGGAAATCCTTCTTCTTGAATCTAGAGAGCAACGACACAGCAATATCATAGCGTCTACATTTGTTCTCAACTGCGAGTTCGTGAGGAACACAACAGCCCTCCTTTTAAATCCTCCCTAGCTCGTATAGACTCCTAGAAATGACTTGTCGTGTTACTCCGAGTTCCTTTGCAAGCTATGACTGTGCGACAAGAATTCTCTTCCAAAAGTTGTTTCAGTTCCTCATCTTCGATTTTCTTTGGCTGTCTCAGACGTTCTTCATTATAAAAGTCGAAATTTTCACTCTTAAACCGTTAGAATCACTTTTCACAGATACTGTAGGAAACAACATCCTCCCCCAAAGCTGCATAAATCATTTCCTAGGCTTCAGAAGCACTCTTTTTTCAATTGAAAGACGAAAAGGAGGCACTGCCTCAAATGTTACTTCTTGAACGACGTTGCTTTTACCACCACTTTTTCAAGTTAGGTTATTACAACTGTCAATGATTACAGTGTGTTTTAAAGCTTACTGATGGCGCTTCAATATGACTATACGGCGGGAAAGAATATATGAATTTGAATAGGTACTGTCATCGATTGAAGTTAGGGGCCGAGAATTAAGTTGCGCATCTAATATAAGCTAAAAATCGTATAGGGATTTGGCAAATGTTGCCCTGAGTATTGTTCACTTTTTAGAGAAGTATTATTATTATTACCATTAATAATAATAGCAATAATATTTCTCTAATAATAATAATACTTATCTAAATAGTGAATAGAATGCGGGGCAATATTTGTCAAATTCTCTTACGATTTCTAGCTAATACCACCCCTGAAATTGAGCGTCTCCGAAAGGCATAGTTGTCAGAAAAGAGACGTTACCAGAGAGAAATTGTAGTCGAAAGGATAACGCACATGAAATTGATAGTTGAAAGTTACGTATATACGAGGTCTGTTCAAAAAGTATCGTGAATTTTGTATTTTTTCAAAAATTATTTATTTATTCATAAATATCTATTTTGTCTCCTTCAAAGTAATCCCCATCAGATATTATACACTTGTACCAACGTTTTTTCCAATCCTCGAAGCACTTCAAAAAATCATTTTTTGCGATCTTGTTC
>NW_014555319.1:70588-87677 GCF_001313825.1 Dinoponera quadriceps
GTAGCTTCACCATATGCCACAGTCAACATTCGGAATGCGTCCGCGCACTTAATTTTGTTTTTCACACAAAATTTGATACAGATTCTTTGATCCATTTTTTGGAATAGGCAAAAATCGAAGACGAGCCAAAACACGTCCAAGCAAAACAGCTGTCAAAGATAAACTGAATATTCAAAATGGCCGAACTTGTCGGCATAAGTGAGGGACATGAGTACCAACATAACGCCACAAAAAAATCGAAAATCGAATATACGTAACACGCGGAAATTCAAAATTCGCGATACTTTTTGAACAGACCTCGTATGAGCTACGTATGAGCTATCTGAAGCTAGCCGAAACGTGGAGTAGACATGTACGCGGCTTTCCGTTGTGCACATTATCCTTTTCGTTATAATTTCTTTGTGACAGCGTCTCTTTTCTGACATTTATCTCGAGAGAGAGACTGAAATGTTATAAAACGATAAAAGTGAAGATGGTAGTCGGTGAAATCTATGGAAAAGTGCAAATTATCTGCAGACCTGGAATAAGGGAATACAAATTCTACAGGAATAATGTTAAAATATTATAGAAATGGAATTTTCTTATACGAAAAGAAGTATATCCGAGATGTTTTTCACAAAACATCAGAAAAATTGTTAATCTGCACGAAGACATGATTAATCTAAGCAATGTATTCATTACCGATAAAATATTATAAAGATAAACTTTTCCTCCGTTTGTTTATTTTGCTTTTATCGTTGTGGATATCTCATAACATTGTTTAAGTTTGATACGTTGCCGACATAGGAACATTCATTTGTCTACACATATATTACAAACAAGACTGGACTGAAGTGATTGTCCGCTAAATAAACATTAATATTTATCTGCATCTCTTGCCTAATACAGTATCTATACAAAACCGAAATCTTTTAGAGATATTTCAGAAATGTTGCATATAAAAAAGTGAAATATCTCAGAAATGTTTCGAAATGATTCTGAGATATCTTTGAGACAGCTGTGTAATAGCAAATGTCCACGATTCTTTCGCTTGAAATCTCCCTGAAGATGTGCCGAAAAGTTACCGAAATATGTCTAAAACCTTTATAAATGTTTATTGAAAAGTAACTGAAATAGTTACTTATATGCATAGTCATTTTTATTGGAAGTACAAATTAGTTCGGTCCATTTTCAAAAGATGGCTCTGGCTGTTATGAATGTTTCATAGTGACAGCTGATTTCGGTGGTTTCAGAGAGGTTAGACATCTGTCAATAATATTCAATTTATATCGCTTTGAGTTTCATACAAAACCCCTGTTTTTTACTGTGTTGAATATGTCAAATTTTGTGTTAACTAAGCAGCATTTGCGGGAGATTTTAGTTTTTTGCTTTAATTGGAAGAAAAGTGCAGCTGAAGTGCATCGAATGCTTGTAGAAGTTTATAGTGACGATGCTCCAACCGATAAATCATGTAGGGAATGGTTTCGACGTTTCAAGAATGGTGATTTCAGCGTTGAAGACAAAGAGCCTTGCTCTGGACGCCAAAAAAATTTGAAGACAAAGAATTTGAGGCATTACATGATGAAGATCCGAGTGATTCCATTACGGGCCATCGATATAGGCTACAATTGATTCGTTTGAGCCATGCATTACGAGAAAAACGGCCGGAATACGAGCAAAGACATGACAAAGTTATTCTTTTGCATGATAACGCTTGGCCTCGTGTCGCAGAAGTCGTAAAAAATTATTTAGAAACGCTCAAGTGGGATATTTTACCGCACCCGCCGAATTAGCCGGACATTGCTCCTTTTGATTACTGGTTGTTCCGATGGATGCAGCACGATTTGGCAGGTCACCGGTTCGCTTCTTTCGTAGAAATCGAAAATTGGCTCCTAACTTGGATCGCCTCAAAAGACGAGACATTTTTTCGAGATGGAATTCGAAAATTGCCTGAGAGGTGGGAAAAAGTAATAGCCAGCGATGGACAATACTTTGATTAATCTGTTCATTCATTTTATTCAGAAATAAATGCATTTTTGACCACAAAAACGGACCGAAATAATTTGTACTCTCAATATTTATTCATGAAATATGCATTAATATTATATATTTCAGTATCGTGTATTATGGAAAATATAACAAATAAAATTATTTTAAAAAATTTAATAACATTTACAATAAAAAAATTACAATAACAATTACAATAAAAAAATTAATAATTCTTAATAATTATTAACAAATCCAAAACATTGTTAAATAAAGGGAAGATAATCCTGACTGCTTGCCGATAACCGTGAAAGTTGTTTCACATTTACGTGTTTTTCCTATCTTTGCATGAAATCGATCTCGAACGGCGGTCAGCCGTCACCCATCCACTTCTAGTACGCGGTCGCCGTCCTTAACCCTCTTGTTAACACTTTCACAACCGCATGTTAGCGCAGTGAAACGTCGCCAATGGCCGGCAATATTTTGGAAGAAAAAACTTTACGTAAATTCATGAAACAATTAACATTATTATGACGTGCTAAGAAAAGTTTTGCAAGTGGCTTGCCACTGGTACCACGTGGGAGTCACCGGCAAATAGCGACTGGCCTATCAATGGTACCACGTGAGTGTCACCGGCAAATAACGACTGGCCTACCAATGACACCACATGAGTGTCACCGGCATACAACGACTGGCCTGCCCATGACACCACATTGGTGTCAGCGGTTGTGAAAGTGTTAATACCCGAAATTCCCTCTTTCACTCAATACCCGGGGTATCCGAGACAAACGAATAGGTGGTCTCTTGCTTTTTTCATAATATCGTGAATATCTCGCAGCGTACATTCCACAGTCTGTCCCACAAGAAAATGTTACGTCCTGGAAGAGGATGTACGCAACAAACATTGCATACTTGCGCACTCGCGAGGTCTAAACGTACTGGCAGTTCTGCAGATCAAGTCAAAGTCCGGAAAGGTCTATTTACTCCGATCGCAGAATACGTTAGGTGGTCCTTTATTTAGGTCAAAGAACTTAATCTCTTTATTTGGGATAGGACTATATGAGAGTGTTGAAAGGGGAATTCTGATTGAAATAATTGAAAGGAAATGAATGAATAAATGTAACAAACTTAGTTAAATTTAGAGAATTTTGAATAAAACAGTTTATTAATTGTACTAATAACATAATTTGCTTCTCATATGGATTAACAATAGTGATAAATTGATAAGAAAAATCATTGTAAAAGATACAATATTATAAGATGAAACGGTTCGCTAAAGTTAAACAATGAGAAATATGGGTTAACATTAAGCAATTTTTTATAAATCAGCATTATTGGAATAACGCAAATAAAAGATGAAGATTAAAGTAAAATTAAGTAAAAATTAATCTGTGTGACTTAGTGTAATACAATCGGATTTAATGTAACAAGAATGTTTAACATATCGGTATGGTGAGAAAAACATTATATAATACAAGGAAGATATTAAATATGCTGTGTATGTGTGTGTTTAAAGTGTAAGGTGAGATTGGAGATTGGAGTGAAATTATTAAAAGTCATGTTTAAATATGAAATAGAGACTTACAATTTAGATGGATCAACTGTGGTGAATAGTACGTACAACATGTGTTCGTTGATCGAGGTGTATTGGATTTCTGAGATCTCTAGGAGCGAGAGCTAACTTGAGTTGTCGTCTCGTGGCTCAACTTGTGGGCGAATTGGCTGAATGGCAGATACACTCGCAACGGTTGTATCGGAGCACTGTGCCGAAATGTCGAGCCGAGAAGTTTTAACAATAAGCAAGGTCTGTTAAGGAAATACCGTGGAGTATCGCGATAGACTTAGAAAGATTGTTCGATACGAGACTGATTCCGGCTGATACAGAGAATTAAAAGAAATGTGTGTCGCGGTGGCAAAAGAGTAGGGTTTTTATAGCGAGAATTTTGGGAGTGGCAGATGACGATTGCCAATGAAGACAATTTTTGTGGAAAAGAGATGTGGGGGTTTGGAAAGTTTCCCAATGCAGTTTATAGAACAGACGGTTTGGAAAATACTTAACATTATCGAGATATCATAAATAACATTTGGATCTAAATTTTATCGATGTGCCAACGTTTCCATATCCGGTTGACCGATTAGACTATGTACCTCATAAAGAGCGCACGTGAAGGCGAAAGGGGGATCGCTGTGTTTTGTTTTATGCTATATTATGTGTAGAATAGATATGTTGGAAAACACATTGTTTTGTTTTATGCTATATTATGTGTAGAATAGATATGTTGGGAAACACATTACGTATTTGGTGGCGCGTTATCGTGATCTTTTGAATAACCTTTAAATCTAACGTTTTATCAACGGCCCAACGTTTCTACATCAGGTTAGCCTCTTCGGCTATGTCATGTTATAGTTTTCATTTCCGGGTATCGCTTGCCCAAATGCGTCCGTTTCCCAATCCATGAGGAGAAAGGTTTGTAAGAAAGGGGCAGAAAAAAGGATTCATTGTTCGTGGGGCATGCAGGACGTAACAAAAATATACAGTAGCATATCGAGAATATACAACCTAAAGAAACTTTAGCATAATAGCACTTAGCATATTAAAGTAGACTTTAGCATATTAAAGTAGATACAAAAAGATATTGCACAATTACTTAATAATAGGTCCAGTCGCCTTCATTGTCAATTATAGTTTGGTACCTTCTTGGCATGCTTTCAACTAATTTTTGAGCATATTCAAGTAGTAAAAAGTGCCATAACTTTTTGATTCTGGTCGACAATTGTTTAAGAGTAAAGATGAATTTCCTTCTTAACACTTTACCGTCCGCACGTTTCATCAGGATTTTTTTGTTTGGCGCCGGCGGTTTTTCAAGGTTTTCAGGAGATCATAAATCGTCAGTTCTCATTAGCTTTCAATCCTGTCCCGCTATTTTCATGAAATTTCGAGGATATATGTACCAGATAGAAGTATGAAACCGGAATTTCCCTATAGATTGTGCTAGCCATCAGTTTAGGGACCGTAAGACCGCTTCTGCAGCGCCATCATCTCCCTCTAACAGCTGACGAAGATTTTTAACACACATCAACAAGTTCCATACACCGGTATATTTTTCTATAACCTTAAACATGCCGAGTTTTGTGCCTACGAACTACGATTTGCATTGGTTTTTTGTTATCATTTGAAGAAAACTGCTGCAGAATCGCATCGAATGCTTGTTGAAGCTTATAGTGAACATGCTCTTGGTAAAACACAGTGTTTCGAGTGGTTCAAAAAATTCAAAAGTGGTGATTTTGACGTGAGAAACGAAGAGCGTGGGAAACCACCAAGAAAGTTTGCAGACAACGAATTGCAAGCCTTATTGGATGGAGATGATACTCAAAATCAACAAGAACTCGCGGATGAATTGAATGTGACGCAGAAAGCTGTCTCAATTCGTTTGAAAGCCATGATTCAGAAAGTGGGAAAATGGGTTCCGCATGAACTGAATGAAAGACAGCAAGAAAATCGAAAAACCACTTGTGAAATGCTGCTCGACAGATACAAAAGAAAGTCCATCGTATCATGACAGGTGATGAAAAATGGATATATTTTGAGAATCCTAAGCGTCAGAAATCATGGGTGAATCCAGGCGAACCATCGACATCCACTGCAATCGCTTTGGAAAGAAGACAATGCTCTGTGTTTGGTGGGATCAGAAGGGTGTAATCTATTATGAGCTGCTAAAACCTGGTGAAACCGTTAACACTGATCGCTACCAACAGCAAATGATCGATTTAAATCGAGCATTGCGTGAAAAACGACCGGAATATGGAAAAAGGCAACACAAAGTCATTTTGCTCCATGATAATGCCCCATCACACACAGTAAAACGGGTCAGGGAAACAATCGAGGCGTTCAGTTGGGAAATACTAACGCATGCGGCTTATTTTCCAGATTTGGCTCCGTCCGATTATCATCTATTCGCATCAGTGGGACACGCTCTCGCTGAACAACGCTTCAATTCGTATGAAAATGTACGAAAATGGCTCGATAGCTGGTTAGCTTCAAAAGAAGAAATGTTTTTTTGGCGTGGCATTCATAAACTGCTGGAGAGGTGGGAAAAATGTATAAATAGCAATGGACATTATTTTGAATAAAATATTTTTTATCATTTTCAAACAACAGATGTGTAATTTTTACAAAAAAATTTCGGTTTCATACTTCTACACCTGGTAAATAAATGTAACATTTTTTTGTATTACATATTTATTTATTTATTAATATTTTATTGGGTACTTAGTATTTCTCTTTTAGATGATATGAAGCAAAACAATCTCCGAGGTGTAACGCGACTCCACAAGACTTACACATTAAATTTGTTGTCTTTCTTTTTTTGTTTTTGGAACATACATGACATTTTCTTCATTTTCGTTTGTCGGTTTCGGAAATTTGTATTAGCTGGTGTTGCTTTAGCTGATCGGAAAGTCTGTTGATCGAATCATGATGTCTGTAACTTATTGTTACTTAAACAGAACACAAACAGAATACCAACAGTACACAATCAGAACACAAACGGCATTACAGTGCTGTCACCGGCCTTTGCGTGATAGTTTTGTGCACTACACCAACGTGGTGTCGCCGGCCTTTGCGCGATAGTTTTCGCGGGACACCAACGTGGTGTCCCCTGACGGCATAGTGTTAATTTGTGCTTTATGTAAGACCACACATTCTCAATTAGATTCGCATCTGGGGACGATGCAGACCAATTCATTGTAAATGCAATTCTTAGCTTTCCATTCTGTGCAGAGGCGACTCCAATATTTGGAGTCATTATCTTCCTGAAGCTCCCAATTGTTTCTATTTTTCCCATAAAATTTCTCAGCAGATGTCAACAAATATTTCTGACAAATATAGCGCATTTTTTCAACGTTTAGATTATCAGTAAGCAGAGGCAACCGAAACCACGCTTACAGAAACATCCCCGAACATGGATCTTAAACGGATGCTTAACTGTTCCCTGGATGAACTTATTATTTGGCACTGACCAGGCTTTTCGTGTAAGTAACCATGCCCAAAAAGAAACTTCATCCGTGAAGATAACGTTGTCCCAATCTTTATTCAAATTTTCATGAGCCCATACCTGACATCTTGTGACATGTTTTTGTGTCAGAAAAGGCTTTTTAATTGTAGAACAATATTTCACTATTCATATAAACAACGTCTTATGGTGTTTATTCCATTCCAACTTATTCCATTCCAACTTATTCTAATTTATTCCAACATATATACCCTTTTCACGAAGTTGATCTAGAACTTGGCGCAATATTAGTGTAGGGTTTCGTTCAAATGATCGTTTTGTCCTCTCTCGACGTCGACGCACAGGTTAAGCCTTTTCCTGGCAAGTCGTCAACATTCCTCACTTCTTTGTACTCTTTCATCCACTTCTGAACGAACGACTTTAACTTTCTAACCACTTTTGAAGCCTGAGCATATGTTAACTTTGGTCTTCTTGCATGTAAAACTAAAAACATTGTCTCGTAACGTTTGAAATATTCTGCACTCATTTTGAAAATTTCCATTCTAATCAAACCGTAACGTCAGAATAACAACAAAACAAATATTGTACAAATAGGTACACTCCAAGCTTTTCAACATCATAAAGTAGATGGCACTACGGCCCGCCGTTTTGTATTAAGATCATATATTTTCTTATGGAACGGACTGTATATTATGACAATAACAAAATGAAAAAAAATACGAACAAACTCTGATGTTTCTTGCGTCAACTCAACGAAAAATTATACATGCCTTCAATCGAAAATTGATTAAAAATCCTTAAATAATGAAAAATTTCTCGACGAAGAATGCCGTTGAAAGTATATTCAGTAAACCAGCAAACGGGTTAACCTCGGAAGGCAAGTAGTAGGTCCAACAGCTGTGAGGATATTCTTATGACTCATGCTTATGTAATGTATACTTATAAGATTCCTTGTATATATTTCTTATATTGACCAAAGTGTTTTTATGCTACAGGATATTCCACAATAATCGCGAAAAGAAACGAAAAATCATAAAATTTATTGCATGTGAAAGATTAAAAAAAAAACTCAGCTAAAAATGTTTAAGTTTATTACATACGAGAGGTTTCCAGCTCAATTGAAAAGTTTATCAAATTATTTTATATGAAACGTTTCTAAGATAACTCAACTAAAAGTTTTCAAATTTATTGCATGTGAAACATTTCACAAACAGCTTAATTAAAATGGTTGCAAAATCATTTCATGTGAAACATTTCAGAAATTACACAACTGAAAGTTTGGAAAATTATCTTAATGTGAAAAGTTTCCGAAATATTCCTGTTGCAACATTTTAAATAATGTATTGCAGAATTCTTTCATAAATGTTGCACATAAAATGTGAAAGTTTGAAATGATTTTGAAACATTTCTGGAAGCTTTCTACAACAATCAGTGATACGTGAGTAAGTTTAAAGACAACAGATTAATCGCGTCGCGCGGAATGTTTGCGTTAAGATCGGAAGATTAATGTCAACTATTACAATATCAAATTAATATAAATCCGACGACACATTTTTATATTTTTATATTTTTTATATTTTTTATATTTGTACAATTATTTAACGTTTTAATTTTTGTATTTATATCGTTGTTAATTGTGCTGAAGAGTATCAAAACGATAAGATCAAACGTTCATTCTTTTTAATTTAATTGGTTTCTATATTATTAAATATTTACTGCAAGCAATAACCAAAGTTTAGCTTTTATTATGTTTATTATTATATTTACCGTTTTTTTTCTTGATTTTACGATTTTTAATCTATCAATCGGATTGTATTTCTGGAAATCCACGCAACGACGCACTATACGCGCAATGATGCTTCCGTCTACGATAGAATTTGATATTTTGTGACACGCGGAGAAATGCCAGGAAACGGCAAAGGCACTATAACGTCACAGTATTTGCTATTTCTGTAGCTATCTAAAGTGTTTACATAAAATTTACTTAATAAAAATAATGTCTAATAGAATGGAATAATAAATCTGCAACATGATTTACAATATTAAGTAATCCATGTAGTAAATATTTATGCTTTCTTTTTTCTATATCTTTTCCTTTATTTAAAATATTTCAATAGTTTGGTGAAACCCAAATGTTGCAATTGATTTAAATATGATATTAACTTAAGTTACATATAAATATTTTAACAATATTATTTAAAATTTTAACTTTTAACTCTACATTCGACGTTTGCGTTTTTTAAAATTTTGGTCTGGTTGTTTAATATTTCTAACAATTGACTCGCAATATTCTTGTGTTTATTAGCTACAACAACTTGCAATAACATATATTCTTAATCATTACGAGCATTTGTCACAACTACAAATTCATCAAGTTTTACTATTTTCAGTTTGCTGATAATTTCAACATTACCATTTTTTGCATCTTCAAGTAAATCTTCAACTATTTTCAATATATTGTTAACATATTGGTCCTTAGAAAGATCCAATAGTGCTTCATCTTCATTATTTTTAATGTTATAAATAGTACCACATTTCAATAATGACTTGATAATCCAAAAAACCATTTTTAGTTGCAATGTGAAAAGATGTAGCATCGCTAGCAATGGTTTTAGTATTAATAAAGTCATTTAATTTATTATGATTTACATGGTGTAACAAAACTTCGACGACTTCTTTATAACCTTTGAAATAGCATTATGTAACGGTGTTTTACCTTTATCAGTAACCTGAGTAACATCAGTTCCTTTTTTGAATAACATGTTTACAATGTCAATATTACCATTATTAATAGCGTAATATAATAGCTCAATGTAATAGTGCTCTATCACCATTATCCTTAGTATTAACGTCTCCACCTTCTTCAATTAAATGTTCTATTCTTTTGAAGTTATTACATTTTACAGCAATAAATTATTAGCTAACATTAATAATTAATGTATAGTAGTACTAATCATCTGAGTCTTTGAATGTTCTGGCCCTAAAACTTCATTATATCCCTTGAAAATTTCCTGGCCCTTGAACACTTCAAGGCCCTCATTGTGCTTCCCTTCTCTAAAAAGTGTCGATGCTATATATTCCTACGGTGCTCCTCTCCTAAAATATCTTTTTGAGACTCAAGTACTTTCCTAAAAATTTTCAAAGCTTCATTATGCTTCTGTTAACTTAAAAGTACTAATATTATATTATTTTTTGTAAAAAAAATACTAGGGTGATTAGAAAATAATTTTGGCAACTTGTTATAAACTTCATAAAAAGTTCGTAAAGCTTGATTGTATTTCTTTTCCCCATAAAATATCATGCCTATATCATCTTTTGTAGATAAGGTGTCAAAATTATTTTCTCCTAAACTATTTCTTTGAATCTTAAATATTTCCTGATGTTGCTGAAGTGCCTTATTATGTGCCTCTTGCTTTGAAAATATTGTAGTAATATTACTACGTACTTTTAAAATTTTAGAATGATTATTTCCTAAAGTAATTTTTCCTTTTCTTAATACTTCTTGATAAATCTGTAAAGCATCATTACCTTGACTATCAAGTGTATGCGCTATACTCTGTTATGTAAATAAGATATCTAAATAATCAGAATCTAAAATATCTTTCTGTTTATCAAAGATAGATTCTGAAAAATTTCTAATGTTTTACCATATTCACTTTGTTGTCGCAGTATTTCTGCAATATTATGATGCATATGTAAAACGAAAGGGTGATTTTCCCCAAGAAACACTTTTTCGATACTAAGTATTTTTTGAATCTTTAAAGCTTCACTATATTTACCTTGCGATACAAGTACTGCTGCCATCTTTTTCTTTATGATTATAATATCAGAATGATTTTTGTTCGAATGTTGTATATCTCCTGAAACATCTGATAAGCTTCTGTTACGTCCTGGGTACCTCGGGAAGTACGGATTCCTTTTTTTTTTAATAAATATGATTGTAGAGCAGACGGACGTCGGGCAAGCGTTATCGTGAAAGGGATAAGATTACGATGGCTCGCCGATAAACGCGCCGTGGGTTTCCCAACGTATCTGTTATCTCTTCCAACGTATCTGTCATCTCTTCACGTAAGGCGCATAGTTTCGTTACTGGATACCGTGGGAACAACAAATTCCTTTTTTTATCAGGAGATAGGTGGATTTGGGTAAGCGCTATCATAAAAATGTGACTATACGCCAAATGCGTCATGAGTTTCTCAACGCGTCCGTGATTTTATTCGTTTCCTAATTTTCCATATCCGTTTCCAGTTTCCATGAAAACTCCTCCCATTGGCGATCGTCATCCGCCACCCCCAAAAATCTTCTCTATATAAGCCCCTCTCGCCTTTTTTTTTACCACACTTTTTTGTCGATTTCTGTCGCGTCTCTACATCACGTCTATCACTTCGGCTTCTGTTTTTGGGATCTCTCTCTCTCTCTCTCTCTGATGCCACCTGTTTGTAAAACTCGTGTATAACTCGGGATTTCTCTAAAGATATACATTTCGATATTCCGACACTTAGTCCGAGTATCAATCGCGCAATACCGTAAGTGCAACTACCACCCAGACGACCCGAGTCACGAGACGACATCCAGGCCCCCGAGATCAAAAATATTTACACACCAGGAATCAACGAGTGAGTGCTCAGCACAATTTATACTCGTCCCCATTAACTTCAATTTCTTCATTTATTAATACCCCGCATTATTATAGTGAACACACTACGTGGGGAAGACAGGCTTGAAGCCCTCGCATTAGCTCACAGAGACCTGCTCGAGGCTATCGACAACACGCTAGTAGCTCAACTTAGGGCCTTTTCCGAGCTCCTATCTCCAGACAGAAATACCCAAGCACCAACCCCTTCAGACGAGAATACCACGTCCCCACCGTTCTCCTCTCGCACCTTCCTATTCGCCTGATCCCAATTATCTCCCACCAAACCCTTCTGGCGAGACACCCTGTAGCGATTATTCTCTCCCACCGTCCTACTGGACTTCACTTCCAGCTTCCCCACCTTGTTACCTTAATTCACCGTCGCGTTTCCCGATATCTGACCCACGAACTCCAGACTCAATGTCATATCCATCCCCATCCGATTCTACTACTTCCCTTTCCGAATTGCGTACCCCTAACTCCTTACCCTCCCCTTAAGATACTCCCGCTACACACTCAACTTGTCACCACACACCGTCACCATACACACACAATTAATTTTGTAATACCTCGCCGTGCGTCATCTCAAATTGTAATTTCGCCCTTTTATCAAACATTGTAAAATTCGCCCTTTTGTTAATAAATGATTGTTGGCTTAATTTTCCATTCTATTTTCTCACCACCGTACACTCACCATCCTTTCCCCAATTATTCCGCTCGCGGTCCCATCCCAGGTAAAGGGTTTCAGTACCTTGACCTAAAATAGGACCACCCTGCGTACGCTCGCGTCGGAGTAAAGTGACCCTTCTGGTCTCTGACCTGTACCGCCGATCTACAGGTATGTTCGGGACTCGCGTTTGCGAGTGCGGTCGTTGCGTTCTTTTCCAGGACGTAACACTTCATTGAACTTACTTTGTCTGGCAAGCGCACTTGCGATGACAAGCTTTCTATCCCAAGTTTGAGAGGAATTTTCTTTTAAAGTAGGTTCTTCAATATTACATATCTCTTGACATATTCGATGAGCTTCATTATATCCACCTTGACTAAAAAATATATCTGCTATGTTAAGTTTAGTTTTTAAAGTATCAAGATGATTCCTCCTTAACTTGATTTTACTAATATCAAATATTTCTTGAAAATATGTTATACTTCATTATATTTATGTTGTCCAAGGTGCAATACAGCTATTTGATATTTTACGATTAACGTTTTAATGTGGTTTGGTCCGCAGTTAAATGTTAGGGTGTTAAACATTTTTTGAAAAGCTTCCAGAGCTATATCGTATTTAGTTTGTTTTAGAAGTGCTGCAGCTATATTGTCCTTGTTATTAAAAGAATAGCAGAATTATCGAACGGTAATGCTCTTAATAGCTTTGACACTTTTAACCCAATTGAATATGTTTCCTCTTATCTGCCATTATCAATGAGCTCAACGCTAATATAACTTTAAAGATGACAAAACTCTTTCACTAATTTGTCATACTTGCTTGAATAATTTCAAACAGATATTGCGTGGTATAAATTTTTTAAACTCACATTATCTTTGTTAAATAACTTTAGAGCTTATGTTAAAACTTCTTCTTCTCTATCTTGCTCTTCTAACTGTATTTTTGTTGTTTGTTATACTAGTCTATGCAAATTAAGCATTGTGTATTCTAAATTAACCATTGAAAATTGCTTAGTAATTCAATAGCAGATCCTAATTTTGTTTCATCACTGACAAAATTTAAAAACATATCTGCAGAGATATCTTTAGAAGCTAAGTAAGACACAATATTTAAAATCTCTAAAGCATCATTTTTATTTTCTCTCTGCCTTATTGCATCTAAAGTAACATTCCAAGTTGAAAATATTGTTTCAGTATAATTGTTATCGCTGTTTCCTGGAAATATTGGGAAAATTAGTTTGGTCCGTTTTTTGTGGTCAAAAATGCATTTATTTCTGAACAAAATGAATGAACAGATTAATCAAAGTATTGTACATCGCTGGCTATTACTTTTTCCTACCTCTCAGGCAATTTTCGAATTCCATCTCGAAAAAATGTCTCGTCTTTTGAGGCGATCCAAGTTAGGAGCCAATTTTCGATTTCTGCGAAAAAAGCGAACCGGTGATCTGCCAAATCGTGCTCGATCCGTCGGAACAACCAGTAATCAGAAGGTGTAATGTCCAGCGAATACGGCGGGTGAGGTAAAATATTCCACTTGAGCGTTTCCAAATAATTTTTTACGACTTTTGCGACATGAGGCCGAGTGTTATCATGCTCGGCTATCATAAGGCACTCAATTGTCTTGCTTGTGAATCATTCCCATGGATTTCAATCATACGGAAACAATACTTGTTGCGTAACTCCAAATGATTCTGCAAGCTCCTCTTGCGTTTGACTCGGATATTCATCGAGTATTGCCTCCAATTCTTTGTCTTTAAATTTTTTTTGCTGTCCAGAGCGAGGCTTGTCTTCAACGCTGAAATCACCATTCTTGAAACGTCGAAACCATTCCCTACATGATTTATCAGTTGGAGCATTGTCACCATAAACTTCTACAAACATTCGATACGCTTCAGCTGCACTTTTCTTTCAATTAAAGCAGAAAACTAAAACCTTCCGCAAATGCTGCTTAGTTAACACAAAATTTACATATTCAACACAGTAAAAAACAGGCGTTTTGTATGAAACTCAAAGTGATATAATCTGAATATTATTGACAGATGTCTAACCTCTCTGAAACCACCGAAATCAGCTGTCACTATTGTTACGTCCCGAGGTACCCCCGGAATTCCCTCCTCCTCCTGTTTTCTAGCACTCTTCTATTTCGCTCTCCCTTCCCTACACTCTTCTTTCATCCCGGTAGTCGCCTGTTGACATCGTACCGTTTCTTCCAAATTATAACTTTAGTTGTAGTCCCGACCGTATCGTTGCTATATTTCGTTTCATTAAAATAATTCACACCTTCTACTTACCGTTTTCGAGCTTATTAAATTCAATTAACTTAGATCCGACAGTCACTGCCGCTGAATAGCAGAAGTATCATTACGCACGCTGACCACCATATTTTAAACAATAAGAATCACTTCGAGGATCAGCCTTGAAGGCTCCGTGAACGTGACTTATCAGCGCGCGAAGGCCTAACCCCCGCTCGTCATCTCTAGAAAATCTCATAACTCCCCTCATTTCCATTATTGTATTAAATTTCTAAATTAATCCGATAACTCTAAAATAATTCCGCGCCTTCTGATCTTATTGCCCCACCGATCATGCCCGGTGTATGAAATGAGTTATGTTATGCGATTTTTAAATATTACGTACTATTTAGATAAACTAAATTTTTCCGCTCCGTGAGAACGGATGTGCATGATCCGTTTCGTGCCTTATCTTTATAAACTTGAGAACATCGTGGAACACCAAGTCCGTTGGCGTTCCCACCGAAAATGCAAGCCACGCAGTTGTAGAAAGAAGAGGAAGTCCAGGACGAGCCTATAAATAAGGGCCTCGTCTTTAGGAGCAGCAGTATCAACTCTTCAGCAGTAATAATTCTACGAGCAGAACGCTCATTCATTTTGTCAGTTAATTATTCTACGAGCATTTATTCAGTAGTAGCGAAAGCATTATTCTTCAGAACTCAGTGAAAGTAGTGATTTTTCAAGAAAGCAGTAGAGCGCATTTTTCTCAGTTACTTAGCTTCAGTTCGACCAGTGAATTTTTTGATTCCTTTGTCACACGAGTCAGTCGCGAGTTCTTGGTGAAATCCTTTCGGTATCTACTCTATCTCAAGAAGCCGCACCTCAGAAAAAGTTGTGTGACGCTTCCGCTAGTGCCAGACAACGCGCAAATCTCAGCCCTGTTGCCAGGCTCCCTCTTTTTTTTCAAGAACAAGGTATTTCACACTATCTACTGTATAGTACGGACCGATATCGAACGTAAATCCATCTTTATAACCTAATAGTAATAACGCGAACCGGCACTCACATTGCGATACTATCCGACGCGGTTAATCATACTCTATCTCTTCGGGTCATAAAAGAAAATCTGTTGTCTTCTCGACTAAAAATTGTCTAAATTTCGCGAGGATAATAATAAATTATATTGTTTTTGTCCCAATTTATTTTGTTCCTGTTTCTTTCCTTAATAACCCCTTTCATTCCGCGATTCTACGCCAGAACCACGCGTAAAATCTTCCCGCCTTTCCCCTCGGCTAAGTAGCCGCTAAGCGTGGCAGAGCCGCTCCCGTCGCGCACGTCCCTGAGGACCATAGAGTTATAGAATAGAGTGCGCGACTGTTATGCTGTCCTGCAAGTAATAGCGATAGAGGCTTAGAGAGAGAACGCATCCTAAGTCATCGTTCTGTCCTTGTCTGATCAAGCTTCCAACTGGCTGTTCCACCACCCGACTAACGGGTACAGCGCAAGTAGGAGAGGGAAGGCTCCCCCACCTAATCTTTAACCTAAGCTCCCCCGCCTTGGTACAAGTTAAATACAATAAAAATGTTCAACATATCAAGTCTACGGTAGCTCACTCAGCTAAACGTTTCACCCTAGAAAAGTGAAAGATTCGAATCTTGGGAGGAGATTTTTTTTATGCCTATTCAAGTAAAAAAATACCGAAATCGCTTTTGTAAAATAAGTATAATTATTTTTTTGTAATAAATATTGTTTTTATAAATTATATAATTAGATGATGTACTAAATTTCAATGTGCAATATACTAATTTTTAATATTATTTCTTATAAAATATTTATTTATCTTTGAATCTTGATAATTAAAAACTTTTTAAATACAGATTTTTATGAAAGCACTAAAAAATACTAAAAAATTAAGCGAACGAGTAAGTGTTACAAAAGAATTGATAGAGTATTTGGGATAGAGAAATGATTTTTCAACATAAATGACAGTCATATAATTTATTTTTACATTAAGTATTGTATTCAACAGATATAAATAAACATTGAATTTGAATTAATTTTTTTTACAAATGCAATAAGTTACAACAACGTTTGAAAATAATTATAATCTTATCATTGGCCCTTAAAAATAGTTAACTTATTATTTTGCATTCGTATTAGTTGATTCTTATCTTTCAAAAGCATACTCTCATGTTTTAATTGTACAGGGTGCGGCGAAAGGTATGCCCTCATTTTGGAGAGCAATCAATAAAATATTATTAAATGTAGAGGATTGGAAATTTTTTTATTACCTTTGGTACTTCAAACAGTTTTTTTACATTAACGTTTAAAAACGATATCTGCAAGATGGCGGCCTCCAGTAGCAATGCACTGATGTAGCCGATTTTGGAAGCTTCGGGCTGCATTTTGGCACATCTGAATCGGAATGGCGTTCACCTCTTCGATGATTCTCCTTTTCAGTTCTTGTAGGGTATGGGGACGATGCTTGAAGACTTTTTCTTTCAGATACCCCCACAAGAAAAAGCGCAAATGCTCAAATCGGGCGATCTTGCTGGCCACCCCAAATCACCCCCATCAAAGAG
>NW_014555320.1:0-297 GCF_001313825.1 Dinoponera quadriceps
CCTGCGCGTGGCTTCCGCATTGCACTCTCCGGTGCATTTTAAACGACGTCGCGGAGATACATCGCGGAGATTCGCTTCGCGCTGTCAAACAGCGACAACACTGTGTGATCAAAACACCGCGCCCGCTCCCCGCGACTCTACCGACCGTCACGCGTACGTCAACCGTTTACCAGGTGTAGAAGTATGAAACCGGAATTTCCCTATAGATGGTGCTAGCCATCAGTTTAGGGACCGTAAGACCGCTTCTGCAGCGCCATCATCTCCCTCTAACAGCTGACGAAGATTTTCAACACACAT
>NW_014555320.1:449-51903 GCF_001313825.1 Dinoponera quadriceps
TTGGTAAAACACAGTGTTTCGAGTGGTTCAAAAAATTCAAAAGTGGTGATTTTGACGTGAAAAACGAAGAGCGTGGGAAACCACCAAAAAAGTTCGCAAACAACGAATTGTAAGCCTTATTAGATGAAGATGATACTCAAACTCAACAAGAATTCGCGGATGAATAGAATGTGACGCAGAAAGCTGTCTCAATTCGTTTGAAAGCCATGGGAAAGATTCAGAAAGTGGGAAAATGGGTTCCGCATGAACTGAATGAAAGACAGCAAGAAAATCGAAAAACCACTTGTGAAATGCTGCTCGACAGATACAAAAGAAAGTCCATCGTATCATGACAGGTGATGAAAAATGGATATATTTTGAGAATCCTAAGCGTCAGAAATCATGGGTGAATCCAGGCGAACCATCGACATCCACTGCAATCGCTTTGGAAAGAAGACAATGCTCTGTGTTTGGTGGGATCAGAAGGGTGTAATCTATTATGAGCTGCTAAAACCTGGTGAAACCGTTAATACTGATCGCTACCAACAGCAAATGATCGATTTAAATCGAGCATTGCGTGAAAAACGACCGGAATATGGAAAAAGGCAACACAAAGTCATTTTGCTCCATGATAATGCCTCATCACACACAGCAAAACGGATCAGGGAAATGATCGAGGCGTTCAATTGGGAAATACTAACGCATGCGGCTTATTCTCCAGACTTGGCTCCGTCCGATTATCATCTATTCGCATCAATGGGACACGCTCTCGCTGAACAACGCTTCAATTCGTATGAAAATGTACGAAAATGGCTCGATAGCTGGTTCGCTTCAAAAGAAGAAATGTTTTTTTGGCGTGGCATTCATAAACTGCCGGAGAGGTAGGAAAAATGTATAAATAGCAATGTACATTATTTTGAATAAAATATTTTTTATCATTTTCAAACAACACGTGTAATTTTTACAAAAAAATTCCAGTTTCATACTTCTAATGTGGTAAAATGCGCTCAACGGTAGCGCCCCGCAGTTCACGTTTTTATCTTCGGCCCGCAGCGGACCCGCGATGTCCGTCGGTAGAGTGGCTGGCCCTTCGAGCGGCAGCCGAGCCAAAGTGGAGAGGACGGCACGGTACGCCCGTAGGGCGATTCCCTCGGTCTGACCCCGACGCACCCACCGGCGGACTCTCTTCGATCGGGCGTTATCGCCTCTTCTCACCGGTCCATCGAGAAGGTTACGCGGCGATCGACCGATCGGACGATCCCCGCGACGCTCTACGATAAAAAATATATAAATGCGGATGGGCGGCGTTACAGAGTCGGGCTCCCGGCGATTGGCTTCTGGGGATGATCATCCACTCGTCCCGCACGTCCTCTCATTTTCTGTCTCGCTCCGGCGCTCTGCTTTCTCTCTCGCTTAACACGTTGAACGCGGCACCGATTTTGCTATCCTTTCCGCTCAGGCGGCAGCGAGCGAGCACTTGATGCCGAGCGCTCAAGAGGTTTTTGGGATAGAGAGTATGAACAGAAGATTACTTTGTTTCACTTTACTGTGGGATGGTGCAGTCAATGCATAAGTATACAAATTATAAACAGAAGATAATGGGAAGGGGAACGGCAAGAAGGTGACCTCCAAAAGACGATCAATCTTATTATAATATGTGCAAATCTCATCCACACCTTTGCTTAAAACGTTTTAATAAACTCCATTAAAATTATAACATTAATTTTTTAACCCTTGACAATGCCGGTTTCACGCACCAATGTCGCCCAAACGAAAAGTCCACTGTCCGTTCCCAGGGAGTGACGCCGCCTGAACGAAAAGTGTACTGTCAGTCCCCAGGGACCGACGCCGCCTGAACGAAAAGTTCACTGTCAGTCCCGAGGGACTGACGTCGCACTCAACGTGTTAAACACCTCTGTCTCTCTCGCACCAACACCTCTCCGACAGCTCACGGCACTAACACTCGACTCTCCTTCCTTATTCCGCTACGCTAATTCTCACTCTCTATCACTCCAATTACTCTGTGATTCTCATCCTGCGGTGCTCAATCTGAATCTCCTCGGGGAACCTGCCGAATTTTATCCGGGCTCCTCTCTTGCTTTCGGTTCCGATTTCCGTCCTTCTTCGGCAGCCGGATTTTTGCCGACGGCGGCCGATCTTCCTCCTTGACCCGCCGCCTCACTTCCGGCCTTGCGGCCCTATTATATTTGTTATATCTGTTATATCTGCAATTTTTTTTACTTTATTGTTTGTTGGGGAAATTTCATCGTGAAAATTTCATTTTAATATATCATACGCCGTGTCTGAAAAATATTTTTTAATAAAATATTTGCATGCATATCATATAAATTATTATATAATCTCATAGATATAAAACGTACGAGTAAATATCACGTATGTATAAGTATAATGAAAGCTGGGAATCCACGGATTATATATGTATTAACGAATGTCTTGGTGTCAAATATAGTATGTATCGTTAGTGATAGGCGGTGATATCATACGTGCGCAATTCGATGTTTCCAGAAGTCATAAAAACAATTTTGAACATTCATTTTATTTTTAACTATTTAAAGATATGTCTTCTATCTCGCATGTAAATTTTGATCTAACCCCATATATATAAATCGTACATCCAAATAAATGAGATTTTACAAAACGTTTTGTAGAAAATTGTGTGCAAACGTGCCGATTGATAAGAAATAACTTTTGCTAACTTATTTATATGCATACGCACGTACGCACATACGCATTTATACATACATACACTTGAAACGTTTTTCAGTTGTTATAATATATGTATTTGTTTTATTTACGTAAAAATCAAAATTAGTCCATAAAAATCTGAAATTATGTATTTTTAAATAAAAAAAAACATTTGATTTGTTCATTGTCAAGTTAAGTCAATCAACCTTTTTTCTCCATGTATAATTTCTTGATTAATATTGCATTTAGATTCTGGAATACTTATCATTTAAAAAACTCAGTACATATAAATATTGTTACGCCCGTGTCTTGATGCCCGCGCTTTTAGCACCCTGAACATACAGCTGATTCTCTTGGCAACGAGTCGTAAACAACAGATGATCAGAGTTGACAGATAAACAACGGGTTAGAGAGATTCTCTTTGGGGCGGTTGAGTCGTCGTGACGTGCGCGACGGTCTTTAACGAAAGAGAGAGCTTGAGTCTGCGAGTTACGCGTGCTTTCTTGTAAATAGCAAATATAGTTGAAGTTATTTTCCTTTTAACGTTATCTCGTTTTATTTCCCCGCGCGAGCGTAACAATATAATTAATTCGACTTAAAAAAAGTATGAAGTTTAATTTTTTCGATATAATTCTTATATGTATATTTATAAAATATAAATGCATAATGTAAATATATAATGTACTGTTACGCTCGCGCGGGGAAATAAAACGAAACAACGTTAAAAAGAAAACAACTTTAACTATATTTGCTATTTACAAGGAAACACGCGTAATTCGCAGGCTCAAGCTCTCTCTTTCGTTAAAGACCGTCGCGCACGTCACGACAACTCGACCGCTTCAGAGAGAATCTCTCAAACCCGTTGTTTGTCCGTCAACGCTGATCATCTGTTGTTTACGACTCGTTGCCAAGAGAATCAGCTATACGTTCAGAGCACTAAAAGCGCGGGCATCAAGACACGGGCGTAACAATACAATACATATTATATATATATATATTTCATGTTATTTATTGAATAAGTATTTTATATAAAATACTGCGCGCTCTCGTAACGTTTTAAATTTTAACAACAAATTTTTATAAAGTTTAAATTAATCCTCACTATTAGGAATAATCAGAAAATTATTGACTTTTTCCTGCGTTAGGTGTAACTCATTGATCTCAGATAAGTAAAATTACTTATCCATCAAAGGTAATCTTTTTTATCTCAAGTCGCACGGCAATGTGGCAACACCAGTCAGTTACAGAACGGTTGCAACAGTGTAAGAAATTACACATTTTTCATAGCTTGAATGTTCGCGTTAACGCAGTTGTACAGATAGCCTATCTGCAGTTTTCATGCCAATCAAGCTTTCGATTAAGATATTTCGGAAACTAAAATTGTAATAAAAGATGTAATAGCATTTTTCTTACGTAATGTTAATATGAGCTTTTGATTGCAATATAGATAAATTAGCAAAAGCTTCTTCTTATATCATATGGCAATCTGATTAAGATTGGTACCATCAATTGTGAGATCTCAAAATCTTACTCACGGAAAAGGTAATTTCTTTTTGCCTGGCGAGTTCAATTTCTCATATCACACATATATACGCACACACGCAAAGTGAGTTTGTTCAAGTCGTATTCGTAACTTTCACGTACATGTATGTTCAGATGTTTGTAAAGTAGATAAACATTAGTACGCATATATTTCTCGATACATTTTTAAGTGATTTCATAACTGCTGTTCAATATACACATTTGAATGGTGCGATGTCGATGTATTCGATAAAGCTGACTTACTGTAGGCCTTCCCCAATATTTTCAACGACTCAGCAACAAGAAATTTTATTGGCAACACAAAATTTGAGACATACTCTTTGTTCGCTAGCACTTCTTGCTTATTCCCGTATAACCGAATAACATGATCATCAACGCGCGTTAAACAAGCCTTATATAGTCATATTAATATGTTTATATTAATGCCGTATAATATGTATACATTACGCCGTTCTACAACAGTGTAAAGTGATAATGCATAAGTGGTAATGCATAAATTATAAGTTAACGAACCAACCATTCGATTATTCTTGAACTCTGAATCCAATTGACAAATTAGTTTACTACTTACGTTTTACTGTATTGCTATTTTAGGTTAGAATATATTAGGCCGGGGAAAAAGAAATCCATTATTTTTTCGGTAGATGGCTGTAGTGATCGATATCTCGTAAAGTATCGATCAAACAATTTCAGATTTATGCTCGTTGGAAAGGTGACACTTCGCACTAAAAAAATTCTTTTGTTGTTTTTTGTTTGGTTCATTCAGTTGTGAGTTACAGAGTGTTAAAAATGGAAGTCAACAAAGAGAAAATTCGGTACATTTTACAGTTTTTCTTTGATAAAGGCGAAAATGCAAGTCAGTCGGCTGTAATTGTGAATGGTGTTTATGGTGCCGATGCTGTAACAGCCAATTACGTGCAATTTTGGTTTCGTCGATTCCGTTCAGGTATTTTTGATGTTAAAGATGCACCTCGCACAGGTAGGCCCGTCGTCGAAAATATCGATAAAATCACAGAAATAATCGAAGTTGACCGGCATGTTAACAGTCATAGCATCGCTCTGGAGCTAAAGATCAACCATAAAACAGTTTTAAACCATTTGCACAAAGCTGGATTCAAAAAGAAGCTCGATGTTTGGGTGCCACACCAATTAACGCAAAGAAACATGATGGATCGAATTTCTATCTGCGAAGCCTTGGCCAAACGGAATGAAATCGACCCATTTCTTAAACGGATGGTGACTGGAGATAAGAAATGGGTCACATACGACAACATTGTGCGAAAACGATCGTGGTCAAAGCGCGGTGAATCAGCTCAAACGGTGGCCAAACCAAGACTAACGGCCAGGAAGGTTCTGCTGTGCATTTGGTGGGACTGGAAAGGAATCATTTATTATGAGTTGCTTCCATATGGCCAAACACTAAATTTGGATCTCTACTATCAACAACTGGACCGTTTGAAGCTAGCGATTGACCAGAAACGGCCAGAATTGGCCAACAGGAGAGGTGTTGTGTTCCATCACGCCAGGCCACACATGTCTATAGTAACTCGCCAGAAACTCCGGGAGCTTGGTTGGGAAGTTTTGATGCATCCACCATATAGTCCGGCACCAAGCGATTACCATGTTTTTCTTGCATTGCAAAATTTTCTTAGTGATAAGAAATTGGCATGAAGAGAAGATTGTGAAAATTGATTACTAGAGTTTTTCGCCAATAGGGACCAAGACTTCTATGAGAGAGGCATTATGAAGTTACCTTTAAAATGGCAACAAATTATAAAACAAAACGGTGCATATTTGACCCAAATCGGACAATCCGAAACATGTTAAATAAAGTCTTGAAGTTCACGTAAAAATAATGGATTTTTTTTTCCCCAACCTAATATAATGAATCGTGGGATCCTACACGATTCTACAGAGATTGGAAAATCGATACGCAAGGCGGGGCACGTTTTCCCCGGACTCTCACACATGTATAAACGTTATTTTCAACCGTACCTTTTGGTATCCGAGCGCTCACATGAAAGCAACGCGAAACAGTCGCTCATTCCGACACTTACGAGCGTGTGGTCCGCACGGGGGCGAACAACGCACAAGCCGGGCACAATGCTGCTGCAGCCCACATATTCGCTGGCACGATTGTTGAAACGCGAAAATGCGGCTGTTTCGACCATTGGCGCGTACGCAGTTAATTCACGCGAATAAATTCACTCCGTCCGCCTGATGAGAATGATAATAACAGAAATCACTAATACCGAATAACGTAAAGATAAATTCAATATGCGAAACATGCGAAATATGAATTAATATAATAAAAGAAAATAAAGAGTCAAAAACGCAGTTGTCAAACGTTTTTATTGCATGTATAAAATGGAACGTTTCGATCGTAGAATGCGGTCATCTTCAGTCATAACAAATTTCCGGTGGGCGCACGCCTGCGAAGTTATATGGAGATATATGGAGATTGTAGTCAACGTTGATGCGCTACACTGTTAAAAATTCTTAAAAATGATAGCGTTTTTATTAGTAAATTTAAGAATTTTATATTAAAACTTATAACCTTGAAGATTTTCATAATATCAGTATTGTTAATTATAAAATAGTTATGACATTTCAGATTTACTATAAAATCAAAGAATAAATATGAAATTTAATATTTTTCCGTCTTATATTACACAATTTACTGTTCAGTTTTCATATTCAATTATGATGCATTATAACATGCTACGATATATTAAAGTCGTTCTAATATTTAATAATACACAGTACGACTGTTAATATATGTATGATACAGAATTTGACAACGATATAAACCGTTAATTGATTGAAATACATCAGTTATACGATATTAACACATCAAATCTCATATTCTAAATTGTTTACAGCATTATTATTACAGTACCATTATGTAAAGTGGATTCAAAATGTATCATAAGTATGCGTTATTAAATGTAATATTAATTTTGTTATTTATTTTCATAACTTGGTTATGTAAAACAACTTCGCAACCAAATTATTAAATTAAATATAGATTTTTCTAACAGTATATGAATATCGAGCTATCCGTCTCGGATTTGCCAATCTACGGGGCGTTTTCAACAGCATTTAATTGTTTACTTCTACTGGACATTTAGTAATGAATGCGATCTCCATATAACTTCGTAGCCGTGCGTCTACCGAAAAATTTGTCACGGCTATAAAGATGATCGCACACTACGATCGGAACGTTCTATTTTATACATTGTATTATCTATAAGCGTTTAACAGCTGCATTTCTGTCTCTTTATACCGTGATTTGTTGTATTGAACATAACGATAATTCTCCGTGGGCGAGCGTATTAAGCGCATCGCGCGAGATCTGTTTTCACCGAAGCATACGAGATGTAAAATACACAAATCGGATTCCACGTGGCTAAAGACAACATTGTGGCAGCGATCGCGCAACGTTACGCGTTATCTTCCGTATAATTAATATTATTTTCACGAATCCACCGCTCGTGATAACACGGTGTCGCTGATAGAGCGAAATGGGGAATCGCAGATCGCGGCCGCGCAATTAGATATTTTGAGTACAGCAGACTCCACAATTTTATTCATTTTCCACTATCGCTCGAGACTTATATTGAAGAAAACTACCAAAAGTCGAATTAATGGCGAAATGATTTGAAACTTTGTGTGGGTTATTACAAGAAAGGGCACTATATGAGCACCTACAGTTGTTACTCATGCCTTCTCTGAGTACCCGAACCAAGTTGCTCCTCAAAACCACCGCGACATTCGTTATCGACGTTAGTTTTATTACCGGCGGAACGCCCACCGTGCCGCAAACGCATTCTTCAAGTATATATTTTTTCTCTTGACGCGTATGTACGTACGCAGGCTGTCGCGCGACGACGTACGTTCCCGAGGACACACGTACGCGCGCGCACACGCAACGGTTGCGTGCGAGCCAGCCGTTTACCGAGTCATTGTACCCCGGCGTGCACTAATCGACATTACATATGCGCGATGCATTAAGGCAGGTCACTCGCTGATGCACGTCGAGGAAGCTTTCGAGTAGGAAGCCACTTCTCCGTTCATTTCGCTCGGCCTGCAACGGAACGCGGATTTTTTCAAGACGAATCCCGCGCATCTGGCATCGCGTCGGAGAATTGAGCGATTCCGGATCTCCGAGCGAAGAAATTTCATCCAGGTGAAAGACGAACAATTCCTTGACGAGCCCATCGAAGAACGAAGTGCGCGGCGCGAAGGACGAAGAGTCCGGAGAGCGAAGTCGCCCGCGCGAATTCAATTTCGAGATGGATGCGAACGGCGGAGGGAATCCTCGAGTTCTCGATATTTCGCGACGGAGAACAAAGTTGAATCGGCGGCTGGAATTGGAGAACGGCAGAACGGGGCGCCGATAGATTTGATTTCGCACAAAGACGAGCGGCACGCAAGCAGGAGGTGACTGTTGCACGGAATAATGGCACACTTGCAATCTCATTACGCGTGACTCAGTCGCGAGAACAAAAAGAGCCGACGTTTGCAAGTGCGCGCACGATAGTCATTTACGCGCGCGTTTTGTAGCGGTTCGTTAAGCTGATCACCTTGCACCTCTTTTTCCCTCTCATTCTCTCTCTTTCATTAGCACTTGCTCGATATATCGTGCCGATAACGAACGACACACACACACAGCTCGCATATAACAATTTATGCTTCTGTCGCGACAATAATTTGCATTTCTTTGTACTTTGACCTCTTCAGGAAGACTGACATTTACGTTCAATTTTTCTTCTCTAATTCGAACACGTTGTCGGCAACATATAATGGACGTTACTTTGAATAAATATTCGCCGCAAAATTACCCGAAAGAGAAATCCCCGTAACGTATGATTAATATATTAACTAGAAAATTCCCGTCATATGATAGTATCAGCCACAAAATTCCCGTTATATGATTATTTATTCACCACAAAATTCTACATTCGACAATCTCGTCATATGGTTAACAGATGTCATATTTATATGTCACTTTAAAATTAAATAAATTCCTTTTGACTTTAATCAATTCATTCCTGATAAGATTAACGCGTGTTGATTTTCATTGATTGTAGGTAACGAAACTTAAGGAAGTTGTAAGATGAAAATAAGTTTAATAAAAATTTGATGAAACAATTAGAAAAAAATTGACCATTCGAGAGTTAAGATATTTATAATTAAAGTTAACACTTTTCTATAATGTTGCTTGAGATTAGTGTGCTATTATTATAATTTCTAATATTTTAACATATTCTATATTAGAAATAAGATTTTGTTGAAAAACTACTATGATATTAAAGACTAATAAGCAAACATAATGCACAAATATCAGAATTACCGACAATTTTGTTTTGAAAATACAGCGGTATTCATAACTTATAGTAACACTCAAAATACATATGTACATATTTAACACTTACATATCTCTTCCTATTATCTATGTTTCTCTATTAAATTAAGTGATATATAAATGTAATATTAATAAGAAAAACAAAAAAATAATAATATTTTTATATTTGTACAGTAATATTGCGTATAGAGGATGTCCCAGTTCTCGCGACTTTTAATTTTACCGAAAGGTTCTCTGAGCAATTTCAAGTTAACTTTTCCTCAACGGAAATGTCGAGAAACCAATAGTTTCCAAGTTACAAGAGATTAGAAAGGTAGGATTTTTCGCGAACTACGCTTCCAGCGATCAAATGGACAACAAAATTATTTTCTCCGATTTATTTCAAACGGACTTGATGGATTTAATTTAACAGAATTTTAATTCGAGTCTTGGCTAAAAAAATATGTTATGTTTCAGACTGAAATGTTGTCATAAATAATGACCAACATCAATATTTTCGCTAAAAGAAGTTAACTCTAAATCGTTCAGGGAATCTCTCGGTAAAATTAAAAGTCGCGAGAACTAAGACACCCTGTAGGTTTATGTTTACCTCAATTTCGTTTCAAATTAACATTTATTATTTAGATAGTGAAATAAATATGTAGGAACATAATTTTGCTTGATAAATACTAAATGTATGAGTAGCTCTCTTAATGAGCCACTGAAAATACGACATCGAGTCTTATATACAACCTCCTTAATTAATGAATAATTCACCAAAGATACGGTAAATAAATTAATTCGTGAGGCAAATATTTTTCACCGTTTCATCGGTTCTCTTATTGGCCGTGCGATCGACTTTTCCAAAATATAATTAATTATACTTCATACGTAACTTAAACACGACAGTATTATAGCGCCGGTCACCGGTGAATGTCACAGCATTCAACGGGTGTTAAAGATGATAGAACATAATGAAACGTACGGTTATGCGTTGCGTTTTACACATTGCGTGAATTACACATAAATCCGTCGAGTCACGCCTTTAGGGCGTATATTTTTTCCTCGAAAAAGTTATTCCTCACTCAAATGCCGTTCTTTCCTCTGACCATTCGTACACGCGTTCTCGTGAGACCACGTTTTTTTAGATTTGACCGAATTCGCGGTCTCTTCTTCGTTATTCGGCGCTCACGCGAGCGGACGACGGCCACCGTTGTCACGCACACCTGCCAAGAACATGTGCAGCTATTCACGTGGCAGCTGGATAAAGCCTAGTCCAGCTTCTTCACGTCCGCTGCTTCGTGAATCATCGTTATCTTTCTCTCTTTTCTCGTATGTTCCCGTACGATTTCCGTAGTGATTGCGATTGTCGACAAGAGTTTTTGCAGCGCTGATTGATTCCTAGCTCTCCAATTAACGGTTTTGCGCCTACAACTACAACCACGTACATAGTTAGATGCTTAAAAGTTGTAACACTTTTACCTTGATGAGTTTTGCAACGTATTCCGTATCCAATAGGGACGTTTGTTTATTTATTTATTTACCGAATCGAATCAAATTGATGAAATTTCACTTAAATCGAATCGAATTGTTGGAACATAACTTTTAATTGACAACATAATCGTTGAACATGAAGATAGTGAAAGAAAACTTATATGAGAAGGATAACATCGATTTTATGATATCAACTCATTTTAAAATAAGATTTGTGTTTAAACATTTAGGATAAAATTAATACTGATGAAATATATTTTAGTTAGATTAGCAGTAATTGAAATAGTCAAATTAAAGATCATAAATCAATCACTAAAGCACCTTGAAAAGCGTTCTCATTATCTGGCCGTTTACAATCAATTCAGAAACTTTTTTCGACACAAAATTTTCGAATTATTCGTATTCGAATAGTTTGCACGTCCCTATTACTTAATACAAATTATAACTCTTCCTCCTTCCGTCCGTCTATTTACAACATTCTGTGCCTCAGTTATGTATACTAAAGAGTGCTTCTCTCTCCCTTCCGTTAATAAAAATTATTATTATTATTTAACGCAAAGTCGAATCATAAAAATCATAAATCAACGAGATGAGAAGTGTCACGAGTCGACAAACTTGAATATATTCTTCGGTAATTCTCAGACGATACCTTTTCCTACCGAATACAGGATACATTGGGAAACTCATGAAGGTAAGAGCGTCGCAACCTCCGAACGTCCAACTGTACAATCGGGCACAAGCTGGAGTGCAACATATAGCCACCGATATAGCTACCGATGCCGCGTCGATGCGAATTCACCGAGCAATTGCGGACTCTCCGATAGAGCGGTGTGTGCTTTAACCGACGGCACTATGTTGTGCATCCACGCTGTGGGTGGCGATGACGCTCGCGAGAGTGGGGGCGTCCAGCTGACCGGCCGCGCGCGGAGCAAACTGTCTCACCGTATGTTGGGTCGCCGCCGCCGACGTGGCTTTGACAGTAGTGCAACAACCGTTGCGAGAGTAGCGTCGTGCGCGCTCGTCAGTGTTCACGAGGCCCACGAGAAACCGCGGTGCGATCGCCGCGTCCCGTCGCGAGAGGATTGTGTGACTCGTTTGAAAACTTGCCGCACTCGCTTCGATCGGCGCTTCTCTCTCTGGACGATTCAATCGGAAGCGCGTGAGAAACCGAAGAGACACTTCTAATTTGCCCCTCAGAAGGGGGGATCTCGATCGACGAAGGCGGCCACGATCGAACGGACAGATCGATTCTCGCCGGTCGATCGATCGATGCGACTGGCGCGCTCCGCTCCAAGGGAGGGCGACGATTTTCAATCCGCGTGCAGATGTTTGAATAAACATTAGGGGGGAGATAGAGTCGCTCGTGGCAGGCGTACAAGGAGACCATTATTACGATATTCCACGGGCGCACGTCTGCACGCACACACACAAGAAGAGCGCGTGTGTGGTTGCGCGCGAGCGCGATAAACGTTATCTACTGGCGCGACGCTAAATCCTTTCGCGGGCCGCGAGAGGAGAGGACCGGTGCTTTTCAGGAAGTGTCGCGGCGGTGCGGGTTCCCGTCCTGTTGCCCCTGTGTCGCGGGTACTACCGGAAGTGCATATTAGCCAGCTAAGGAGAACGATGCGGACGGTGTTGGTTGGCTCTTCGTGAAACACTCTCTCTCTCTCTCTCTCTCTCTAGCTGTCTCACGTTCCGTCATACGTTTAATAAATTCAGTAGTTAAGCGATGCCACGGCTCGTCTTACTGCGTCAGAAGGTAAATAGATTCTTCTCTTTCTTACGCACTACTTATTGATGTAAGGACATGTCACGCGCATGTTATTCATCTCAACCGCGAGAGAGGCTCGTCGTCTCTCGATTACGAATAATCGACATACGCTCCAGACGAAATTCAAGAGGAAGTACACGACACAGTTATAAATATAAATATATATTTATTTATATAAATATGTATATATATATTTGTTTAGATTTTGATTTATATAGTTTCTACTTGAATTGTATAGTATGTAAACAGTATTTTCTTATGCCGTCTGTAGGTATGTAGGGTACTCAATTTATTATATTGTTAAATAAACAACAAAAGCTTTATAGAAAGGGAATGATTCCCGTATAAACAAATGAATATATATGAAAAAGCTTTATCTACAGATTTTTAAATGTGTTCCATTTTCAAATACTTGATTATTCATGGCTACCTGTGTAATTCGAAGCAACTTATTCTATAATTTTAAATAGTATTTTACGAGTACTCACATGAATAATCAAGTATTTTGAAATGTGGGAGACATCTGAAATTCTATTGATGAAACTTTCATTGTTTAATCAACGATATAATGAATTCATATCTAATACATCCACACATAGTATACTCTGAGAAAAAAATATTCTAAATTTACTTATGGGAAATAGTTTACTTCATGGAAACTTTTTTCTTAGAAACACACTGTACTAAGAAAATACTATTCATACATTACCCTATTGAAAATTCTTAGGTGGATATTCACGGAGATCCAAAGGAACTCACGTGAATCCATATAGGATATTCAAAATCCATATAGGAATTCATATGGATTATTATCCAGGGTCTGCGTTTTGTCCAAATGAGATTCCAGAGGCAGATTCTTATGTTATAGATATATATATTAATTATTTCTCTTTATTATAGATTATAAATTTCCTATATGGATTCTCATGCTTCTTCTTTTCAACGGGGTGCACAACTCAAGTATAGAAACTGATAAGAATGAAAATTCGTAAACACTCGGTTACTTACGGGTGCCCCTGACATAATATTTCAATGTCTAAAAGAATGCTCGATGTATGAATCGCCCGATAAAGTTTTATCGGATTATCTTGGGCGTCTTTACATTGCGAACTTTATCGCGAAGTTAATTAATGAAGTACCGAATGCTTCAGGTACACGACACGTTAGCGCAGGGTTGTTCCACAAGTAGATATTGTCATGCGTTGGATTTAAATGTGGATCACGCGTTTATCACTCCGTTATCTCGGTAACCTGTAAAGCCAACATTTAATCTCAATCATAAGGAAGATACGAAATAACGCGTCTTTCGTCTTCGCCACTCAGATAACATACCTCCACGAAATGACGCGCATATCGCGCACGTGTCATAAAAAAAGTAACATTGAAACGGCGACTGCATAACGGCGTATCGTAGGAAAAAAAATAGGAAAACAAGCGCCTACTTCCGTACGCCTATCACAATTGAAATCTTCCAATGTCAAGCGACGCGATAAAAAATACAGGAAATGATTCACGATTTTCAAGCGGTGTATGTGCGCGATCTCGGACGGCGAATGATCGACGCGCTCCTCGATCCGTGCGATCGTCGTTCGACGGACGATTTGCGAACTATCGAACCGGATCGACGATGACTTATCGTTATTTCCTGACATACCTCCGCGACTCCGCCGTATAATTAACGTTTTACGCCGGCTTCCACAACGAAGCTTCGTGGAATTAATTCCCGCGCACACGAGTGAGAATATTCCGTGACACGTTCGCGCTCGGACACGCGAGGCGAAGGAGGCGTCGTTATGCTCGGTATACGGCGGAATTGCAGATTTCGACCTCCCGGCGAACTGATAAACGATAACGCACTCTCCTGGCGTTTTTCGAGTTTCTCTGCGGCGCCGTGTCTCGGGAAACTCGGAGTCATCGCGCCGATAGAAAGCGCATTCGCGCCCAACGCGAAGCGCGCGCCGCTCAGGATGCGATTGCTTGAGCGAAAGGACCGTGCAATTTGTCTAATTAACACGCGCAATTAAATACGGCGAATCAAAATTTATCTACGTTTATTTATCGTGAGCTATTCGTCACGATGCTTGCTTGCGGTTAGCCGCGCCGCCGCCCTGGTATCTCGTCGAATTAATTTTCCCGCACGATGTATGGAACGAGTTTTCTCGCACGCGCGCAAGCGCGTTAAAATTCGTATGCACCGAGCAAACGGACGAGGAAAGAAAAGCGAATGCAAACTTTCGTTACAATCTCTTAAGTGTATAGAGGAGAAGGTGATATTATGGTTCTTGTAGACACAATGGGCCTATCTTAATAACTCCGTTATTAGATAGCGAATTCTCTAGTGATTACTTACGGAATCATTTGTTTAATAGCCTGTCGTTACGCAGCAGTGCTAACACGCCAATATACAATATATAACAGCCGGCATTTGTTATAGCCCATTTTTACATTCGAGCATTTCGCAATATTTTCACAGTACATTTTAGCATTTAATTACACACAGAAATCGAATGCTGGATTCAAGTAAATAATTATTTTAATAATACTTAGCAAATTTTTACTTGGATTACATAAATTTTACTTAGATCAAATTAATATTTTACTCGGAAAATTTTTCACTCGGGTCAAATAAATATACGGATTCACAATTCTGTGATCGATTCGATACCGATGATTGATTTTCGGACCGTTCGATTTGACAACTACCAGATTTTTCATTGCAAAACAGGATCGACGCTGCATCGATGACAGATCCGTATGACATTTTATTAATATCACGTCGATGTATAGTCGACATCTATGTGATATGTAAGAGATATCATATAGGTGTCATCCGATTATCGATTATCTAGTCGGTACCTAGTCGGTATCATATTCAAGTCAAATTGTTATATCCATGTGTCAACTTAACGTGAATATGATATACTCGTAAACTATGTAACGGCTAGAACATCAATATCTACATAGTATCTACTAGATATCGCGATGAAGTCTTACAAATATCAAATCGAACATTGATTCCCACATGATTTCGATTTGATTCCGCCCGGATTTTTGTTGACCGGATGTTCTTCAACCCATTACGCAATGTCGTCACATTTTTATATAAATAACGTCTGAAATTTTTAATATTTCAACCTTGAAACTAGAATCGATTGAATAACACTTTGATGAATATAATCGTTAAATTTTCAATGTAAAATATTGATTATTAACAAAGTTATTGTATGAAATATAAATAGAAGACCATAATAATATCATCTTCTCCTGTACGCCATCCTATACAACGAATCCAAGCGAAACATTTCGAGCCAATTTGCTTAAGGTGGTTTACCGAAGAAAGTTCTACATTTAGACGCGAATATACACATTCGTATTACAACACATTCGCTGTTCGTTGGTTCAATGTAATCAATCTTTGTGCGGCTCTCACACGCGACCGGAATTGCGATACAATATTTCTGTGATATTAACGCTATCGCGCTGTTTGTGTCGGCGATTTTTTCTTCTTTTTTTTTTCAAAGTAATAATTGCTTGTAGTCGCTGATAGTAATGAGGATCTGCAGGCGTCAGCACACGAAAACAAGGATACGAGCCTCGTGGCGAGTGCAATTGTCGTTTTCACGAGGAGAGGGAATGAAGGGAACGGGTCTTTTATCGTGGCACGAAGGAAACCGCGAAACTCGAAACAAGCGGAATAATTTGCGCGAGGTCGTCTGCGCGCGGCACGATTCTGTCCGTTAAAACGATTAACGTCGTCGACGACGACGACCGATTTTCCTGTTAGCTCGCTTTCCTGCACCGGAGCAGAGCTTGAACTTGGAAACCGCGCATTTGGCGTATAATCGTCAATGAGGCCGTCGTCCATGAGCGAGCGTGTCGTAACGACGCCGGATGTTACATCCGTCACTTTCCTATTCCAGCCGCGGCGTCATATTTTGATTTCATCGCATCGCCCGATTCTTCTTATCGCGCCGTCTCGCCGCGATTATTTCCCTCCGGCCGACTAATCCCCATCACTAATAGAAATTATCATTATTTCCGGCTTCGATTATATCCTTTCTTTGATTTTAACCACAAAAATAATAACATAAGCGTGTTAGACTATTGCCACTGAAAATATAGAAACATTTACTACACTAAAAAAAGAAAGTGCTACCGCTCAAGTAATATTAACTTGATTATTTATAATTATTTATAATCCACTCACTATGGCTTTTATAGTTATAGTATTACAGCTGCAAATATTTTTCTCTCATCGATCCAATGTCAGAAATCCATTGTCATTTCCGATGGACGACGCCGGAGTGATCAATTGGCAAAAGTTTCGTTCGATTATGCGCCGGCCGTTCGCGTATTTGTCGCCGATCGCGCAATGTTATACAGTGCGATCGAAAATTATTTAATTACTGTATCACGTTTCTCGCTGCTAATTAGAGCGTGGGGCCGCCCGTGGGCATGCGGCAAGTGGGTCATTCGATCGTTCGCCAGGTTCGGAAAGCGTGTGAGCGCGCGGATTCATCAGCCATCGCTCGCGTGTTTCATCGATCGCCTCGGTACCGTCGAAAATTCCATACCCCAGTATATACGCTCAGCGAAAATCGATTCTCCGGACCTTGCCTTACGTACCGTATGTGCCGCCGTCGGGCTCGAAGCGTCGGCAAAAAGGAATTTTGCCACTCAGAGTCGCGAATTCGTCGGGCCGCCGCGGGCTCGAAGCGATCGGCAAAAAGGAACGAACTGGAAATCGCGTTACGCGGGAGAAATATGATGGGATATAATGGAATTTTAATTTCGACGCATCGATGTAATATCCATCGGGATTATACGTTTCCCGATACATGCCACGATTCTCGAGTGTCGAGCGGGAGAACCGCGAGGGAGGGGGTGGGGGTAAAGGGGAGGCTCGACGATTTCAAAAACTCTCGAGAAAAATCGAGCACCGTGAGATTAATGCGCTGACGCGGTGGTAACCGACGAACTTGTTGATCCCCGAGGTAAGTGAGAGGTGGATATTGGAAAACGCTTTCGGAAAACGTTTGTCCGACGATTTATATTTGCCAGATGCGATGAGAGAGGCCAATACGGGTAGCGGAACAATTGTATATCGTGCACGTTAACTCCCGATATCCGCGCTATGCGGGTCGTTGATTTTATTCAGACGCGCGGTAAAAAACGAGATATTGCATGTCACGCTAATCACCATGGCAAGAGAAATAGAGGAAAACCCTGAAAATTCTCCGCGCCGGCTTCGCAAGATCGTTCTCGAGAAATTTCGCCTTAGTAATCGAATTCTCTGCCTCGCTTGTGGTTATGAGAATAGAGAGGAGAAAAGCGCCAAAACTGATGTATTGTTTTTCGGCTAAAAGCCCTGTTGAAGACGTCTAAGATTTGTGCGCATAGATGCAAAGCAAACACTTCTTTGCCAAAATATATGATAATTTTGTGAAAATTGTCACATATTTCCTTGTAAATAACTATTTCTTAAGATGTCTGAAAATTGAAGAGCTTCTAGAAAGCAGATCCTAAACTGATATACCCAAGATATCAATACACAGAGAAAATATTGCAGTTAAAAAATTCGTATAAATAATGTAATTAATTACGAATTTAAAATTACCAATTAAAAATTACCATTTTTTAATGCTGCATATCGAAATTATAACTGAAATTATGACGTATATTATGTAACGTATTTCATTGTAAATATCTTAAAGACACTTAAAGACTTAATATAGAATTGAAAATTTCGACTCGGATAATTATCTTTTCTCCTCGGAAATCAATGCGATTTACGTCTACACGTGCACTCCGTATCAAAACGCGTCTTGAGCATTTGGATTGCACACTCACCAGTTCGCCTTGATATCCTTCGACGAACCAGCTATCCAGGTCCAGGTCCTCAGCATCCAGTAGTTCGGTCGTCCAGCCGTCCCACGTCGCTCTTAATGCACTTCGCTGCAGTGCACTCGCGAACTCGACAACTGAGACGTTTAACAATTGAACGAAACGTAAGTGGAAAATTTCAGCGCTTCGAGCAAATATACCCACGAAATGTATCCGCGAAGTGAGTCACGAATCGCGCATAAAAATGTCACAAATCGGAGATCACGCGTTGTCAATAAGGCCGAGAAAGAAAAAAGGAAAGTATCGTCTCGCGAACAATTATGCTTTGCTGGAAAAGATGCTTTCGTAAAGATTCTAATCTAGGCAAACCCCGACAAATGTACGAGGGTGGTCCCTGAAGTACCCGACCTGACCTAGAGATGGCGGTAATTGTTTGAAAAATATCACTATATTAGAAAGTACACAATCTATAAAGCATATGTTTCAAGTTTGAAGACGTCACGTTGTTTAGTATTTGTTTGGCAGCCATCAATAGTGAACGTTTTCAGTGAATTTGTGAAAATGGAGAAAATTCGTCATCGTTATGTGATACAATACTTTTATTTGAAAGGCCTCAGCCCAACCAATATAAAAGCTGAACTGGATTCTACTCTGGGTAAGTCTGCTCCTTCGTTTACAACAGTAAAATATTGGGTAGCAGAGTTTAAACGAGGCCGTACGAGCTGCCAAGACGAGCATCGCAGTGGTCGACTAAATGAGGTGACGACTTCAGAAATGGTGAAGAAAATCCACAAAGCGGTACTGGATGATCGTCAACTGAAAGTGCGCGAGCTAGCAGACATAGTAGGCATTTCAAAAAGTGCGGTACATCGCATATTATCTGAAAATTTGGACATGAGAAAGCTGTGTGCAAGATGGGTGCCGCGTTTGCTCATACTCGAGCAAAAACAGTGTCGTGAAGATGTTTCAATTGAGTGTTTAACGAAATTTCACAGCAACAAACGCCCCCTCGGATTATTTTCTGTTCCCAAACTTGAAAAAATGGCTCAGTGATCAAAGATTTTCCAACGATGAAGAAGTAATGTCGGCAGTTAATGGCTATTTTGAGGAGCAAGACAGTTTTTATTATAAAAAGGGTATCGAACTTATTGAACATCGCTGGGAAAAGTGTATAGGAAGTGTGTAGAGCTGAAAGGAGATTATGTTGAAAAATAAATACATTTTTTTCCAAAATTTTTGTGTTTTCTTTGTTTGGTCGGGTACTTCAGGGACCACCCTCGTATATATCATGTTTGGCAATAATTTCAGCTAAAATGACATTACTATTCGCGTCGCGAGTAAAGAATTTGGAATATTGATAATCCGCAAGGTCACGCACGGAGAATTTAGAATACTCATAATCGCGATGATTGCGGAATTTACGGACGCGAATAAATTAAGCAGTCGCGAAATTCGCGTGCTACGACGTAATTCTGACGCGCATATTGTACCGCTCATAACAATTAGGTGTTTAATCAACTATTGTGCCCAATGATGATATATCTTGAACCAAGCGTGTAATGAACGCTAAACATTAATACAAATGTGCTATCGCCAAAGTATAAACATATTTAATAAAGAAATATATATTCATCGCTTTAAGAAAAAAATACTTTAAGAGACACATATATTCGATCTATTATGTGAAGCACGAAAACTCAAAGAAAATATGTCTCCTTATTATTTCGAGCAGTGTATTTCAGTGGACTTTACAAACATATACAGGCAAAACTGTATTATCTAAATAAATCGTACTGATTTCGAGATTTTACAAATGTCTATCACCACAATGATTTTGAGTATTTATATTTGATTCATTGACTCACCGAAATACCGTCGACTCAGGAGCGACCACGTTCTGTTGCATATCTGAAATCAAAAATATAATTTTGCTGATTAGATGCAGGTCTAATTGTTGGCTTGACAAAAAGTGCTCATAGACACGAGCATGAATTACAATCGCTCATGATCGTAATTCGTAATTAGATGATTCTTATCACGATATCTCGGTTTTTAATCGCGAAAAGTTAAATTGAAGTTAATTAGAGGTTAATTAGAGGTTGGTAAACTCACTTTCGAGTCGACTCTGCTCGCAAGGGTAGTCGGCGAGGAAACTCGTAATTCCTTCTTTTTCATCTCTTTTGAATTTTCAAATTCAACAAAAATTTCGAACGTCAACGAAAAATAATAATAAAAAAAAATTGTAAAAGAGAGAAAAGTTCCACATTTTTTCGTGATTCGACCTTCGTTCGTGATTTATTCGGTGGGATTTTATCTAACCCTGCGGGGTAAAGTGCTGCTATCAGCGTTACGTCGCGCGCTAAATGTTAAGGGTACCGAAACGAATATACCGTGTCCCTGGAATCTCGCATGCGCTCGTGGCGCATGTAGTGAAATTAGACCGCATCAACCGTGCGTGCACTCGGAGCTTTAACGTTTTATAATGTCATGCGAGTCATTTGCCTCAATTACGAGTCCACTTTGTGCCGCGATATTCGATTTTCTGGGTCAAACCCGGTGTAATCCAGGCTCCCTAATTTATCGCTTCTATACCCAAGATGTTTATGCGACCTCGGGACTGCGAGTACCGAAATTTCAAGTAATGTTCGCCCTGCACGCGATGCACATCTACGATATTCCGGATTCTATAACTACATTCTTTCATCGAACGAAAGCATGACATTTATTCCCTTATTATTTATTCCTTGCTATTCCCACGTTATGTATGCACCGAAAGAAGGAATACCTAAAGGGTACAAAATATTCATATTCAGTGAATACTAATAACAGACATATTTGCTTATATCAATTATATATATTTTTATACAGCGAACATTTTTTTTTTTCATGTAAGGAAATATATATTTTTTTTAAACCGTAACTTTTTATAAAAGAGAAATTGTCCATTCCATTTCGACGAAAGAATTTAGATTTAAATAGGTATAACTAAATAATAATTAAATAAATAATAAAAAATAAATAAATAATATATATATAAATACATTATTACTGAATGAATTTTTTTATTTTTTTATTTTTTAGATATTTTTATTCTCTCTCAATATGGTATTATTATTATTGACTATATTATTTTTATTACTGTGTTTTATTACTTGTTACTTGTTTGCGAATCGAGTTGAAATTATTAATCCAAATAATTTGGACGTACTAGCGGACAACGCTTTTATCGGAGTCGATTGTTTAAATAAAATATCCCCGAACTCTTCGATCACGCGATCGCAATTTTCCCGTCGACGGAAATGAGAAACGATCGTGCTGATCACCGCGATCGATCCTGATAATTCATCATTCCGCTCTCGCCCGAGTCGCTTCTTTCCCGCTTTCATTTACAATCAAACGCACGCCGATGCTCGTTGACGCATACGCGAGCGCTCACGACCAGAGGGGGATTTTACTCGGAGGTTTCCTGTCTTCGTCCGGGATATGACGATATCCCCCCTGCTTGGCCAATGGCGTAGGCATACAGAAAAACGCACCGCCTAAGTTCGGTTTCTAACGAGCGCGCGCAACGGCGCGGACTCATCGCACTCTCGGCTCCCCGGCGAGCAAAGTGAATTTATTTCTACTCTTAAACAGCGAGAGAGAGAGAGAGAGAGAGAGAGAGAGAGAAAGAGAGAAGACACGATTCGTCGGCCGATTCGGCTGCCGATTAAAAACGTTTCGTTAATAGGCCGCTCGCGAAGCGCGAAGCGGAAGAGCGGAGTCGCCCAAGCGGAATACGACGTTACGTAAGGGGGCCGCGCGGAGGAAGTGAAAAAGTAACTTCTCTGCTATTAATCGGTCACGGAACAATAAGAGCACGCGCTGTTATTAACTTCGCAAACAATATGCATTCTTCCAGCGCGCGGCCGACTCCGCGGATACACGTTCATACGAGGCGCTCTTTGAACTCGTCGTTTGTTGAATAATTGGCGGTCTCCGTTTCCTCGGCGAGAACCCGCGCGTTATACCACTCCCGTTCTCATTATTGTTTAGTTCCGACGGCGAAGAAACACCGCGGCCAGAGCAATTGTCATCGGCGTGGCGTAATGGACGTGAGAGAATTCCGCCGTCGGTCGCGCGTCCCCCAGCCAGATTAACGTTGTTCGATATCCCCGCGCGTCTGATAGCCGAAAAAACAACGCCGATAAACCCGGCGTAAATCGATCGCCTGAAATATCAGATAAAGAATCTTTGGCTCTCTTTTTTTCGAACGGCCTCTCCCCGACGGTGGGTCTGCGAGGAAGCGGAGCAACCTTCCGCCTCGTCGCGATTCTTTTTCGTCGAATTTATCCACGTTATCGTATTTATCCACGTTTTACAAAAAGAGCCTGTCGCGAGTCTAACGAGTTCTTTCTTCGCGAGGAAGGGCATCCTCGGAGAGATATCTTCGAGCAACCCGGTTTCCTTAGTCGGGTGGCAGAGTGTCTCTAGAAATTGCGACGGGAAGTGGGTTACGAAGAGAGTCTCAGGGTACAAATCGCTACTTTGAGTCGGCCGCGGCGGTCGTGTAATCGGTCATAATTATATGTATAACGTTGCTAACTTGAAATTTTTAAATCCGTTATATGCTTTTTTAAAATAAGCCAGAAATGGGCCGAAAGTAGTAAAAATGTGTGTACGCTTTCTGTTTCTTGTACAGATATCGGTACTTTTCCTTTACATTTCAGGAAGAATGAAGATGCAAATTTGATACATAATTAAAGAGTATAATTAGCATTGAGCCTCATAATCGTTCGAGAAATCGAGCATGATCCGTCTTCCTTTCTTCGAGGATATTCACTGACATTTAAACTTAACGCTTAAAAATGGATAAAAAAGACGCATCTGGTAAAAGATAGTAAAATAAAGGTTAGAAAATAAAAACTGCCTTTTAATTAATTTTACACGCCTATAGGGTTTGGATCTTTTTGTTCTAAGTAGAAAGACATATAACCTATCTATTGGTAACAAAGTCTCAAAAATCCCCATTTCGTAAGTTGGATCCTTCTTGCATAACTATGGCCAGTTATCTTTTTCAGCGATCGAGGCACGCGACCTACCTCCCATCCTCCCACTTTTCCCCTCTCTCGATCTTTCCTTCTTTCTCGTTCCAGCGTGAAATCGCTTTTACGAGTCCGCTGGAAAGTCGGTTACTTCATCGCGGACGATATCGTACAGCGGCCCGTGTTTATCGAACGTATCTCGTCTTCTCGGGCCCGGGGATCCTCGGCTCTCGTCAACCCCGATAATTAATCCGCTCCGTCGTTAAAGGGGGCAGGGTCACACAACGGAGGGAGACTGAGTGCCGCGCGCTTAGATCGCCGCGCAAAGGCGCGCTCCGGCACAGCGCTCGTTCGCGTGCGCGCGTGTGTACGACTTAACGAGGCGTCGTGTCCTCGTAGACGCACCGAGCGTCGTCGCTTACGTGCCTCGGTGACATTTCAGTTGCGTGCACACTTACCATATTAAGGCGCTCGCGCTAATACGTATTGTGGTGCTCGGACGCGCTCGTCAGGGCCGCAACGGAACCGTACGCGTCGCGAACGGAGAAGCAACGAAGAAACCACCCAGGTAGACAAGTGTACGTAAATTTGGCAGCAACTTTATTAGTCAGTGTGTTTAAAAGTTGTACGTGGAGAAAATGCTATGTATCGATCGAATTGGAAGCATCGACAGCTTCAAAATTGGATGTCGTGATATTAGAATTAATATTATCGAAGCTAATAGCGAGTTATTAAAACGAATATATGTATTATATTCGTTTTCAAAGTCCGGCATTTTATGATATAAATATCTTAAATAAACAAGAAAAGCAGCGCGAAATCAGTCATCGGTAGCTTTAACTATATTCTGTGAGATGATATTTCACAACAAAATAAAGGTATCTTGGTTGATAGATCAGTAAACTCAGGTTACTGTCGGTTTACAGAATAACTTAACGCAAAGTTTTCTTGCGTGGTTCAATGACAGAGGATTAAAAGAGGATAAAAAATTTAACACAAGATCCAAAATGATTGAAAAGTTCAAACTCACACTATAAAAGCATTGTCAAATAAATTACTTGCCGCTGATTTGTTACTTTAATTTTCACAAGAAGATAACTGAACATAAATTTCAGCTATCAACGAAAAATCAAGCGATGCTAGTAATACAATCGAATGTGTTTGCAAACAGAAAGTGCAACTTCAGTTGCAACTATTGTACACAATACATAGACGAAGTTTATGTTCGATCTGATATAATTCAATAATTTACAGCCATAAAATGGATATATCAGTTTATTATACCTATGTCAGTTTTGGTGTTTTTCCTCTATACCAATTGTAACGCTGTTGAAAAATTTTCTATTGATGTAACAGCATTGTTTTTCCATGTATTTCTCATGAACTGTTCACACGGCACTCGTATTCATGGAAGGGCAAAACAGAAATACGACAGAAATACGACAAAAGTTAAAAAAATTTGCTGAAAATAATACGTCATATAAAATGTAACACGAATATCTGAAAACAACTTTTTTAGTAAATTCGTTGCTGCATCGACGTAAAAAAAAAATTCATATAATCGCATGACTTCGTCTATGTAAATTTAATGGTTATTTCAATATAACATATGTTTGCTGCATAAATATAATTGGAAACTTTGTCAAAGTTCCCATTATCGGTTGTGTCACGTCGTAACAGTCATGAAAGTTTATCTGGACAGAAGTGCGCGTGATGAAACATTCAGGAAAATAATCGGAAACCAAGATAGTTCCGATGGGGGTAATGAACGGCCGAACTTTTCCGGAATATTTTCGTTCGTTCTCAAGAATAAGCAAGATGAAATTTCGGTTAGTCGGTCGTCGCAGATGTAAAAATACGCGAAATATCTCGAATATAAATTATCGCTAAAGCGATAGCGGGATATCGTCCCGATTCTCGTACCTTTTTCGCCCAACAATAGATATTGAAAATTCTATTATAAAAGAAAAAATCAATAGTTATTTCGAAAATCGGGGCTGTAGTAGCGTGAGCGATGAAACGTTAAAAATTCACAAATGGCAAATCGAATCTCGCGCCCGTGGGAAATGACCATCCTCGAGACCGCGATCGAGTTCCAGCGAAATTTTTCTCATCCTCGGCGATGATATGGTTAATTAACGTTGTTATTGAAATTTTAATCAACGCGACGCTCCTATTAGCATGACAAAGACACGTGGAACGTAGAGAATACCTCCGAGCCTAGTACATCGTCTTTAAAGAGACGCGGCCAGACTTCTTTTTCTGTGCGTACATACACGTCGCAGACGCAACGGTGTCGTTAACGATATTTTTTCGCGGAGACTACACCCGATGACATTTATATCGTGCGCGACGGCTTGACGTACTTCGACAAAAACAGTGACGTCGTTCCCCTTCACGTTTATTTTATTCGACGGAACTTGTTACCCCTTTCGGTTACGTGCACGCGCGCACGACAAACATCGTTACGTACGAGTAATTCATCGATTATTATCGAAATGCCGGGCTATAATTTCGAAAAAGTGGTTTTTCGACGATAATCCGTTCATCGTCGAAATGTGAACGCAAACGAGTTCGTTGTCGTCGCAATCGTTTGCCGATAAATTTCGCCCGCGATCGCGGGAAATGAAAATTCGCGTAATTTTTCAAATGCCGCATCGAGGACTGGAAATCGGACATCAGCGCTGTGAAGCGGCCCATAATAAATGTGGGACATAAATAGCGGTATTAAAGTTCGTAACACCAAATTATTGCGTCGCATAGTGAACGCAAGAGATGATATCAAGCCGGGAGGGTTGTGTGCGCGCAGTGATGGGGAGATCTCAATTGATTTGCTGGAATTGATGCACAAAAAGGCCTTTAATAGGCGTCGATTATCCTCGCCCACAATTTCCGACGATTATCCAATCGCGGCATTGAGAGAGGTGCAAAAATCTCGTGGCCGCGACGACATTTAAAGTTAAATCGCTTGTATCGCGTATACGATAAATATAACAAACGACGGGCCACACGCGCTCGCAAAATGAAACTGAACTTTTGATCTCTCGTCATTTCTCTCCAGTTCTTAATCTTCTCACGACGGTGGAATTGGCCGCCACTATGCGAACGCAATATAGAAGAACCGGCCACGCGTCCTGTCACTATGCGGTTGACAAAGTCTTAAAAGGCTGAGACACAATGAGAGGAATGAGGAACATAGAATGAAATGTAGGGAATGAGAAATAAGATATTAGAAATAAGCTATGTTTACATGACAATAGAAGGAATAAAGAATAAGATATAAGAACGCTTCAAAAAGAAGTCATTTAAAAGCAAAATTAATAACATTACTCCAATATCATCGAAAGTACAGGCTGATCGACTGATCAACGATCGAGCGATTGATGGGTTAAAACTGCGAATGAGATCCATTGTTATTTCACCACACTCCGCAGAGATCGAGTCTCGCGACACATTCGCGCCATGGATTATGCTCACGGCGCGACCCACCGTCGTACACACGTATTTTCCTCCGCCAAGAACTTCGGGATCCCCTCTTTCACAAGCTTGACGTCAAGATGACTCCGTGATGCCGCTCATGAAAGCCATCTCGCGCGCATACAATTCCCGCTATCACGAGACAAATGAAATGAATCTCGCGTGGATCTTCACGCGAGGAAGAACTTAGAGCGCTCGTGAAGCACTGCATTTTACAGAGGGAGGCCGGGAAAGGGGAACGGCCCCTATTGCGGGTTTTCCGAGCGGTCGGAAAAATCGAAGTGTCCGCGTCGCGAGACGTCTGTTTACGCGACGAGCGCGTTGACCCACAAAAGCATCGGAGCGACCTACCGCGATGCCGAGCGGCGCGAATGCTAATTCGATTAGTTCCCCCGGCTGACGCGGCCTACCCCGAGAACGACGTCGGTCGCCCTTACGTGACGTCGACGTCACCCCATCGCTCTCGGTCCGACCGTTCATCCGTAAAGAGAGCGTAGTGATAACCATCGATACTCCGCAAGGCACGTGGGTATCGGCTGTCCGACATCTATATTCATCTCCCGCACGTGTATCAATCTTATTACCGTCCGTGAGTCGCGAGGGGGTATCAATTCTCTTGGTCGGCGAATCAATCGTCGTAAAGGCAGTACAGAATCGATCTCGGAAGAGAGAGAGAGAGAGAGAGAGAGAGATAAACAGACAGATAGACAGAAGCATTTATAGACAGAGTCGGTTCTTCCAAATTTTTGTGGCAAAGAATTTCAAAAGAAAGCAGCCGAACTTTAAAAAGATTTTTGATATATGAGATAGTAAAGTAGAATAGAGAGAAGGAGAAGGAGCGAAAGAGCGAGAAAAAACAAGAGAGAGAGAGAGAAAGAGCGAGAGAAAGAGAAGGAGAGAGGAAGATCTTGGATAAGAATATTCCCATCTCGTCGTCGTCGTATATTACCGTGTTTGTTACCATTTACCGTAAATCGCGTGCTAACGCGATTTTCGTGCGACTACGATTATTATGCGAAGATACAGCGCGCGTACGATCACGAGCGGCGTATGTGCGCGACGGGTGGCTCGGTGTTTGCTTAATATCCACGAATCGTTTGAACTCCCGCGAATCTCGCGGAATTCGGTGTTAAATAAACCCGCAGCTTTCGCTGGAGTATCTGCACTTTGTTACGAGATTGAAGTCGCGTCGACTCGAGCGCCGTCGATAGCGAACGACGGGGCGAGTGAGATGCGACGGGCTGTTCTCTGCGCTTTCAAAATTCTGGGAAAGCTTCCAATCGAAAATCACGTCTGCCTAAGATAGAAGCGGGTCCTCGAAATAAATTCCTAATTTACCGTGACGCGTGCTCGTCGCATCTCAGGGAGCTCTGCGAGCGCTATCGGTGTATCGCGATGACTCACACAACCCCCGACCAACTTTCCGCCCGACCACGATTTCTCTCCCGAGTTGACTTCCCTGACTGTGTCGTCGTCGACTCGATCTTGCCCTACGCGGAAAAAAAGTATTTTAGGTAAACGTAATTACCCGCTTTCCAACCTCTTAAATGAAGTGAAATATTCATCAATTTAAATATAATGTTTTTTAATAATTTGTCGTAAATATTCACTTGAAGGCAGTAATATCTTAATTTGCAAATGAATTACTGAATGTAAGCGGAAAATGGTAACAAATTTAAGAGAGTATTTACTAGAATTATGTAATATTTCTTTTACGTTCGAGACAGCTGCTGGTTCTTTTATATATTCCGATTTCTTTATCCAATAAATATCTTCTAAAAATAAATTCTGATATCCTCAATATTATGAATTTAATATTTTCCGCAATCGTTTTAATACATATAAGTAAATATAGTTTTAAAAGCTCGGAAAAATCCGGTTTTTTCGGTTTCTTTCCGCGGATGAATGAAAAAAAAATCGGAATAACCGGATTTTCCCATTTTCCACAGATTTTTTCCGGCTTCTTTCCGAGGAAAAACGGAAAAAGGTGTGTTTTTAATGATATAAATAAATATTTACTTATATATGCGAAGGAAATATATATATTATACGATAAATATATTTCACTATATAATCAATTATATTTCTATTTCCAATAAATGTTTGCCAAAAAGTATCGGACTAACAATGTTTCATTCGGGGATGAAGTAAATATTGCTCGAACGTAGTACTTTTTTCTTCAATGTATACATTCGTTCGAGATTGTCTCCGCGCTCGCTCGCGGCGTTTCTCTTCTCCCACGTCTCTCTAGAGATCTTCTTCCACCGGTCGCTTCTTCCGTGGCCGCTTTTCGCTTCGCTTTGGCGCTCTAAATTTATACAGGCGGGATTTTGGTGTCCGCTCGGCAACCCCCGGCCCAGCGCCATCTCACTGTTCTCGGCGCGAAGCAACCCCCATCGATTTTCCACGCGCGCGAGTGTGCCATCGCCGCCGCCGCCGCCGCCGCTTTACCAAATAAGGAAAGGACTCGCGCGCCGAGCGAGCAACCCCCCGACCTGCAACATGGCCGTCCGCCGGATGACAGTTGTTGCACTCGCTTTGGCTGCTCGTTGACCCCGCGGCGCACCGGCGACCCGTTCGACGTGCACCTGTCGGCGTCATGTGTCCGCGCCGTCGAGCCCGATTACGCCGCGATTCCGCGACGGTGAGCGCGTCAAACGTCACGCGGCCAACGCGACCGCTCGCGACCGGCACCTTGTCCTCGTAAAACCCCGACAGGACACCCCCGGCACCGAGTTCCTCGAGCGGCGAGCCTGCCGCCGCCGTACCGCCGCTCGTGGAGATACGTGGCGGCCTGTGAAAGCCGCAACGATCTCGCCTATTTGTGATATTGTAAATATTGCTCGAACAGGTGATCTTGTTGTTGTTATTGTCGTCGTTGTTGCCGCACCGGGGAGGTTCTCGCTCGGAGCGGTTAATTTAAACAAAATCTCTTCCTCGCCTCAGTCCAATCTTCGCTCCAGAAACCGGCGGGGAGAACGAAGAGGCGCGAAAGGGAGTTACATTTAATAGTATTAATTCCTACAATTTTCGGGGGTACATTCGATTGAGTGTGTAAATTAATATTAATTGCGAATTCGAGGATCACGTTTCAAGTAGAAAACTTGACTACTACTGATCAGTATAATGCGTACGTAGAAAGTCTGGAAAAATGACCCGGCACGTGCGTGATACTGCCCAACAATTTTATCCTCCCGCCTCTTTAATTATAATTTCGCATCAACATCCGCGTTAGACTCTTATTAGCCATTGTTGGTTGATTTGTTACATTTAACCGACGCTGATAAAAGCATATCGAGAAGTCTGATAAATTGAGTGTGATATGGATTTTCCTTGAGCTTTCTCGGACGCTCGTGTCTCTTTCGGAACACTGACCTATTACCGTCGACAATGGCCGTTTTTCGGCAAAAATAATATGTCTAATATGTCTGTCGTGTTTGTCATCGGCACCCTTAAGATACGACGATTAGGATATCGATCGTGTAACTTTTCCCTAGGGAAACGTGAAAAGTGAAATTCCCAATGTTTTCAAATTAGAAAATGTACACTTTTCACGAGTTCACGGGAGAGAAGATTTATGACCAATCCCCAAGGAGTCATGAATATTCTCCTCTAACGTGAACTCATGAAAAATGTAAATTTCCTAATTTGAAAACATTTGGAATTTCACTTTTCGCTTTTCCGATCTAGAGAAAAATCACAGGATCGATAACTAGAGGATCAATTGTGTGTCTCAGAACGTAGTAAGAATTGAAATAAGCGAATTTACTAAAAAAATGTATAATTTTATTGGTCAACGCTTATTGTAACCAGTTACTGTTACTGTAACCAAATCATTTAGTTGGAACTGCTTCACTAAGTTTTATAATTGTTATCAGACTCTTTTTTCATGTTGCTCACTTTTACAAATCTCACTACGTTTTGAGATATACGATCGACTTTTAAATGTGCCGTGATGATCGAATCTTGCGATAATTTCGTTATTTCGCTACCATAGCCGGCCGGTCATCGGTCAATCGGCGAGACGTTTCGAGTTTGCAGCGTGCAAGTTCTTTGAACCCGATATCTCTCTCTCTCTCTCTCGTTTGTGAATGCGTGGGACTTCTGGCATTGAGGGCCGGGCGATCGTTTCGGATAGGTCGCGGGTTTGTTGTTCCAGTGCAGTGATGCGAAAGCCGTCGCGAGCATCAGGTTGGGGATCCGGCTGCATGTAGGCGCTTCTGCTCCGCGTATTAGCAGTATAGGTGAAGAAACGTCGCGGTATGTTCAAGACGAGGATCGTCGAGACGCGCGGCGAGTGCGTTCTCGGTTGATCGGCAAATTGAAAACGGCGCGCTCGCCGAGATTCATCTCGCACATTGCGAAGCGCACATTTCCGTCGCACTCGAAAACACGTGCTGCGACCGAAGGGAAGACAAGCATCGACCGAGAATGAAACACAAATAATTGCAGCCGAGGGAGCGGATATATTACCGGGTTCAAACGCGTTCCGCGCGCGTGCCAGAAACAGATAGACAGACAGACCGATGGAGGTATGTCAAATGCAAACATTTCTTTCACGTCGCCGCTCGATGCGACGCTATTTACGTTGCATATATCGATATCGCCCGCGGTCGTTGATAGGACGTGCTATTAATCGACAGCACAAACCGTGTGCAGTGACCGGTTGGACGTGCCGTGCGGCAATGTGTGTCACTGTTCTGCAATGTGCGGAGCTTGCGTTTGAAGTAACAATCTGCTTCCGCGGAAAATCGATGGGGCTGGCGGAAATTCGTCAGGGGCTTCAGCGGAAATAATGAGTGATTTTGTTGGCGCGCAGGATCGGACAATTACTCGAAAGGTGACGGAAAAAAAATATCGGACGTTAGCGGATCGAACGTGTACAGTTAGTGGCAGAAAGATCGCAAGATTTTTCACTTGAATTGACATAAGAAAATTAATGAATTATTCGTAATTAGAGCAGAAACAGTTTTGTTCCTAAGATAGAAAATATTCTGCCGAGCGAATTTCTCCTTAAGACAGGTAATTCGCTGTACTTTCCTACATTTATTTATTTGCTCGTGTAGCAAATTAATTTGTAGATTCGGCAGAATAATTCAGCAAATAGTAATTAGTATTTTTAACAAATTGTTTTGCTGCCTATATAGTGTAACTGACAGATCCTGCCGCGACAGCATAAAATTTGCCGGCAAATTATTTTTCTCCATGCAATCGATAAAAAAATTATCTTGTGAGAATTATCAAAAGAACGCGTTTTCTTATTAAAAAGTGTTTTTACTAGAGAACTGTCTTATTAAAAAATTTGCTTACTAACCAATTTCCTTGCCAAAAAATTTTCTTACTAAAATATTTTCTTATTTTCTTATTGCATTTTCTTTCTGAAATATTTCCTTATTACATTTGTCTGTTGCACAATTTTCTTTTATTACATACTCGGATAAGCAGCGAAATTCATTGAAAAGACAATGTTGCGAACTTTCTACCACTGACACACCGTGTAGTGTCCTCGCTATCAATAATAAATATGGTAAAAAAATCCGGATTTTCGAAAGCCCCTAATAAATAACCATCGATTTCACGCTCGCGCAGCTTTCGACACTCGAAACGGGCGATACGCGACGGCCGCTCGCCGGCCGAAGATAACGGGCGCGAAACGAAGCTTTCGGTCCGAAAATAACGCGGCCGCTCGCCGCGGTACGGCGGAATCTCGCCGCTCGCAATTTTAGAAGCCGCAAAGTCGATCGTCGCGTTCCCTCGCGCACGCCAGTCACGGGAAAGAAGGAAAGAGAGGGAAAGAGAAAAAGAAAAGGAGACACATATATAGACGAAAAGAGAGCTTCGTCCTGGCAGATAACGCGTCTCTCGCGTCGGTTCCTCGCGTCGTAAAACTCCATCACGACGTTCCCACGTGAATCATTGCCGGCCGGCTCACCCCGGGTCCTCTCCGTCGCCCGTCGGCGCGAACGACCGCGCGCATGGAACCCTTTCGCGAGCGCTTCAGGTGAGGTCACCTCCTCGTCATTCGCGCGCTCGTCTCCCTCGTTGAAATTCATCAACGAGATTCATCTCTCGCCGGCGACGAGTTCGCGGAATTCATTTGTTCCGCGGCATCGATACAGTTATGCGTTAATCCGCGTGTGTGAGTATCGTCCGTCTGGAATTAACAGCGGTGTGCGGATATATAGGGACAGACTCCGCGGGCAGAAATCTCTATTTCAATGTAGTCCGATGACGAGTTGTCACTCGTCGCGTTCGCGAACGAGGAAATTCGAAATATCTCGCGAGATTCAGAGGTTTCGTTTTAGCCGAGCGACGAAAAATCGTTACGCGACTGTGTTCCTCATCGAGTAATTTCGTGAGGAAGAAATGATCAATTTCTTTTCATTCGCTTGTGACATCTTAAATTAAAAGCCGTCGTCGACACTTGGTCAAAGGAACCGTGATTAAAAGAGGATCAACTCTTTGGTGGTACGCTGTATTACGGTTGTAGCCGGGTAGCTCGTAGGATTAAACGATATCAGTGGTATCAGGTAAGCCCACATCGTGTGAACCATGTTACTTTGGCTTGCAGATGCCTTTCACGCTGTAAACTGATCCTCGTCGAAAGGAGCTGTACACTTACGATGGGCAAGCTTTTGAGTCTTTTGGCTCGGGACGAGTCTACCTGTTGCACGCCTCAAAAGTACGACGTCTTCTTAGATTTCGAGAGTAAGTGCGGCATTGGTTATTTCTTCTTTTGTTTCACGAGGAAAGCATTTTCATGTTAATTCTCGGGATTGCTTTCCGTGATTCTCGTGCGCGCTAATGCTTTGCGATTTCGTTTTTAATTAAATGTCGTTCGAATTCTCCTTTGAAGTAGCAAAACAGAATCAATTTAAGGCTCTGAGATGACAACATTGACATAAGAACGGGCTGATAAGAGTCATACGCAGGGTATTGTACAAAAAGCATGTCTAGTGTATGAGAACGAAATTGTTAGTAAATATTACGAATAACGATATAGTCGAAGATTTTAACAGTACAAAATGTTTTTTTACTGTGTGGCTCGTTTTTATATCAACGTTTCGAAGTAACATCATGTGTATAAATTCTGTATAACAAAGAAGCCGATATCGAACGCTGGAGAAAACGATAGGGTGCTAATATTTTACGTCTTTGCTTCGGTCTGCAACAGAGTTTTAAGCCTTAAGCCTTAAGAAATTCACCAATTACTGTCGATTATCCTCCTCACATTCGACTGTGATCGGTCAATTTCTTAAAGTTTAAGGTTTAAAACATCTATTGTAGACCAGGGCTTCGTCTCCGATTAAATATCGTCCTAAGTATCCTTTGAAGTGTGACGTTCTATATATATTTTATACAACAAAGAAGCTCTTATGTATATGTATCGAACATCGGGGAAAACGATGGATTCTGTCTGATAAAAGATTCCGTTTGATCACGTAGCAACGTATATATATATCATCGTTCGCCTGTTTGCAGATGCGCAGCCATCGGATATCGAACGCGAGACGTTCGAGGCGGTACAGAGAGTACTGAAGAATTCCGAGTCGATTCTAGAGGAGATACAGTGCTACAAGGGGGCCGGCAAGGAGATCCGCGAGGCGATCTCGGCGCCTACGGAGGAATGTCAACGGAAAGCCTATCTGACCGTGGCGCCTTTGGTCGCGAAGCTCAAACGATTCTACGAGTTCTCACTGGAACTAGGTACGCAGTAGGCACGCCTCATTAATTATATCGACTACGACGTACTACGTTACGCCTATAAATAGCGCGACGTTGCGAACCGCCCCTCGAAAATTCGATAGCTACGCGAATATCGGGGAAACTTCAATCTGCACCCGCGAAACGTTCTCAGCCGCGCGCGAGCAACGTGAGCTTTTCGCTATAAGTAGCAACGGCGGTTATCAGAGAAGCGCTCGCGAAAAACAACCTCTCGCAACGGCGAAATCCCGGCGTTTATCGGCGAATCACTCCGATTACACTGAGCAACGCGAAATTTGCCTTGTAATTTAACCAATTTCTCAGGTATCTTTATGTATTTTTTATCCTATGGCAGTAATTTAAATCTTTCGTTTCAAATCTTTACGGAAGTTTGTAACACACCCCATTTAGAATTATAGTTATCGAAAAATGCCCCAACGTTGCAATTTTTAGCAACTTTGATAGCAGTTTTCTTCCAAAATCCTGACGTGATAAAGACATTCCCTGTTCCCATGTTTAGTAGCCAAGAATTTGTAGGAAATTATCTACTTTAAGACACAAAAATATAGTTTTTTCGTTGCTCAGTGTTATCGACCAATCCTTCGTCCGATTTGCATTACCGTTATGAATAATGCCGATATCAATTACCAATTATTCGTATTAGATTAAATATAACATTTAATTCCGCGTATTTGCCGTATAATCTTCCAACGGTGCGCGAGCAATTGTATTAATATTAATTAATTTCGATGAAAACCTCGCGTAACATTCCCACGAATTACCACTGATGCACTTTTCACGAAAATCTCTCCCTCCCTCCCTTCCTCTCACGCTTTCTCCCCCTCTCCCCTAAATTTCGACGCTCGACAGCGATAGTGATCCTCCTCCGTTTGTTTATTCATGCGCGCAGAAAGGGTCGTGCCGAAAATTCTGGGGCAACTGTGCTCGGGGAACCTCTCGCCAACGCAACATCTGGAGACCCAGCAGGCGCTGGTCAAGCAATTGGCGGAGATATTGGAATTCGTGCTCAAGTTCGACGAGCACAAGATGAAAACGCCGGCGATACAAAACGACTTCAGTTATTATCGGAGAACGCTGACGAGAGCCTCGCTGGCGCGGCAGGATAACGCCGAGAAGGACCTGATCGTCGGCAACGAGCTCGCCAACCGAATGTCCTTGTTCTACGCCCACGCGACACCCATGCTGCGGGTTCTGAGTCACGCGACCATTACCTTCTTGATGGATGTAAGTGGTATCGCCTCGCTTTCTACATTGTTCCCGTCCTCCGCGACCTCCCGTCGTAGCAACGAGACAATTATTGATCCGGCCAGATGCTAACTGATGGCAATTAGGCGAAATTCTGCGGTAATCCAGACCTTCTCGGTCTATGCTCCTTAATTGACGTATTCCGATGCCTCTGGCCGAAAGGCAACGTTCTGTTTCGCGCCGAATTATGCGAGACGTAAAGTCGTTATTCGCTTCGTTGAGGTCGAGAGCTCGGGTATATAATATGTACAGGGTGTATCCGAACTCTATCGACAAACTTACAGGACAGATTATATGTCGAAAAATGAGTGAAAAAGTGTCTTAGTAAATATATATTCGCAAAAGCTTGATTTTTGAGATTTTTGAGTCTTCAGAAGATGATAATGTTGAAAGAAAATGTGATAAGCGGGCAAAAATGCTAATAACACTTTTTACTTTTTTTTTTAGAGATAATACTTATCAATTTTGATATTTATGAATATTAAATGAGGAATCCTTGTGACGTTGCGTGACATATAATATATAGCGTTAGAAATAATGAAACTCAATCCATCCTACACACTCACAAAGTTTGTTCCTATTGGTCTGGGACACCCTGTATATATACGTACATCACGATTCATTAATGTATCTTCTTGAAAGATCTCCGACGCACGTGAAACTTATTGTGAGTAACACCTCGAGTGAAAACGGCCGTTAACAATTTTATTAATAGTTATGAGTTCTGTAAAATTGAACCCGACAACGCGATTTCACGCGCGAAACTTCGAGAGATACAATCGCACTTTGAAATGCGCAGCCGCGATTCGGATCCCACTTATTTACTTCGTCCGAACAGAATATTCCCGGAAGAAAGCTTATGCACCGATTATTCCTCGAGCGCGAAGATATTTTTCAACAGCGCGATGAATCATTCGCTTTCGCCGGCGTATCGATCGCGATGGCAAAGAACCGCGTTACGCGATCGACACGAGATGTAATGACGGGGGCCGGGCGGAGGAAAAATTAGCCGACGGGAATAATGGCTCTGCTGAGGCGGAAAATTGACAGGTATCCTGCTCTGCGATTTAAATTACCCTGGGCGAACTGTGCGAACCGCATCGATCAGACGGGCAAAAATAACACGGCGAAAAGTCCGGCATATATATGTACGAGCTTTAATTAAAATCAATAACGAAATAATTGCGCGATATCGGAGCAGCGCCATCATCGATTTGTGTACCGTGAAAATATATGTTTTACGGTGAAGTAGAATGCTTATGCTTTCGAACGAGCTCTGCGGCCTACATCGAGAGACGAAACCCCAATGGGGGAAAAGTAATTCGAACAATCGGCAAAATAAATTGCGGCAATCGGGAGGGAAATTATCCGTTTTCGATAAAATTCATGGATTAATCGTGAAATCGTTTCTCTCTTTCCTTCCAGAACGAGGATATCGCGAGGGAGAACATAACGGAAACGCTCGGTACGATGGCTAAAGTGTGTCTTCGAATGTTGGAAAATCCGTAAGTACCTTAAGGTTCTCTCTTTACGTCGAGAGAACGACGGAGCGAGAGAGAGAGAGAGAGAGAGAGAGAGTCTCTCTCGCGGTGTGGCTAATTCGGGAAATATCTCTCCGTAGGAATCTGTTGGCGCAATTCCAACGAGAGGAGACCCAGCTCTTTGTTTTAAGGGTTATGGTGGGTCTGGTGATCCTCTACGATCACGTACATCCCCAAGGTGCCTTCGTAAAGGGTTCGAATGTGGATGTGAGTATCGGACGAGTCCGCGTCGACGAATATTTTAACGCGTCGCGGCAAGGACCATCTTCCTTTCTCTTCGCTGCTCGCGTTTCTTTCCAAGCAAATGACGGTCTTCGCGTCTCCGACAGGTTAAAGGCTGTGTGAAGCTATTGAAGGACCAACCGCCTTGCAAGAGCGAGGGCCTCCTCAACGCCCTGCGTTACACCACGAAACACTTGAACGAGGAGAACACGCCGAAGAACATAAAGAACCTGCTGGCCGCATGATTGCCGAAGCAGCGCGGCTGCTGCATCAGAAGCTGAGGGATAGTCGGCCGCACCAGTTCGCGGACACTTCTCGAACGATATCGTCGTTCTCGCACGATCGTCTCTACGGCTCCGCGCGGAGGAGGCTCGAGATCCCCCCGTGGTCGCGTAAAACGTGACCCCCGCGCGTCCGGGTTGGTGAAACACAGCGCGATACATCAACGGAAGCACCGTCGTCGAATGCTGCCCGATAACTGCCGAGAAAAGCGAAGTCTCCGAAACAGCGATCGTCGCTAGCAACGCGTATAATGACAGAATAATTATAATAATAACGATAATAATAATAATGACGATAATCGTTAGTGTGACGATCGAGTACAGCCAAGCATCCGGTCGTTGCGAGCCCCTCTTATTTTCCTACGATCGTCTGAGAGTGCGTTAATCCTTGTCATTATCACCGGCGACGCTTAGGTCCGGTTTTTCATTTTCTGCTTAACTTGTGGTTCAGGCTTAACCTGACGATAACAAAAATGTTTCTCTATTCATAGTTGATCGTTAAATTTTACCACTACGAGCTACCACTACGAAACCAACAGTTTAATGATTAACTATGAATAGGAAAAACAATGTTTGCATCATCATCAGTTTAAGCTTAAACCATAAGTTGGCCGAAAAATGAAAAACTGAGTCTTAGAGACGCAAATCAACGCAAGTGTCGTCCTTCCTCCGTTATTCATCGAATATGGAACAATGACGGAATGACGCTCGCGTCGATCTGCGTCACTGAACGGATGCTGTCACACGCGAATCACGTCGTTCTCGACCAACGAGAGAGACACAGTCGCGACGGATCTCACGCATCTTCGATTTTCTTTATCAGCGTCGATCGTTTTCACGAAACGCTCGTCGTCGACGTTTCAAGCCGAACAGCAAGTCGCGCGAGACTCACCGGTTCGTAGAGTTTGCATTTTTCTTGGCAAAGCAGGCGAACGAAAGTAATCGTGAGACGTTTTTCGGTCAGATATTCACGGTGCACAGCAATGTTTCCCCTCCCCTCACCCTTCCCACGCAGACGCAGCGTTTCAGCAACCTCGGTCTTTTGATTGAGCCATGATTTCCATCCGGACAGGACGAGAAGTTAATTACGGCATATCATATATAGTGTATTTAGGGTAATTTGAAGTGTGAACTTTTGGGGATGTTACGGAGAAGATAAAAAGGAGAGAAAGAGAGAGAGAGAGAGAGAGAAAGCTTTAATGACGTTATGGATATTATGGAGATCTTTAGCTCTTGTTTACTTTGTTGAATAGCGAGCGAGAGATGGATTATGAAACAGGTCGTGAGAGACAGTGGCGGCGAAGTGTGTGGCGAGTCGCGGAATCGAATATACTGCCGGATCGTCGGGTATGGTCGATAATTTAATTTCATCACATCGCGGTATTATCGCATATATCTCGAAAGCATTCGGGTATAATTGCAATCGGGAGACTGTCGAGTATTATTGCACCAGATTTGGGTTATTAATCTGAAAGGAATTATTTAGTAGATCCTCCTTTTCCCCGTCGACGAACGAAAGAACCAAAGACGTTTCCTTTTTAGTGTATAGCAGAATCGCGAAGGCACTTTGAGTGTGATTTATTAATGTCAGTCGCGAGTGAGGAACATGAGTCACCCGTTCCAGCACGTTTTCGCTCGCGACTGACGTCGAAATTTCGAGAACCCGTTTCCTTTACGGTTCTTTCTCTATTATTATTATTATTGTACGCATCATTATTATTAGTATTCTCATAAATTGCCCTACCAATGAAAGTTTTACTCGTAGTGACCAACAAACACTCGCACAAACGCCGCGATATACGTCAGCGGTGCACCACGTCATTGTTTACACGTTAACGCGGAAACTCACGTGCGTACAAACGCGGTGATCTCTCACCGCGCGATAATTTGTTGTACATTGCCCTCTTTAGCGATTATCTCGCACGTAAGCGACTTTTGAGCGGATCTTCACGTTGCGTTAAGACTTCTTACTGCGAATTTGTATTGCTTGTGTAACAAAAGTGGGCCTTTCAATAATATTTATTGTAACACATTAAAATATTACGTTATTGTATTTAACGTATGTACGCTTTTCGATCAGTCATTCAAGTCGATTTTCACGATTTCCGGTATTTTTGCAGGCCAAAAAGATTATTCGTTCCACTTCTCCGCGTGGCTTCTGAAATGAAAATTCCGCGTGGGACTTGTCGACAGAGATTTAAAGCAGTTCAGATTTCTCAGCAAAGTTTTATCACCGAACGAATTTTCGCGACCGCATGTCGCAAACATTTCGGAGATCGTTCTTCTTTTTATACGACGTGAATTTCAGGAAGAACTTGTAGGAGTTCTCAAGAGACAGAGAGATCATTGACTTCAGTGCAACGTCTCCTCGCGGGTTTTAAAGATTAACACTTTGAAGACTGTTTTGCCGATCATAATCTGGAGTCTGTGTAAGTATTATTATGTACACGTAACCGATAGGATCGCACGTTTAGATAAGATTACACCGCGAGAAATCATTCGCTATCGGCGAATCTCAAACACACTCATGACTGTACATATATATAGACTGTTACGACACACTATTGATATCCGCAGGTATATTACTATCATATCTTGACACTCACATCGACAGGTGCTCCGAATTGTTGCCTTGGAAATTTTTAAGGGAGAACAAAAGAACAAAAACGGATGTGCAGCGGATGTGCATTCGGTTACTCTCGCGTACTGTTCATTGTATACGCTTTTATTTTGCATACGACGTCATTTGTGTGACACGAGAAATATTATCACTATTATTGCACGTATATTGATTGTATTTACGATTGCATTAAATTAAATTAAAGTCCCCCTGAAAATGAAGTCTAATCATTTCTTTATATATCTATCTAATTATTTCAACGGTCGCTCTTGTAGATTGCGTTTCCTTTCAGGAAACGCGCACGCGCGATAATCATCGTACCGGTTACATCAGAATCTTCCTTCCCGTATGTATTATTATTTTGTAAGAGCATTACTATTAATAACTCGCTGGACAAACAGGATGAACTTATATATTTTCGCTATCCCGCCTTAGTTGCAAAAAATATACTCGTGTGTGTATGGCAAATCAATGTTACTTTCCCGTATAGCTTGCGAATGACATTTGCTGGAATCGTTCAAAGAGTCCGATTTGATTTTCAATATGTGAATAACAGTGTTAATTATGTATTGCTGTTGAAATGTTAACAAAGGTTTGTAGACCATGATAATGATTTATTATTTAATCGATGAATAATTTATTCGTCAGTTAATTTATAATTGACTAATTAATAATTTAAATTAAATTAAATTTATAATCAATTAATTTATAATCTAAACATTTTTTTTCCATTGGATGCGACGAAGTCAAATTTTTTCACTCAAAAACCGAACGAAACCAACTCTTTTACTAACGCAATAATTTACAATAAAAATGAAAAAAAATTTTGTAACTATTTTACCCGAATAATTTTTCTTTTATTTCTTCACAGAACAGAGAATTTGACTTGCGCGATATATTTCTGAGGGCAACAAGATAACACGATTGATTTCACGACGAAGGAAGTAAAATCGCGGGTTTCAGAATGAATAAGTTATCACTTGTGATAGATAAACCGGAATATAGAGGAAGGACCCGAAGAAGATAACCAAGTTTTTACGCGAGAATCATTTTATTAATAGTCAGTACAATAATACAGTTCTCGATATCGCCCGTCGATATCGCAGTTTCTTTCACTGGCAGTCAATAATCTACGCGAGCGGAGCGCCGGGAACAACCAGCTGCTGCCGGAGAGAGAGCTCATGATTCTCGTAGCAGGTGGCGCAGAAGGCCCGAGCCCGGCATTACGCGACGCCACGGCGGTTATTAAGGCGCAATTCTTTAAATATTGATTGAAAGTGGGTTGGAATCGTGGGTGGTGCTCGGGGGTGGCTGGAGGAATGGAAGTGGGAGCCGGAGGCCGGTCGAACTGGCGAGATGAGATGAGAAGGTTGACCGGGAGAAGGGGAGACTATCTATTATATATGATGGGCGCGGTCGCTCTCTCTATGGATTTTTTTTTCTTTTAGTCCCATTATGAATGCAAGTCACCTCGAAGATAAATTTTTAATCATCGGCCCGCCACCGTCGCGAAGTTTGATTAAACGGCTTCCCGCGGGAAGAAGGCGAGCCGACAAGACGGCTCGCGCGCGAGCGAGAGAATTGACGGATCGTCATTCTTTTAAATCACTCACGGTCGAACGTTACGTATTTCGTTCAGGTTTCCGCGCGTCCGCAAACGACAACGCGACTTTACGATTGCATCGTAGAAGCGATATGTTTTTAGCGCCGAGGGGGTTCGAAATATAACGCGCTGTCCAATATTTCCATAATATACAGATTTATATCGAAGGCACGTGCGACTTGTCAGACATGATTTCGCTTCAACTAGACAGATTTCCCCCGAGTCGTGAGATTAAGGCGTGAAATGGTTACGTCTTAAAAAACGCGAGAGTTCTCGCGCGCATAATTGACGTATTGTGTCGGTCACAAAGGTTGCAACATTTTTTTCGTAAGTTTCGGAATGCATCCCGTACCCAATAAGGGAAGAATTTGTTAAATAATTAAAGACGACTTTGATAAACAAATAATAGAATAAATTAGCCAATAAGAGTCTACGCCATTATACATAACCTGTTTATAACAGAAAGTTTTCGACGAGTTTTTCGTCGTTACATCTCGTTACATCTCTTAGGAATCCATCGAATAGGAAAAAGTATCTCCTGAGAACGACTGAAAACAAATTCTCTTAGAATAAATTGGATAACAAAAGCCTAACACACCGGTTAACGGGCTATAAAAATCTCTATATTAAAAATTATATTAAATAAAAAACCTTTTCGACCAAAAATAACAGTTTCGACAGATTTTCGCTGAAGAGAACTAGTAATTGACCGAAACGTGTGTTATTTTTGTTTAATGTAATATTTAATATAGAAATTATTAGCTCGTTAATCAATATAGGCTCTTATTAGCCAATTTATTCTATCAGCAGAATTTGTATTTTAGTAATCCTCAGGAAATACGTTTTTTTATTGGATGCGAGATGCGTTGCGAAAAATTCATCGAAAAAATTCTATTACAAACAGGTTACCTAATACATTTTCTGATCGTGTAGATTTCTTTAATGGCACTCTACTAAAATTTTAACGTTCCGTAATGCGTGCGATGTTATATTTTATGTTCTTCCTATATTCATTAAATTATTTTATTTTATATAATTATATAATAATTACTATTATTATTAAAAGCAAAAGTGTTGCAAACACTTTTCGTGACTGACCATAGATTCGAGAAATTTTCGAACTGTCGAGAAGTTTTAAAACGTTCTACGAGAGCGTGGATGCGTGTTATAAAATACAAGACGCTTCTGTGATCGTTTTTTAATTCATACGTCGTGTGTGTAATTTCGTTCAAAGTCGTTTGCGCTCCCCGAGACTGCTCTTGAGGCTTCCGCGAGCTCCCTCAAAAGCTCCTCGAACCTTCTCAATTCCGCTCAAACTCTCTCGAACTATCTCAAATTCTCTCAATTCTGCCTCCCTTCGTGCGCCCCTCGCCACCGCGCACAGCTCGCATCGGCGACTCTCTTTCTTTCGGACTGGAGCGCTGCGGAGCGACAGAGACGCGAACACAGGCACCCCTATGGATTTTTTTCCGCACCGCGAGAACACCCGCTCTTCGCGCGCGCCCCTCTCTCCGTTCCTCTGGCGCGGGAGCCGCGTCGCGATGTTTTAAGGGCTGCAGCAACCCCCAGTGGCGGTTCCGCGAAAAAAATTCAACCTCCAATTTGTGAGGTTGGCGACCTGTTTAATTGCGATATCCAATTCCCTCCCTGCGCGATCCGTCTTTTTTCCCTCTGCCTCCCGTGCTCTTGTCCCTCGGCTCTCGCTCGCGGTTTTCGAGGCGTCGAGATGGTTCATAAGGGCTGCTCTCGCTCGTTAATCTTCCGAGACGGCTTTTTTTCGCAGCCATCCGGCGAGGCACGACGTCGCCTCGCTCGGGAATAATAATGAGACTAATCCGCGCGACACACCCTGTACATTAATTCCTTGCACGGATCGCTCTTCTCTCGAGCCGACCACTTGAAAGTCCCGGCGATACGAATTACGACTCTTTTTGGGGTTTTTTTCTCTTTCAATAGCGATAAATTCGGAGAGACAAGAAGAGAGAAACGCGAGCATCTCGAGTAGTCATGACGATTTCTTCGCGCCGTCTCGACTCTCGGCATCATTTATGTTTCTATTATCACATTGCGGATCCATATGTAGTTGTAATAATTAACTATAATTTTAATATTATGATATTATCAAGTGTAATATCTTCTTCAGTAATTGTAATATCTTCTTCAAAAATTTTTGAAACGTCAATTATTGAATATTTGTGGGGTTTTTACTATGACATTCGTTCAAAGAGAGATTATCCCTTGTGAAGAAGAATATTAAACAGGATTTACAGATATACGTTGTATCCTGCTAAAAACGCGAATTGACGTTTCCGGTTCTCGGCTCTTCCAAAACTAAAGACGTTAGTTCACGTCTCCAGTTCGCAATGCGTTGAAATTCCTACACTAAGAAAGAAAATAATTTATCTTATAAAAGAGAGTACATATTTTCTTACATTTAATATACAGGGTGCGGCGAAAGGTATGCCCTCATTTTGGAGAGCAATCAATAAAATACTATTAAATGTAGAGGATTGGAAATTTTTTTATTACCTTTGGTACTTCAAACAGTTTTTTTACATTAACGTTTAAAAACGATATCTGCAAGATGGCGGCCTCCAGTAGCAATGCACTGATGTAGCCGATTTTGGAAGCTTCGGGCTGCGTTTTGGCACATCTGAATCGGAATGGCGTTCACCTCTTCGATGATTCTCCTTTTCAGTTCTTGTAGGGTATGGGGACGATGCTTGAAGACTTTTTCTTTCAGATACCCCCACAAGAAAAAGTCACAAATGCTCAAATCGGGCGATCTTGCTGGCCACCCCAAATCACCCCTCAGAGAGACGAGTCGAGTAGGGAACATTTGCCTCAGTTTCGCCATAGAAATGCGGGCTGTATGCGCTGTTGCTCCATCTTGTTGAAACCAAATCTCCCCCAGATTTGTCTGTTCACTCAACTCCTGCAATTTAGGCTCACTTACGTTCCACTGATACCCTCACTAACTGCACGTTCTCTGGTGTTGTTGCAGTTCTGGGTCTTCCAACTGCATGAGTTCTTACTGTGGATCCGGTTTCTTCCAATGAAGAAACCCAACGTTTGATTGTTTTTCCATCAGGTACGGAAACATGGCGCGGAATATGGAATCGCAAGCGCATTGCTCTCTGCGTCGCAATGACTGAACGGCCATTTTCCAAAAAAGAGCGCACAGCGAATCCACGATGTTCTCCAGTCCAAATCATGATGTTAACTGAAAACGGTTGAGAACAACTTTCCTAATGAGACCTTGCCCAACAACCTACTCACGCCATCTGGTGAGCAACGGATTTTTCAAACTCGGGCAAACCTTTCGCCGCACCCTGTATAAAAGAACAAGTTAAAATTTCTTTGTAAACTATAATCATTTTTGGCGTCAAGCAATCTCATCGTTATTCTAATAAGAAAATTGTAGTAACAGCAATCATATAAAGTTATTATACATAGTAATATAGTAGCATTTATACTATATAAAAATGGCTTTCCCGACTATAATTATTTCATCACAACGCAATTATAGTCAAAAATATCAAAAATATTTTTAAGCATATAAATATATGCAATATTACAAGCGCACGATCAGTCAGTCTCAATGCGAAATAAGGAGAAACAAAATGCGAAAAACCCTAGGTAATTCATTAGTTAACGTAATTATTATTGTATTCAATTATATTAAGCGTTCAATTCTGTTTGACGAATTCAGCGTTGCCAAACGAACGGGCTTGTAGGAACAACAAGCGACCGCATTGAGATCTGTGACGGAGTGCAAAAAACTATCGAAGCTATTCAGTGGGCGAGCATAATGCCGGGAGTTTACAGTTCCGGCGGGCACCCCTCGCGCGGTTAAATCGCGCCACCCCTTTCTACCCGCTATGCGGCACATTAGGCGGCCTATCCCCGCGGCCAGTCTAATTGTGATATCGGCTTTTTTCGCTTCGCTTTTTTCTCTCGCATACTTTTTTGCGGCGCTCATCGGCGCGTTGCGCTCCTCGCGCGCGCTGTTTTTTGTCCGTTATTTTCCCGCCACCCGGTAATTATGTGGGCGCGGCGGACCAAACAAGGGAAGAAGCCGAAGCGGCGAGGAAAAAAGTCGCTTTGCATATTTAAATCCCGCGTAGGGCAAACGGGGAAAGGCAGCGACGGAGCGCAAAGAGCGAGCGAGCAAGAAAGAGAGAGACGAAGAGCGAGAGTAAGCGTACAAGAGAGACAGAGTGAGGAAGAAAGAGAGGTGGAAGGCGAAAAGGGGTGCGTTCCGAGCCGAGCTACCCCTACGACCACGGAGCGAGATGGAGAACGGCGAGGGCGCGTGCGTCACGACAATGGGCCGTGTTTGCACACCCGAAAATTGGCCGACGCAGAAAAAACGGCGACTGTCTCGGCATGAGACAAAAACTGCTTAGAAAAAAAGACGAACCTACCAGCCAAAGGGAGAACGACTAATCGGAGGACACGCGTTAACTACCCCGCCACCTCGTCACGCTGGCGCTTACCCGAAAGGGGTGGCTCACTTTCGAACGAGACAGTTGCGAAACGATGTGTCACTGGGATATTAAGAAACTCGTCGTGAACCGCGCACTCTGAGAGAAAAATACTTGATATTTGTAACTAGAATCATCATAGTAGGAATTATATTATTAAACCATAAAAGAGAGGCACGGTTGAGACCGAAAATGACTATATTTTCTCTCAGTGCAAGTAGAGTAGAATTTCTCTGGAATTTTCAATCGCGCGAATAAATATTTCGCGCTAAGCATCTCGAACGTTTCGCGGTTAGGATCATAATGGCGATTACTGCGTCACCCTGTATCCTATTTTTCCAGGTGCTGCCAACTGGAGACGCGTCAACGTCACGCACCGACACGATACAACGAGACGCGCAGACGTAGGCGAGCATCGATCGCAGGGATTAATCGTATCCAATTTTCCGCGGACGATAAATTAGAATTTATGAAATGAGAGTGTGTGAAAGGCGGCAACGAGCACGCGCGCGCGCGAGTCCTTCGAGGGTGAGCTCTCGCGAGGGAAGAGTCCAGTCTCTTTCTTTCTCCCCCTGCTATCTCTCTCCGAGTACTTTACTTGCCTCCGCGACCCTCTGCCCAACCGGAACTAATAGTTTTTCCTCTATTTTTTCACACGCGCGATGCCGCGCGATGCCCGACAGAATTGCGTCGCTCTCTGTTCGTCAGCGATTTTTGTGCTGACTCTCGTGAAACTCGTTATTATATTCGTTAGTCTTTCAAAAAAGTAATATGAACTTTGTAATGTAATTTTCTCCCAAAGTGTCTTATCGTGTGCATTCCCTCTTTACTTTCATATGGACGCAAAATAATAAATAACGAAACGATAAGTAATAAATCAACAAAAATCTGAAAAAGTACGCTCTTCTGAGCGATATCGCAATAAAAAATTATTTCCACAAAAAATCGCTAGATATATTATAGCTTTTCATTTATACCGCACAATTTTGCTTCTCGAGCAAGATTAAACCGAATGATCGAATCGAATGATATTCATTTCGTGTGCAGTGTGGCGCGTGAAATTTTAATTTGCTCTTTAAATTCAGTCGCTCTAGCGATCATTACGAGGGTAACACGTGTTCGCTGAAAACACTCCGTCTTGGTGCGTGGAGAACTAGTCGATCCGTTCGATAGACATCGAGGACCGACAGATGTTTCCCATTTTTTTCACACTCCCTCTCCTCTCTCGACAGAACGCCGTTATTTTCGCAAAAAAGTACCCCGAAACCGATCGGCCGCTTCCGCACACACATGATCATGTCCCGTTTTACGAACGGATGTTTCGTCGACCGATCGTTCCCTTTCGAAGAGGGGTTCTCGTTCGGAAAACGCTTCGTCGAACATCTCGTGAGCATCGATCTCGCATTGCTTATCGTTTTCTTCCTTTTTTCTCTTTTTCCCTAATCAGTAATAAGTCATCGCGTTGTATGCATCGTATATGCAAGCAAATCCTCGTACAAATAATGTTTCTATGTCAAAGTACGCGTTAAAAGAAACAATAGAAATTAATATTAAACGGGAAAGTTATAAATTTGCCCAATTCGAATTTTCTACAAGTTCGGAACGCACGATATACAGGGTAAAATTTCGTCGTGCAGTCCCCCGAACTCGACGATACGCTGCACGTTTGCAGGTTACCGATCGATCTCCGACCGAACGCGCGACTTAGGTGGCCGTTAATTTTTTTTCCTCCACGGAGATTATGTGACGGTTGGTCATTTTCCGAAGTAAGGTAGTCGTGTAATCCCATGGTGATACACGCGGATTCGGGACTTTTTCCGAACAGCGAGAATCCTGGAAACCCCGTAATCCAGGATGGACAGGAATAACGAGTGTTTGATTACGGGCGGCCTGCAGGGCTTCTCCAAAACCACCCGGCGGCTGGTAATATTCCGGGGGGTATGAGGGGGCTCGGCGCGACGTGAGAATAAAAAAAGCTGGGGCACGCGCGCTTCTCGGGAGAGCGTTTTGTGCCGTGTAGGGACGTCTAGGGACTGGAACGTGGGGCTGTCACTCCGTGACTTATTATGTCGAAATTAATCGAACGATTCCGCTGCTTTTTCCGTTTTTATAAACGCTATCAGCAAGAGACGTTAACGATAACTCGCGAAATAATAACTTAGCGTCGACTTTCCACACAGTAAAATATTTTGTGTTAAATTTAACATATTTCATATGTTCCAAGCAGTCCCCTCAGTGGAAAAGTGAACTACTTTTGTGTTAATTTAACATAAGATGAATATGTTGAAAAGTAGCATATATATATATGCTCCCGCGATTAAATGAGAGATGATGAAAAATAACGCAGCTACGCAAGTAATGGAAATCTTTCCGCTTCGCGCGAAAAGAGCCTTGGTGTAAAAAATATAGTTCCTCAGATAACAATGAGTTATAGTTTTCACATGAATGTTCCGTGTGCGAAGCGCCTCACGATCATTCCCTACCCCTCGCTACCACGGTAGGGTAGGTGAGTGACCCCCTTCGGTTTTTACACGAGGGTTTTCCTGAGGGGGGACTTTTTTACTCTGAGGGGCACCCTGCCTGGGGTGGAGTTCTTTTTTTATAGACCAGCATCTGTGTACCCTCGTGGCTATAGGAAAGAAAAATTTTTCAGTCAGCCAGTCACTCACCTGGCCTACTTCGGGATGGTGAGAGCCCCGGAAAATTTCGCCTCTCGCTCGTTCGCGAACTCCGTGCGCTTTGAACGTAATTTGGTGAATGTATATCAGTTATCAGTAACCTCGCGAGTGCAGTGAAAGCAGCGTTTCGCTCTGAAACGAAGCGTGACGAATAGTTTATGCGGGGGATATCAGAAAAATATTCTCGTCTCATAATAAATTACAGCCACTCGCATAAACAAGACATGGCAAGAGTATATTCCGACGTTCGCGATAAGTACGCACAGGTGTATCAAGCTGCATCGCGAAAAAATATTAATCGAGTGTGAATTAATGTGAAGTGATACCTTTAAATATCCCAGGTAAAATACATCATGATAATGAGCTAATGAAATTGAACGCGAATATTCGAGGCTGCGCCACTTCGAAATATATCGTGTGTTCTCGTGACGATATTTCACGAAGCACGTTAAACGACAAACGCGCACAGGTAATATAGATACCTAGAAAAAGAGAGAGAGAGAAAGAGAGAGAGAGCTTCGGGAGGCATTTATGATTTAGATCCACGACTGAAAGTTCTCGATACACGGAGGACAAAAGCGGTATGAAAAATTCGAGACACGGGGGACACGGGTTTGGGCCGGTTGCTTTTTATCCTCCGGCTTCGTGGCCGCTTCCATTAAAAAGAAAACGCTTTTTCCCGCGCTCCTGCGCTCCCCCGAGATTAAAACATTCGCGAGCGACTCGTGAACTCGTTTATCGCTTATGCGCGCCTCCGGTACCCTCTCTCGGCTTTCTGTCCGCGCCGACAAACGATCCTTTTCTCTCCTTATTCCTCGCGACGACGAGTCGCGTAACGAAGCGACGGGCATCGTGGGGGCTAATTTTCCGCAATTTCTCAAAAAAGAAGAAGCGCCGGCGGGACCGCCGCCGCGCGACGTCACCTCTTAAAACTCACCCTCAACCTCGCCGGTCGGAAAGCGAGAAGTGCCAGCAAAGAGCGGCGAGAGGGAAAAAAGTGAGATGGAGTAGAAAAGGAGAGAAAAAGAGAGAAGGAAGGGAGAAAGATAGAGAGAAGGATATAGAGATGGAGAGAAAGAGAGAGAAAGAGAGGGTGGCAGGGAGGAGAAGGCGAGAGAAAAGAAAAATAATCTCTTATATACGACGCCCACGGTGTAATGGAGGGTATTTCGCGCTGCAAAACACCCGATCCACCCCATGCCAACGCCTCCATCCACCCTCTCGCCTTTAGTAATCCCCGCCGCGCTGCCTGAAAATAATATCTATTTCTCGGCGGGGCGGGAGGAAGAAGGACGGAAACGGGGTACGAGATGGGAAAGGAGAGGCAGACAGCCTCGTTGATATATCCGCGTTGCGCCATCCAGGAGGAAACACAATTTCCAGAGGGCACTCCCGACCGAAATCGAGACCATCTTCGCTCGCGTAATGATAATTGGCTGGCGGCCGATGTGAATATCGCGAGAGGGCATCCGCCTCGTGGCACGTGAAATGATCGCGCGATTCGTTAGTTCGCCCGAGCGGGCGAAATCGTTCCGCGATTTAATTCGATACGACGTAACAATGTGGATTTTATCGATCGGCTTACGGACAGACGGACGAAACGAACGGACGAACGAGCGCGCTGGCTCGCTCGCCGGTAAAAGACGAAATGGAATCTCGCGGCGGAATAATAAATTCGAAGGCGCTGGAACAAAAAACGGGAATAATAGGCGCGAGAATCATGGCGGTAAATCAAGCGGAATCGTACAACGATAAATAAAGGTAAATGACGCCGGTGATTCATAATTAAGGAGCTCCGGGGAGCGGAGCCGCGACAAGGCGGCCGTGACTGTCCGACAGTCTTGGGGGGGGGGGGGGGGGGGGAAAAA
>NW_014555320.1:51919-141534 GCF_001313825.1 Dinoponera quadriceps
GGGGGGGGGGGGGGAGGAAAAAAGAAGAGCTAGCATGTGTTGGAGAAATTGCGATAGAGGAAGAAGAGGCGGCCGGACGAGCGAGCGACCTTTTGCACGCCGATACATCGCGATATCCTTCGGTGCCAACGCGACGTTTAACGTTCCCGTAAAAGTGCCTGACATAAGAACGGAGGTAGCGCACGCGCTACGAAACTCCAGATACGTATTCCGCTTTCCGCCTATCGTCACGAGAAACGCAATGCCGAAGTGCACGCGTTAAGAAACCGGCGCGAGTCACGACGCATTCGGCGCGGCAAATCTCCGGAATCCGCCGAGGAAAACATACCTGGCGGTATATTCGCGAGATTTCCTAGAGGACTCTCGCCGTACATAGCCGCGCAGCACGCGGGACTGTATTGGCGAGCGATAACAAACCGTATCGTGTCCAAAGAAACGTTTCACAAACGAGAAATCGCTGCGCGCCCTTACCATCCTCCCTCCCTCCCGCTCGACCGCCCAGCCTCCTCCTGCCCGTCCCTGACCACAGGCAGAGCTTTCCTACGAGTGTACTCGAGATGTATTCGCGTCTGGAATCGAGTCCCGGAGCAGCAATTATCCCGAGAAACTCCGTCGATTTTGCATCCGCATGAGGGAATATCTGGACCGATGGAAGGAGACACAACATAAAGAAGAGTTAGAGAGTGTGAGTGAGCGAGCGAACGAGCGACGTAGGGAGGAGGAAAAGAGAAGAAAGACGAGAGAGAAAGTAAGAGAAAAAGAGAAAGAGAGAAGAAGAACTGGAGAAAGAAAATGAGAGGAAAAGAGAGAAGAAAAGAGAGAAAGAGGGGGGGGAGGGAACGAAGAAGAAACGGCCTGAGAGGAGGAGGACGAGGATCTTGAAGAAGGATGCACTTTGCAGTGGCGGCGGAGTATAAGCGGGCTCCATTTTGTCCTAGGGGGGTCCTTAGGCATCCCCCTTTTCCCCGGTCTCTCTCCCCGCTCACCACCACTCGCTCGTATCCAATGCACACACTCATTAGAAGCGTACACGCATGCACACACGAGCGAGCGCGCGCTCTCTTCGCCCCTCGTCCTCGCCCCACGTCTCTTTCCCCATTTTCTCTCCTTTGCTCTCTCACCCTCGCTCCTACCTTATCTCTTTTTCCATCTCTCTCTTTCTATCCCACTCTCACTCCTTCACCCGTCTCTTTTTTCACTCCCTCTGTCTGTTTCTACGTGTGGACCTCGAGGGTTCGTCGGAAGGGATGCTGTGCGCTGCGCACGCGCAACTCGCGAGATATTGATAAAAATACGCGAAGGTCCACCCCCACCCACACCCCCGACCAGCCAGCCCCATCGTAGGGAACTAAGGAGATATTCTGACGTCGTGAGAGAGCCACCCCCCTCGCTCTCTCTTTCTCCCTTTCTCTCACTCTTCCTCCCTGTCCTCCTCACGAACTCTCTCCGCTCGTATCTCTCGGCCGAGTCTTATATATATTACGACATTAACATAATTATTAATATTTTCGTGACTCTCGTTCCGCTATCCTCCGCGGTTCCCTTTGTTGTCGCTGAGCGGCGCGGCATCACCGCCATTATTCGCACAATACCTGTCGTTCACGTAACGGTGGGATATCATTTCTACTTTCTTAAATCTTCTTATTTCGAGAGTTCTTTCTCGGACAAAAATACCTTCGGGTTTGGTTGAGTGAGAGAGAGAGAGAGAGAGAGAGAGAGAGAGAGAGAGAGAGAGAGAATCAAATGAAGGAAAAAATATTGTCGATCGTTTACGCGTTCTTCTGCAAACGGAAAATATGATTTGCCCCGAACTTAGCGTAACAGCGTTTTGATTCGCATCGTTAATTTTTTTCCCCGCGTCTCTCGCTCACTCTTTCGCGCGCGGGAATAAAAGTCGATTGATGCAAAATTAATCTCTCGCGAACAGCTCCGTCCCCATCTTTTTCAGATTCTTAATCTCTCCTTTATATTCACTCGCCTCTTCCCTTCGGCGTCCGTCGGTTTCCATCTTGATTTTCTTGTACATGTCTTCGCTAGCCGATCCGCATTTTCTTCCATTTTTCCTCGTTTCTCACCCCTCGGTGCTTCGCTTCGTCGCCGCAGTGCGGCTGAAACGTTTCATTAATCCTAACGACCCGCGGCTTAGCCAATGATCCGTTGTTCCCCCGTCATTGTGCGCGAAGATTTCCTTGCGTTTTCCGAGATTTCTCGGGGAAGGAGAAAAAAAAGAGAAAGACAGATAGAGAGAGAGAGAGAGAGAGAAAGGGAGAGAGAGGCAGAAAAAGCCCGAGCTACGACGCTATCGATTTTCCTCCAGCGCTAAGTCCTCCGGCGCGTTTACGATCGTGCGTGATTACGTCACTCATAGTATGCAAATTTTTCGCGAGTGTGTCAACACTCTACGTAATTATATCACGGAAAAATGACACGGCACCTTTAACCAAGACGAGCGCAAAGATCGCATTACGCAGGAAACTCAAGTTTCCAAACCAATTTGTTGAAAATCGCGTAATTTATTTTAGCAGAACGAAGATTGACTGTTTATTAAGACAATAATGTTATACATACAATTACTCTACGGATTTCGAGTTAAGTGAAATTATTCCTCATGATCATTAAATTGCGATAAATTTGCAACGTTAATAGCGCAACAAAGACTGGATAAAAATAGAGGTTTCACGCCTGATCTCATACGTTAGTACGAGAGAGCGTGCTATATTCCGTGGGTCGATAACTCGCGACTCGAGAATCTTAAAGGCACCCGCATTAAACGTATCGATTATAATGAATCTGGCCGCAGAAAGGTACCGAGGGAGCGACGCAGAGAGCAAGAGGTTTGAAGAAAAACGGCAAAGGGACAGAGAGAAAAAAGCAGGGGGAAGCTTTATAGGGGGAAAGTGTACGCACACATAACCGTCCTTTTCCCGGAATCAAAGGGCACGTCCCTCCGGATTTTTCGGCGAGTTTTTAAGAAGCATTTTCTTCCTCCTGCCACGGTCGCTATCGCGGCGGAGCACTCGCAGACCGAGCGGAAACAATGAGATCGCTACGGAGCTCGCAATTAAAACGTTCTGGTTCAAGTGTTTCCCTTTGAGGATGCCGGGGAATCTCGAAGGAAGGTCAGGGAGGAGCGGACGGCATCGGGGGAGGAGACCGATCAAAGGGGATTATTTCATTAAATCGTCTAATCATGCACGCGCTTTGTGCGAAACGATCTCTGATGAATCGTAACGAAGAAATGAATCACGATCAGCGGCTTGATTTATTAACAAATACCGCCGATCGGACGAAGTTAGAGGCGCTCGAGTTAGAGGCCGCGGGCAAGGCTCGCTAATTATTCCGCAATATATAGTAACGCTTCTCGATTATGTGCACGGTTATCTTCACGGAAAATTGATGAACGAGGGTTGAGAGCGTGAAGAGATATCAGTTGATATTTCGATCGAATTTTATCGCAACAGAAAAGCGAGTGCAGGCGTGAAGGCGATAGGTATATTCTGCAAAAAAAATCTAAAAAATAATAAATGTTCATTCGACAAGTAATAATATATTTATTCAAACCTAAATTTTTTCATTTAAATATACAAGGTGTCTGTCGCTAAGTCGGCGCGTATAATGCAAAAGTCTGCCGCGGAGTTTCAAACACGGAAACGAGAAATTCCCAATTAACCGCGGAATTTTCAAGATTCTGGACGAAAATAATTAGCGATTCCGCGATCCTTCGTGTGCGTGAAAATATTGCCCTTTCACGGAAGTACGATTTCTCTCCGCGGACTTTCCAATCGAACTCTCCGAAACGCGTTAATCCTCCCTCTTCGGGACCGCCGTCGAAGAGCGGTAAAAGCCGTGGGTGATGGGACGGCAGGTTCGGTTCGATTCGAAATTATATTTTTTGTCATCCGGACACGTTCCCGGCGTCCAGGACACTCGCATCCCGAGGGTATTTAAAGACTCTCCGTCGTTCTATGAGGCGGAAGCCTGGGGGGCGGCGAGGGAAGAGGGGGAGAGGGGGAGAAGGAGGGTGGAGGAGAAGGTGGTAAAGGGAGCGAGGACGTCAGGGCGGCTCCTAAGGCAGTAATCCTTCGAGCTCTCACGTACGAGTATTAGTCTCGCGTATAAGATGAACGCACACATGTGCGCGCGCTTCGCGCATACACACGTACGCAGCACGTGCACGCACACCTGCGTCGGTGTGACGCGCACGCACACGGTCGGGCCAACCGAAAACCGCGATCAAGTAGGATTACTTCGGAGCAATATGCTCCCTCTCTCTTTCGGCCGCCTCTTTTTCTCCACCACTCTTGACCTGCCGTCCCGCAGGCCCCGCCGAAGACACCCTCCCCCCGCACACATGCGAAATATATACACACGTGCTACCCTATCTCGCGGGCAATGGCCGTTATCTGGAAAAGCAGCCTGAAATAAGAATTTGCCGTGTGTGCTGGGCGCCGAAATCGCCAGCCGGTTGCTTAGATTCGCCGCTAAATGCCGAAGAAAGACGCACGACTGGAATAATCCATTCGCCTTCGTTTTCTCGAGATCGTTATTAAGTTGAATATTATTCTCCTGTCGCCTGAGATGTTCGCAATTCGACCGCCAATCGGCGGACTCACGCGAACGCGCTTTCCTGAATCGAAATAATTTTGGTGCCACTCTGAAAACCTACTTTGACGATACTGACGATACTGACACTTTTTAACTTCTCTCTTAAACTTTTAATTCTAACTTTTCAATACATTGAATTTTAATGTTTCAACAACCTATTTTGGCGCTAAAACAGCGAAAACGAAAATTTGAGACATCATCAGAGTCAAAAAGTAGAGGTTATATTATATTGTTAAAATTGAAGCAAAATTTTGCTATCTTAGAATTAAAGGTTTAACAGAAAGCCAAAATTTCGACTCGAGTTATTCCGAATAATATGAGAGATTCATGTATTTAGCGTAGCAACTCCGAATGAGCTTCGGGTCGTTTAAGCGTTTTAAGTTCGTGAAGCTGGAAGAATGTTTTTAATAACCCGATATGTGAGGCTGGATATCGAGTTTAAACGAAAGCGCGGAAATAAGGTCGAGAGATTGTCGAGTCGGCGAGAGAGCATCGACGTTGAAAAGCGCGATAGAGATACCGCGGATAGCGGAAGTTACGTGCTGTGTTCATGAGACTACGAACGGTGCTAAAACAAGTTTTAAGGACGGCCATGTAGTCGACTCGGCAAGCCGCAAGGGCGATATTCGCTCGCTGCATATTATAAAAATCGTTGTAACAAAAAAAGGGAAAAGAACGGTCCGAAACACAGGACTCAGGAAATCAAAAACATCAGTTGCGTTATCAAGCGCTCCGAAACGCACTGACGCATTATATCTTATTCATCTATCGACAACTAAATACATTCGAAAATGAAAAAAAAACAATTATCCAGGATTGAAAGACAACAAAGGCGAAATTGAATTGATATTTGCACAAAAAAAAGACATCCGATTATTAACGGTAAGCACAGGAAGATAAAATTGCGATTATGCGGTGTGCTCTTCAAAACATGACGGTGTATGTGGTGTAACAAACAATGAGTAAAAGGATAAGAGACGCAAGAATCGTCGAAGGTCGAATTTAAAGCGACAGGAGGTTTACGGATCGAGTCCCGATGAAGATGACAAAAGAGCGATTAATATTTCGATTGCGACGGTCACGGCAGAGTTCAATGAGCAACTTTGGATCCGACTGTAGGGACGACGGCGGTGTCGGGGAAGTAACGTGAAATCCAAAACGCGTCGAGCAGTCAGCCTTAAAGCGAGTTAAGGATGGTTACACAGTCGCCCCGGTAAGGTGCAAGCATAATATTCCCGAGGCGGGCAAAGTAGGTGCCGCGGTGCGATGAGACGGCGAGGTGAAGCCGGATGAGGAGTAGAAGACGTAGAAGAAGCAGTCGGTGGAGGAGGAGGACGAGGCAGTGGCGGAGGAAGAGGAGGAAAAGGTGGTGGAGAAGATGGTGCGAGAGAAGCGAGAAGGAGTACGTAGAAGAAGGCGAGAAGAAAGCAGAAGAGAAGAAGAAGAAGAAGAAGCGGAGCTGCCACCGCCGCACGGCAAGGGGGTAGGGGAGAGAAAGCGGAGTCGGGAGAAAAGAGCGGGGGAAGGGGGGGGGGGTAACGCGGGGTAAAAGTCCGCGAGCCATTTTTCCCCATATAATTATAAGAGAGGGACTGGGCGTTTCCATGGCAACCACACACCACCCTCTTCTCGTCCATCCCCGTTCCCCCAACCTACATACACCCCCTCATACACTCTGCACCCCGTTTACTTATATGCCGGAGGACGCGCATCGGCACACATATATATACACATACACGTTCGTTCATGTGTGCATGTTACTCGAGACTCGCGCGCGCGCACGAGTAGCTAGCGATGCTAGGCTCTTCTGTTTTGTGCGTCTTCGTGTGCACGTGTCTGTGGGCGAATGTGTGTGTGAATTCGCGCTGTGTCTCCGAGCGTGAGCGCGCCTGTGTATCCTCCAGTGACGAGGAGAAAGAAAGAGAGGCCGGGGCGGGGGAGGGTGAGAGGCAGAACGGAAAGACGAGGGCGAATTCGTGCGCGTGTCGGAGACCAGGCGTGTGTTTATACGGAGACGGCGAGCGCGGCGCGGAGGGTGGGGAGAGGGTGAAATTAATGTATTTGTTCTGCGGCCACCCTCATATGCTCCTGGCGAGAGAAGGCTCGCTGCTCCTCTCGCGAGAAGGTCTCACGGCGAAGCGGATGGCCGAGACGACGTGGCCCGGCTCCACGTAGAATATCAGCCCAGCGTTATTGCTTTTGTGTGCAAAGGACGTCTGTTTCTCCCACCCTTCCTCTCCTCCACCCGTCTCTTCCAACCGCCTCCTCTTCTTCCACCCATCTCCACCCTGCCCGCCGTTTCATCGCGCTAGTCGTTTTCTTCGAGGCGCGTATATATGCGCCTATATCGCACTTCCCTACGTGTCGCTGCGATTCGACTTAGGTCTCGAGTCTACGCTGGAAAATGAGTTAGGTTTGATCCAGTTGACAATGGACAAGCAGACGCGTCTTGGCTGAAAGAAGTGGAATTTCTGGTTCTCTGTTTACAAGAAGCCAATTTGGTTCTTGCAACCAGAAATTCTGCTTCCTTTAACCAAAACGCGTTTGGTTGCCAGACAAATTAAACCAAACTCATTTTTCAGTGTAAACTAGCTCTATTTTAAAGCCAAAGGACGTCGGCACAAGCTGGTCGTTTTGTGCGCGTGATGCCCGCTTCGGAATATCTAATTCGCGTAAACGATCTATAATGTTGCGGTTCGCTGTTGCCTGTTCTCCGGAATCATGACTGCAGAGAAAACGGTTTAGTTGAATTTACTTGAAATGGAAACAGAATTTCGAGTTATAAAAACTGAATTTGGCTCATAAGAACGAGAAATGTCGAGAAATGTTTCCTTCAACTGAAACGCGTTCGGTTTATCTATTTCAGGTAAATTCAACCAAGCTATTTTTTCCGTGTATGTAGGTGCACAGAGAAAGATATCATTCTATTATTAAAAAAAGCGATTACTCAGTAATATTTTCAACAAAGAATATTTTTTTGATAATAGTCTTGAAATGTTTTCATCATCAATTTTATAAAAACTCATTATCACGTGCTCCAAAGAGGAGTTTATTTTCTTTTTAAAAATAATACAAACTTTACCGAAAAAAGTTAAATTCGATTAATTTGAATAAGCACACACATAAATCGAAGTTTATTTAATTTAATATTCTTAATTGAAGTATAATAATAATAATAATAATGATTTTAATAGATAAATGGATGCCATAGAACATACATCGCAAGCATTCATTGCACAAGCTTTGTGTCCAAAAGGCGAGTGTGAACAAAACAGTATTAATGTTGATATTGGGTGAGTGCAAAAGTGCATGAGGAGTTTGTGAGTAAAAGTCAGACAGTGATTAGGCAAACAAAGTTCTTTATTCAATCAATGATATATTTTCCATCGTTGTCTATAATCTTTTTCCAACGTTCTGGCAGCATACGGATGCCTCGTAAAAACTGCGCGGTTTAGATTCGAAGAACGAAGACACGACGTTTTTTAAGGCATCCAAAGAGTCAATTTTTTTTCCATTTAAATGATTTTGCAATGACCGGAACAAGTGATAATCAGAAGGTGCGATATCAGGAGAATACGGTGGATGAGTTAGGACATCCCATTGCAGGCTGTTCAGTTTGCGCAGCGTCTGTCTCGAAACGTGTGGTCTTGCGTTGTCGTGGTGAAAGACTACGCCCTTGCGATTTGACAAAATCGGACGTTTCTGTTTGATTTCTCGATTCAGATTGGTTAATTGGCGACAGTACTTGTCCGAATCAATCGTTTGACCAGCGGGGAGAAACTCAAAATAAATTATGCCCTTGCAATCCCACCAAACACAGAGCATCACCTTCATCGGGTGTAAACCGGCCTTTGCCATTGCTTCACCATGCTCACCTGCCTGTTTCCATGTGCGTTTGCGCTGAACATTGTTGTACAGGACCCATTTCTCATCGCCCGTCACTAATCGATCCAAAAACGGCTCGTTTTTGAGCCGCCCGAGTAAAAAAACGGCAGCAGAAACTCGCTGGATTTTGTTCCTCTCCGTCATCAAATGGGGCACCCATACATCGAGCTTCAAATCGAAACCGATTTTTTTTAAACGCCGAAAAGCGGTTGATCGGTCAACGTTAAGTGCTGTAGCAACTTCCTCTGTTGAAATTCGCGGAGTATTCTGAACTAAAGTTCGCACAACATCGTCATCAATGTCTGAAGGTCGACCTGAGCGTGGCTCGTCTTCAAGGTTAAACTGTCCGCGGCGAAATTTCGCAAACCATTTTTCCACAGTTCGTTTAGCTGGTGCTTGATCTTGATAAACCTCTTGAATGTTTTTTACGGCTGCTGCAACGTTTATTCCTTTCCGAAACTCGTAAAGCATAACATGCCGTAAATGCACCTTTTCGACACTCATTTTGAAAGTAATCTTTCTCGAAGCAGTTCGTATCTACACAAATTCTTTTGTTTGAAATGAACGCTGCACACGTCACCTTTCCAACGATATGTCTTACGGAGATGGCGGTATTAATGACAAAACTTTACGCCGCTTCTAACGCCATCTATTGCACCTCCGCACGAACTTTTGCACTCACCCAATATTAATTTACCAGGGAATAAATGCAATAATGATAGTTATGATAAATTTAATTAAATTAAGATTCATATTTCATTAAATGGAAATGAGATAATGCATATAACAATCTATGTAAATATACGCATATGCAGCAATATAATATATTAATGGATATTCGATTCAATGTAACTTGATGCAGCGGAATGGAAAGCCGCGAAAGAGGAGATAGAACTAATTTCATTAGGTAACTGATTATAATATTTAACCGCGCAATATGAAAATGCAGCACAAAACCTCACTATGCAGCGTCGGAAGAAAATTAATAGATTTTGATGACATGTGTCGTGCAGATCATTGCTATGAAAATCCAAGTTTCGATAAATATCGTAAGGATATTTGTGCGATCTATTTTGGAGAATAAGTCGCGTTAGACAAAAGAGATGAAGAATAAAGCGCTGGTAAATTTTTAACCCGATTGTTGATAAGAGATGCATGATCGGAATGATTAAACTTACTAGGATCAAAAATATATTTTGAATAAATTTGATGTTTATATGACGGTTATATGACGAACTTGTGAGATATTAGCAGATACACATAAATTTATGAAATGCTTGAAACAAATAACATTTACTCGAATGCAATATATATTTTTCTGTGTGTGCGCATTTGGATTGGAATTCGAGTAAAATCGACTTGCGAATGTTCAAGTCTCATTGTCCGTTCGCTCTTGGAAAGTTCAATTTATCATGACTCTTCGTCGATATTTCGCCGGTTATTACAAATTATATCGACGCTTCTACGTAACGAGAAAATTCACTCTGAATTTATCAGAGAGTCGTTACGCGAAGAGTAGGTTATACGAGACTTCTCTCTTGTACATTTATTCAGATTTAATTATTCCGAAAGTTAATGTGTTACGGGAGTATTTGTAATGTTGCAATCGAGACGGTCGGATGGAAGAAAATGGCGGTATCCTCGCGAGTCTTTGAATCATTTAGACACGAGAAGGGTCTCGGAATTCGCAGTAACTAGCGCGGCACCGAGGGACGAGAGGGTGGGATTCGTTCGAGTTCCCCTTGGAAAAAAGCTATTTAAATAGGTACGATCCGTGGCGGGTGGGGTTGGCTCGACGGTGGGTCGGTTCTCCATAGCTTCATTCTGATGAGAAGCGACCGGCCATAGGAATACGTAACGTGAATGGCTACGAGAAACCCTCTGGAGGGAAAATACTATAAATGAAGTCGTAAGTATACACGGAGACCGCGAATGCAATTTATTCTGCCCGCTCTGCGGCACTAATTATGCGAATAAAAACGCACGGGGACGCTCTCTAAATTGGATTATACGGGATCGAATGCGGCCGCGCGTGTCTCTCTCGAAACTCGGTACTCCGCATTCCCGATCTCTGGTGGAGATCGCGATTCCACCGTTGGTCGCAGCTGCCGCGTCACGCCAGCCACTTAAAATCACCTGTCTTCGTGTTTACGTCCCGCCTGGCGAGATCCCGGCGGTAGCGGCGACGGTGGCGGCGGGCAATGCTGGAAGGATGTCGCTTAAACAGTGGCGCCTGGAGATTCCCGTGAATAATTGAGCCGCGTAATTTATCGCGCGGAATGCAGCCGGTGGCTTCCTTTCCCGGGTGAGGGTCTCCCGAATGGCGAGGGGGTACGAGAGGGGTTATAGGAGATGTAGAGGAGGAGGCGGAGGAGGTGGTGGAGGAGCAGGGGGAGGAGGAGGCTGAAGGTAGGTAGGTGAGAGGGGTGGGCTGGTGGAAATTGAATTTCGATCGAACACCGCCACGCCGGGAGAGAGCCAGAGGGGTAGCTAAAGCGGGGTGGTAGCAGGCGAGGAGGTGGAGGGGGCGGGGAAGCGCTGGCGGAAGGAAGAGGGAGTGAGAGAGAAAGAGAGAGGGAGAGACGAAGGAAGGCGGGAAGGGAGGCTAGAAGGAGGCTGTAGGACATTACAGGGCATCCTCCGGCCCCGTCACTACGCCGAACAAATGAGCAATTCTCTCAACCCCCGTGTCCTATGATGTCCTGCACGTAGGACCTGGCGATGGGCGTCTTCTGGGTCGATCTCGAGCCATACAGGTCCCCCCGCCCGTCCCCTCCTCCTCCCCGCCGCACGGACTTCGATCTTCTTCCGCCTTCTATGTACTAACGTCGGGGCTACCCCCGAGGTGATCGTAGTTTAAAATTTCTCACACGGAGCTCGGAAACCACCCGCGCTTCCTCCACCTTCTCCTCCTCCCGCCCCTTCGCCCCCTTTCCCACCTCAGCCTCCTTCGGCCCCTTCGGCTCCCACGTCGACGACAATCACCCATCTACCCATACGTCCGACCGAGCACTCGTGACTCCCGGCTGCCACGAGTGCTGACGAATTATTTTTCGCGAATTCCGGCCTCGCAATTTCGCCCCCGGCTGGATGTGTTGCACTGGGTCGACGCGGCGGCAGCAGCAGCATCCCGCCGGTGCATCGCGTTGCTGTAACTCATCGATTACACGAGCGTGGCCGGCGTAACGGTGAGCGCCACGCTCGGGTGTTCTTTCGGAATAGATGCGGCGGAAAGGAACGTGTCGCATTCCCGAATGTTTCATACCACGATGAATATATCGGCGACGTCGGCGAGCTTCGCCGGCGGGCCACGAGATGAGATCGCGATGCTCCAGGGGAAGCTCGATTTCTATAATTGTGTGCGTCGTTTAAGGGCGATCCGGTCGTTCGTCAAAACGAATTCGTGAAACGCGCGGATCTGCGACTACGCAATCGCGCGAGAGCTGACCGTCTTCGTTGCAAATCCGATCGATTCCGTTTTAAGACCGAATTCAATTCCTCGAGACGCGAGCCCCGTGATCTCCGTAACGTCACGCGAGCGGAGCTACGACGGAAAGCTCGCTTATTTACGAGCGTTCATTTCGCGAATCAGCGTCCTTCAACATCCTCTTTTCATTACTTGGTGCACCTGATCTCGGTGAGTCGCCGTAACGCCGGGAAAGCGTGCGGCAGACACGTTAATCAGCCGGAGGTACTCGCCGTATCCTCGACGGAGGCAAAGGACTTCGAGCGAGCGGAGAAAGAAAATGGCCGGTTCGCCATTAATTAATAATAGAACCCAACGGAGTCGCTCGGTTGGCGGCGCAAGAGAGACGAAGAGAGTTAAGGGAAGAGAAAGAAAGAGAGAGAGAGAGAGAGAGAGAGAAACGGGGAACGAGAACGAGATGGAAAATAGAGGACGGGGGAGAATAAAGAGAGATACGCGAACAAGGGTAGTTCTCTCCGCGATCTCCGTCTCTCTTCCCTCCAACTGGGGGTGGGGCAGTCTAGGGGGCGGAAAGGGGGATTGGAACGGGGAATGGATTTTATGCCCAGAGCGAGATATATGGCGGCCGCTACGCCCGGGCAAAAATAATATTAATATCGGAAAGGAAAGGAGGGAAAGTTTCGCAGGCTGGCTGGCTGGCTGGCCCTGCTTCGGGCAGGGGATATCAAGTATAATCATAATAATAAACGCCCGCGCGCGGGGCGCCATTGCTGGCTCCGCCACCCCCTTCCCCAATCCTCCCTCCGCTTTCTCACTCTCTCTCTCTCTCTCTCTCTCTCTCTCTCTCTGCCACCCTCATCGCGAACACACACGTTGGTGACACATATACACATACATACGAATGTGCTGCTCTCAGGTATTACACGACATCTTTCTCTCTCTCTCTCTCTCTTTCTCTCTCGCAACTGTCGTGTGTATATTTTGTCTGCGTGTATGTGTGCGCCTGTGTGTGTCCACCGTTGAGCCAGCTATACACTCGAGGATTAGATTAGCTTCCAGCGGCTTCGCCGCAAAGGCTTATATCCGCGGGTCGAATGAGCGGCAAACAAAAATGGCTCTTCCACCGAAAAGCGCCGCGAAATCGCCCGGAATTTTTCACCAACATGCGGCCGCCTTTGCAGCGAGCATCGCAGATTTATGGTGGGATGTAGATGCAATTTCCAGGGTTATTCGCGCTGATTACTCATGTTGCTGATCATTGTCTAGATATGGCCATCCATAGATTCGATCACCTTGTATATTTCTTTCCACATCATCCTCGGGCAATTATAGCCCTTGATTGTCAGGCAAATGCTAATAATTTAATCTATTCATGGACGGATTCATTAAAAAATCAGAAAAAAATTATTTAATTTTATATAATGACAGATACATAATATCTGCCAATTATATGACAAGATTTCTTTTCTTCTTGTTGTGCGAACAAGAATTACAGTACATAGTGACTGTGAGAATGAAATCTGCATGTCACGATATCAAGTTTGACATGAATAACACTTTGATAGTTGACATCGTCGCTAATAAGTTTTATACAGATTGAATATTTGAGAAACGATAAAAGGAACGTATGACGAATCTACACGTTTTCCAAATTCACATAGCAACTTTCGAATATGCAAAAGTGTCGCGACAAAACGCTAATTTTTCTTACTTCTATTTCCACCCCACCTCCCTCTCTCTCTCTCCCTTTCTTTCTCCTTCTCTCTTTTCGTACATAATTTAAGAAGCCAAGATTCTTAGATTTTAATTTCCATCGTCAAAGGGAAATCCTATTACTTCAGTTACTATCCAATTACTATTGGCCGCATGTTGCCATTCGCAAGACGCCATTGTTTATATGGGATCCCGAGACCCTCGATCTCCTAATTAATCCACGCGACGAATAAGATGGCCCTTCCGCTCAAGCAGAGACATTCTTCGACCTGCTCCCTAATCCCCGGTCGACCACCCCGCCCTATCTCTCCCGTTCTGAGACCCGCTGCGCTGACCCCCGCGAAGGGGTCATAGGGGTTACGAGTAGCGCAGATGCATTTATATCGAATTGCAGCTCGGTCGTATATTGGCTCTCCTGGAATGGAGGCTTTTGTCTTGGCGCGCCTCATAAGCGTGGATTTGCCCTTATCCTTGCCGTAGTCTCCTCTTTCCGTCTTTTCCTTAACCACCCTCTCGCTCTCGCACGCGTCATTCTCCAGTCCACGCTCGACCACCCCCGAAGTCAACTCCCCACGTTCCGTTAGAAGCGGGGGAGACCGTCACTTCGTCCTTTCTCCTCTCTCTCTCTCTCTCTCTCTCTCTCTCTCTCTCTCTCCCCTTTCCTCCCTCCTTCCGTCTCTCCGTTCATTATGTTTCTACTTTTTCTTTTTCTCTCTCTTTCACTTGCTATCCTCTTTTCTTCCTCATCATTCCCTATTTTCCCTTCGTCGCTAGTTTCGAGAAAGTATGTTAGCTCACGCTCGGCCGACGCTCGCTATACGATTCGTTTCATTATCATACCATTATTTTTTGCCAGCACTCATAAATTGCCTTTTTCCGTGGATTTCCCGTACTTTATGCGTCCCACTTCTACCATTAATGTCACGGGCCCGGCCTCACCCTCCCTTCCACCTTCCCCCAACTGTCCCCTCCTCTCATTCCACGACCATTTATCCGGGATACGTGACTTTCGTTGCCAAAAACACATTTCGTCCCAGCCGGTTATTAATGAACGGCCATACCCGCGAGGCCCCCTTTCTTGTTCCTCTTCCGAAGTCCTTTTTCTGTTTCAGAAGTAGCTGGCAATCGACATTGGTGGGAGCGTATGGATTGGTCATTACGATATTGGTGTCTCGGGTCACGGCGTGAGAAGTAACTTCACAGGATTGCGTTCTTTTTCGTCAGCCGTTAAGTGCTGAAAAGGTCCTTGTTTATTAAATAAATATATCACGAACAGAACGAATGGCAGTGAGGTTTCTTTTGTTCCGTGCTGTTTCGCTCCAAGATGATTTCTACAAAGATGAAGCCGCGGTCGACCTCATTATATCAGCTTCCTGTCCCCTTAAGCGAATTTTTCAGTTAACAGATTAACCGAATATCCACTTCCCCGCGGAGCTACACCGAATCCATGAGGATATGGAACTCGCGGAAGTCAAACCATTCTCGTAGCTGTGGATTTTTCGGGGTAAACGAGGAATCTTGTGGTCGCAGGGCACAGCGAGGTAGAAGTTTGAGGTCGTCGGGAACAAGTTACGGAGTGCTTGACCCGAAAGAGGAACCGGCTGGCACTCCAAGCGATTAAAGTAAAACCGAGAATTAGAGCGAGACGGGATCTCGCGAGGACGCCGACATCGAGGTGGCGGGAGACAGTCGGGACAGTGGGGAAAAGAGGAGGGGGGCAAGAGGAGCGCGCTTGGCAATCAGTGAAATGGCAGTGAAAATAAATGAATGGAAATCGAGTCTGTCTTTCTCGTCTGTTCGCGATGCCTCGCGGTCTGCAGTCGAGCGAGCGGCGAAGCCGAGCACCGGTGGGCGCACGGCCGGCCGATGAAACGTCCCGCGTCGCCTGCACGAGCAATAAGAAGGGATTGCTGAGTTAACTCGAGTCACATTTGTGATTGTAAAAAGCCTCCGCTCTCTGTTCCCCGAGACGACTCTGTTGCATTATTGCGGGCGCGCCGTAGGGGAATCGCGCTGATACGAAGCGACCGTCGGAAAATTTATAGTCGTTATGTGGTGGCTGTCCTCGGAGTTACGGACGTTTTCGAAATTCAGGTCGCCGCTCGCGCCGGTTGTAAAAGCGGTTTTTCGCGTTACGCTCGCGGATTGCAACGGCAGCGGCGACGACGAAAGCGGGTCGCGCGAGCCTCGGCGCAACTTCGAACATTTTCTCCATCGCGAATTCCTATCGGTCGGACAGACGAGGCGGAATTTACAACAGGTAGGGAAATTCATTCCCGGTGCCGCCCGTGTTCTCGCGACCGCTACTGCATCGAGAATTCCCGATGACGTTCGCGCTGGGACGAGCCAGCGGGACCACATTAGAGCGGCGGAGAGTCCTTGACTGTTTCGCGTGGAATCCCTAAACTAAACTATACCTCATCCCTATCGGCGAGCGAGCATCTCCACCCTCAGGAAAGCAAGCTTAATGCCTCGGAAAAAATAACACGCGCGCACACACGTACACGCGTCTCACGCATACAGCCACGCGAGCGATCCCCTCCACACGCACTCGGGACCCATGCGTGTCTCCCGTGTCCTTTTTTTGCTGCCAGGAGGGTGGACATTTAGGGCGACAAAAAAGGACACTCTGTCTCCCGCAGGAAACCCCCCAAGAACACGCCGGAATTTCGACCTCGCAATAGAGAGAGAGAGAGAAAACCGATCGATCGAATCTGCATGTTTTTCTACCTCGGGCGGAAACGATATCGCTGCTCGTACGATAGCAGAAGCGGCGATTGCTGCGCGAGTAGCACAGTTCCCTCTGTTAACTGTGTCCCGGCCGCTCCAACTTCGCGCTAGCTTGACTCTGCGCATACACCGCGCGACTGCTCCGAGTCGATAAAACACAGCAGCCTGCTTGAGTTTCCCCGAGATTGCCAATCGAACAATTAATAATAAACTACGCCCGTTTTTACGCTCGTACGTGTATCGAGAAATGTCTTAGTAGTTGAAAATTATAGATTCGATTTTTCCAGCGGAGATTTAACGTAACGAGGTACCTAATTACCGAGTACTTAACGGTCACAGTTATGAAAATCTGTTTCGATGTGTGTGATAAGAAAAGAACTGGTAAACTAAATCTTAATTCATTTTGAGCGAAATTTGCCGCGACGGATGTCTCATATGATGTTTAATCGCTGAAATGTTTCGTTGCAAATGAAGAAACTATAGTCACATCGACAAAACTGCAGCTTTACTAACGGAATCCGTAGTCTTTTCTGATTGCTATTCACGTTCACGTAGTGCAAACAACGTTAACGTCGTCGCATCGACTTCAAGATATAGTGTCGCGAGATACACCCGAGAGTCGCAATGCGATCTGATCAGAGAATTTTCCTTGCGACTCTGATTACATAATTACCGCACAATAATAGCTCACGGGATTATTTCACACAGATTACATCACATAGAGCACCCTCGAGACCATGGTTGACCGAGTGACCAGAGAGTATCATCCCGTTTCCGCGTCCTCAGCGTCCTAATTAGCCGCTAATTAATTAATTTCCCTAATTATCAGATTTAATTGCTTCATGGATCGAGCCACACCTTTCGAATAGCGCATAGGTATGCCCAGGACCGTATATCCCTTCATCCCCCACCCGACGACGAAGGTTAGACGGAGAAGCGGCAAGCGTATATATTGCACGTGCGCACAGCACACTCATGTCCGTCCGTTACACACGTGTACCGTGGTGTGCAATTCTCCCACTCGCTCTCCCGTTCCCCTCATTCGCTCCCACTTTGGATCCTCGTGGGTGCGGCCTCGGCCATTTTGGTGCCACCTACCCCTCACGCGCAGGACCTTCACCCTTCCCGGGGATCCCACGTACACGTATGCGCGTGTGCACACACACAGGCACACACAGGCACGTGCGCATTGTCGGTGCGGAAAGGTGCTCGAAGTCACGGCGGGGGTGGACGAAGGGACGGGGGGGAAAAAGGGTCGCGGAGGAGAGAGAAACGACGGGACGGCAGAAGGAAGGGATGGCCGAGCTTATTCCGGAATCCAGCGTGCAGCGAGAGGAAGACGGTGAAAGAAGAGGTGTCGTTTCGAGGAACGTTGGGGCCGGGGAAGCGACTTAATTTCTACCACCCCCTGCGCTCCCGACACGTTTCACCCTCTCTCGCTCCTGCGCGAGCAACCCCCTCGCTGCGTCGTGCCGCGGAGAGTTCACTCGTTACACGCATCGACGGTGTAACTTTTCTCGTTGGTACGCTGCCGCCGATTTTTCCAAGACTCCTCGCCGCTTTTTGCCAGATATAATCTTTATCACGGGAGACGGGGATCGCGAGACCTTCGAACTTTACGGAGAAAAAGAGAGAGGGAGGGGAATAGGAGAGAAGGAGACGATGCGCGATCTCGAGAGATCACAATCGACCTTCTCTCTTTAACAAGATCTCCCATAAACACGCATCCCCATTTTAATATGCGTATCATGTCAATATAATCTTAATAAGGATAATCAAAACTGAAGTATCAGCCTTTCTCGTGAATCGAAATATTTTTATTCTTGATACTTCAATTGATCGGATATTAACCGTCACAAGACGACGTTTGAGACGTTTAATATAAACAAAGATATTAGTACATACAAATTATTCAGGATAATCACCAATGTTAACCTATTTATACAAATAAAGAAATAAATAACACAGTCAACGACCTGCCGTTTAATGTTAAACATAACGTATAATAATAAACAATATCCGAGCTAATAATACTTCAGCTGAAAGATGTAATAATGACTTTTGTTCTTTTTATCCATATATCTCATTCTTAGAATTAATACAGAAATAATTTATCACAATTGTAATAATTATAATATTTTTCATATACGCATATGTAAGGAAACATAAGAATCGCCGGATATATTCGTAGCAGTCAGTTTTTGACAGTCAAATAAATGATTGCTATCTACTGATACGAAATTATAATATCCGGAGATATCATATACTTCGTTATACAGACTGAGCGAGAAGAGATGCCTGCGCGACGTTCTTGATCACAGATGGCGGCACTCGTATACTATTCGCTTTACGTAATTCACGATTCATTTTAAGAGAGATTGTAAATATCGTTAAAATAATATTTTTCCGAAGAATTTCTAAGTTTGCTCATTGTTTCGTTAAAATATATTGTCGGCAGGATGTCGAAAATGTTGTCTTGCCATTCATATTACGTTGTTGTGTCACGATGTCGTTTTTTCGTTGATATAAATTTTAATGACGCAAAGTGAAATTTGGTGAAGATTTCTCGAAATATCGTTGACGAAGTGTCGTTATATCGATACTACGACCCGGTCGGTGTTTTCGTTTTACCTTAACCGTTCGCGAATTGCCTTAATTTCCCGTGCGAAAATCTACGAAATTTTCCACGGAACTCGATATAAATCCACTTCCGTGGCCTCCGGCCTCCTCGCCCGGCGCGAAACATGTTTTCCGAGAGAGAGAGAGAGAGAGAGAGAGAGAGAGAGAGAGGGTGGATAGGTTATAGCAGGGGACGAGGAGGCGTAAGTGCTTCTTGTCGGAAAAATTATATGATAGCCAGCAACGCGAGCTTTTTCCCCAGGCCGGTGGTCCTGCTCCTTTCCCTCCGGCTTCGGATTAGAAAATATGATTAGCTTCGTGCCGGGAGTTTATTCGGGAGCAACGGCGAGGCAGGAAGCGGGAAAAGGGGTGGCTGTCGTACGTACCCTTCGGATTTTATGGATGACCATGGTCCCCTACGTGCCTCGGCGCGACGACACTTTCCGAGAAACGGTCTCCACCCTTCCCTTCGACCCCTCTAATTCGCGCAATGTGTCGCTGCTGCATTTTTCAGCTACGAGCTTTCACGGCGGCCATTATCACGCGCGCGTTTCTTTGATAACGTCTCTCAGTTTGGAAAATAAACACCTGATAAATAACAATAAATCACGGATACCGGAGTGAAAAAGAAAGAGAGAGGAAGAGATAGGAGGAGAAGGAAGAGATACAATTCAAAGAGAAGGAGACATGACGATCGCCGAAGGATAAGTAATGTCGACAATAAATTATAACGTTTTCTACATCTTTAGTTACATCTAGATCAGGTCGTTTTTTCATCGAAGTTCGTCATCTACTTTGACATTCTCTTAAATTGCACTTTATATCCGTTAAAAACTGACGCTTTGCTTTGCAAATCCAAATTAAGCTTCCCCACAGACTTTGAACACAGCTTAATATCAATGTTCACTTTGACGCAAGTAAAAATATTTATGTATCTCGCACTTACACAATTGTGCTAAGTAATTCTGGTTTCACAGAAGAACGATTTCATGTTCGCCGGAAGCGCAGTAATTTATCCTATGCAACGGTTTTTGTTTCAAGTCTGTACGACATTTAGAAGCGGCGATATTGACGTTTGTATCAATCCACGCTCTCGATCAGCTGTCACTAACACTGTGGGGTAGGTCACGTGCAGAGCGACGCAACGCGTGTGGGTGGAACATACCCGCTTCGTAGACACTATTCCAAAAAGCTTTATCTATATTCGTGATGGTACGCGGCCTTGTCCCCCCACTTCGCGGCCCAGTCGAGCGTGATCGCGCTGGGCCACAAGCGTCGTGGTCAGTGCCCTACGGCTACTAGACAAGCGTGGCACAAAAACGAACGTAGTGCGCCGGCGCGAGAGCAAGCGTAGCATTCGCGCTGGCGCTGATGTCGAGAGGAAACTTGATGTCGACGCAGCGGCTTTAAACGACTGTAACTCGCTAATGAGTCGATATAGCGGCGTGAAACAAAAAATCATCTCTTTGGCAAGCTCTCCCGCATAAGTCTGTGTCACTCTTTTGTTATCAATTTGGAAGAGATGAGCGGTGTGACCGATTAACCCTTTCGCTTCGGATGTCCAGTCCGCCGAAGTACTGTCTCTGTACGGGCGCGCGCGCCGCGAATACGCACAATATGCGTTGTTGCTTTATATACGTTTTCCTAGGTCTTAAGTAACAATTTTGCTAAATAAAACAATCTTTGTTACTATATAATGATTATTATTTACATTTTTGGTATGAAAATATTTACAACTTAAAAGTTACTAGTAAGATTTAAATTTTAATTAATTATTGTCCGCAAACAAGTTAATATATTAATATAAAGTGATTAGTAGTATAAGTTAGTATGATAAATTCTGAAGCACGGATCTACGCATAAACCAACATCACACTCTTTACACTCGTATCGTGAGTCGGATCTTTTGTCATTCTTACTGCAGACGACACATCGCGCGGCCGCCGCTTATAAGCGGCGTTCGTACGCATAAGACATATTATGCGCGCCGCTTATAAGCGGCACTCGTACCCACAGGACATACTGTGCGCGCCGCTTATAAGCGGCGCTCGAAGCGAAAGGGTTAAAGTACGGCAAAACGGTCTCATGGATAACACGAAATCTTTTTCATTCGTGATAGAATCGTGTAGATATTTCCCTTCGTCTCATCTATTGTCCGATCTACAGGCAAATTTAGTAATTTTCGAGCAACCCGCATCTACTTTACGCGTTGAAGAAATATTAATAACAAAAAAGAATTAGTTCCCTGCTGAAAACAAGTTCCCATAGGTAAAAAAATAATCGTCCGTATAATAGATTTGAAATCTAGTTAATTTAGCTAATTTTTTTCCTCGTACCTAGTTTTTAGCTCCCGCAGCTAAAAGCGGGATAAGAAAATATTCCGCTGAGTGAATTTATCTTTGGGAGAAGTTAATTTGTTATTAGGACAAAACAGTGTTTTTCTATATTTATTAATTTGTTTCTGCGGCAAAATAATTTGTAGGTGTAGTAAAACAGTCCAGCAAATGGTATTTAGTACCCTTAACAAATGATTTGTTGTCCATATAATAACTGACAGGTTTTGGTCCGACAACATAAAAAATTGCTTGTGCCAGCAAATTACGTATTTTACTCCGTGTCCCTTTTTGTGTTTGATAATAATTTCTGCGGTGAATTCGTCTGTGCGTCTGTACACGGAAAAAATCGATTGGTTGAATTAATGTTTGAATTAACGTTTTCTTCGTATTTCTGCAATCGTCTAGTTGCGACCGGTTAAGTGAAATATAATGTCAACCGTGAACGAGGATCGATATAGAGCTCATGAAAATTCCGTCGATGTCAATCGTCGTTTTTGAATGGGTGCAACTTTAAGACCCGCATCGATCACTTTCCCGGTCGCATGCGAATGCGCGGGGAATGGTAAGCACATTCGTACTCGTTTAAAGGGAGAAGGAAAGTAAGTGCAAGGAAAAACGGCAAGCTATTTCACGCGAAAGATGTCCGCCATGAGAGCACGGGGTTGCGCGCGACGGGGTTGGCGGGCCACGATGAGTATTTCCCAGAGGAGGAACTCAGAGTCGACTCATCAGACAACCCTGGCCTTAACATCCGGGTTGCATAATAAAGCCGTGCCAATTTTTATCGAGCTGCCATTGTGTCGCACGGGAGCCAGGCGGATCCTCGCCGTTTTCCACCTCCGATTTTCCGGTATTCTCGTCGCGATGTCGCGCGACAGCTCGATGAAAACTTTCGAAACGCCACGAACTGTGGACGTGCGTAGAAAAAAGTATCGGTTTTAGTGCCAAACTGCGACCGGTTTGTCGGGATCGCTGAATCGGCGAGATTCTGCGCCCGGTAATCGGCGCGAAAAATGGACGAGAACGCGGCGTCATCGAGTGCGTCGTCACTGCGCGAGAGCATCGGATTGTAATTTAAGCAAGTCGAAAGCGGTCGAGCACGGAAACGAAGAGACCCACGGTTCGTGTTCACAATTTCCCACAATTATATCCGTGTAATTGTATAATCCGTGCGGAGAAAAAAGAATAGCTGCAATAAAAATTCAATTAGGTGTAACATATGGATATTTAAAACTTTATTAGTGTAAACAATTGTAATTTTAAAGTAAATAGCGCACATATGTATTATTACAGTTGGAATAAAATGGAATTCCCAATTGGCACCGTAGTGAGATAACCCATTTGAGACAACTTTGTATATTCTAATCGGAATCTATGCTATATGTGGAAGAAGCTTAGAAAATTTCTATGCAGGTCACCTCGACGCATTCTGCGCCGCGAGAATTAACAGAAGCAAATTTGTCAATATTTTTTTCCTAGAGTCACTTAAAAATGGCACGAGCTGTCGAGTTTCCCCAGAAACGAAAAACGGCTAAACGCGAAATATCGACGTTACGTCACATTTCCTCGGTATAATACTTTCAACGTGCCGGCGTACCGATGAAATTAGATTCCGGAGACGCGAGTAGCAAGCGATGCATCGGGCCGGGGGTAGGAGACGAGGGGGGGAGGTAGCGAGGGGGCGGCGAGAGGTCGAAGGGGTGAGGGAGCGAGGTGATCGATGAAAAAAAAGGGTGATCGGTTTCAACCCCATCCACGAGGTATGTTTGCGACCCCAGCGGATGAGAAACGATCCCCCTGTCCCCACCGAATTTATATCGAGATCGAATTATTGATCCTTGCCGGCGCGACCGATTGCGCCGCGACCCCACGTGTCAATTTTACGGTTTTAACGAACTGCGAACTCCAAAATGTATCGCCGTTATTTCCTTCGCGGCGCGGCCGGAGTTCACGGTTGCTGGCGCGCCGCCAAAACTATTTCAAAAAAGCGGCGCACACCGGGAACGTATCTATAAGCGCGTGGCGTGCGGATACCGTAAGTTCACGTAAGGATTTTTATCGTGGTATGACTCCCCGCGCTTTATTCCACGAGCATAGCCGTTGTTTTATCGAGACAGAATCGCCGTTCAACGTAACGCGTACGTTGAACTCTAGCCCGCGATTGTTGAGGAAGTTTAATTACGAAGAAATGCTTTATGTCGCGGAAATGGAAATCCCAGATATCACCGCTATATTTTTCCGCAGGTTTAGGGAACGCTGTATGAGTGTATCTGTGCAATAATATATAGCGAGAGTACATATAGCAAATACAAGTATTAAATTTCACGGGTTCCATTGCGCGCCACGGTTTGCTTCGTCAGCGAGTCCAGGAGGGCTTAGTGCGCGATTTATCGCGAGCGGTCAAGAGACACGGCGACCGAGTAATTAATCTGGATCCCGGGCAAATCGCGAGCTCCGGCTAACCAGATGTCCGAGCTGTCCGACGACGATCGGTCAACGTCCGGTTCTGTTTTAACTGCGGATTAAAGCGAACTAACTGTCGGCAGCTGTAATGGGTGTGTTAGTGTAAAGGATTAAGGAACGGGTGTCATTTCAGCGTGCTATCGCCGTGACGTTTCGAAGAAACGGCCGTCAATTGCGCATTTCAATCACACTCAATCGTTACTATTATATATTTTGCAATCCGAGGGACTTAATATTCGTGTCAATTTCTACTTGTCGGTCGATTTGCATCATCAGGAGATTCAAGGAATATGCTTATATCACTGGATTTTTTTTCTCTTTATATCTTGTGTGATATATTTACTTTATATCGTGAATATTTGGAAAGTATCCATCGTATCTGCGCGAAGAGCAACGCGCCATAATTAAAACAAGAGAGATGATTTAATCGAGAGAAACCTTACCTAATCCTGAACATCGCATTGACTGATAGAAAAATATGTGACATATATGACTAAAAATAAAATAATACAATTACATATATAAATAATAAAATAATACAACTACATATATATCGAAATTTTGCATGTTGCTTGCAAAATGGTACAGGATATTTTGTTCATCTCAATCCGCTCTACTTCTTCTCAGAAAATTTGTCCATTGAGTTCTGGGACACTCTGTATATATAAATATAAATCCTAGTGTAAACAAATTATAGTCAGGAGAACCATTTTTCTAATAAGCGTTAGTTTTCTATAGTGTCAGTGATAATAATCTTACATGTTTATTGCTACTGTTATTGTCGTGGTTAAAACCAAAGAAAGATGTAGAGAATGTACCCGTTTTGGATGCAGACGGGTTAATATATGTCACGAACGAGCCACACGAACGCATCGGTCGTCAATTAATCGCAGCGCCGGTACATCGAGCGTCGTCAGGTAATTTGAATGCAAACAGACCGATATATATTCCGAGGCCGAGGCGAGACGTTCCAAACAAAAAAGAAAACGTATGTAACGAAATGCGTTATTCGTCCCTGAGACTCCCCCGCAGCCAATTATTCGTAGACCCTTGCGGTGTCGACGGTCCCCCGGCCGCGTTTACAAAATTTCCAGGGTAAATCCTCGTATATGAAATTCCATAAATTACGCGTCCCCTCGTACCATCGCGTGTGTGTACCGGGTAGCGCCCATTATTATTGGCTCGCGATAGCGAAAACGAAGGGAGAAAAGAAGAAGAAAGACGGTGACGAGTGTCCGTCCGTCCATCCATTCGCTCGAAGAGAGCACCCCCTTCGCGCGGCCGGATTCATCCCTCGCCGGCCGATGCGTGATCTTTAAGGGGATGTATATAAGCTGTGGGCGGCGGTGGCGTCGCGAAGGGGGTGAGGAGGAGGAGGAGGAGGAGAGGAGAACGACGAAACAAGCGAAGGCGTCCTAACGGTGCTTCGTGGTGGTGGTGGTGGCGGTGGGGTCGAGATGAGAACGACGACGACGACGACGGTGGTGATGGTAGTGGTGCTGTGTACCGCCAGAGCGGCGGTGGTGGTGGTGGTGGTGGCGGCGGCGGCGGTGAATGGTGGTGGTAGTGATGGGGGTGGTGGTGGTGGTGGTGGTGGTGTAAAATATGGATTTACTTCTCCTCCAGGGCCGCGGCTTTTCCTTCGGGCTCTATCTTCACGTACATGTACTTCTAGGCGCGCGCGTGTGACGTCATACGCGGCGCTACCAACACCATTATGCGGGCGGTGGCGGCGGGAGGTGGCGCGGGGTGACGGGCGGCCCGGGGGTGTCATGGCTCGTTTGTTAGACGGGGCTCAGAGATCCAGGGGGTGTTTTGTTAGTGTTTTCTTTGCACCGTCACACGAGACGACAGTGTTTTGTCTCCGCGCGCGGAAAGAAGCGGCGAAGATTGGGGGGCAGGGGAGGGCAGGGTGACGGCGCGGGAGGAGATCGGAGCGCGGGCGAAGATAGAAAACGGGAAATGCTTCGGTTAAGCGCGCAGCCAGAATGGTGGGCTTTCTTGTGCCCTTAAACGATTCCGTCAATTTGGTTCTTGCGACACTTCGTCGAGAATAAATTGTTGCCGTGAGGTGAATCTTGCGTTGTTCTCTCTTTTTTCCTCTCTCCCTCTCTCTCTCTCTCTCTCTCTCTCTCTCTTTCTTAATACATCCATTTCCGCGCGTCGTTCGCGATATCCGTCAGTTTTAGAGGATGACGCACGGCGAACACGGCGATACGAAAATCTCCTCGCTCGGATCAATAGCCCGCTTCAATTATAACGGACGAGGATAGCGCGATCGGCGTAGCATTTGTACAAATCGACATGTCAAACGCATTCTCTCTAATCCCCTTCATGAAACTGCTCTCCCAGAAGGACCGGATCGATTCTTCAAAAATACAGATTTGAGAGTTCATCGTGGACACTCATCGGCCGAATGCCGATGACTTGTTCCCGTGAAAACGTAGGTAACGCAACGGTCGTCGTGTGAGAGGAGACGACGAAGGCACGCCGGGCGTTTCGTTTATTTCGATCTTTCATTTTCATTTCCACGCGACGCGAAGGATCATTATTCTCCCGACGCCGCTCTCGTACCTATCTATCGATCCGCGCGAGCACTGACATTCGATCTTCCGTCGGCCGTTTCCATCCGACCCGTCCGACTACACATACACACACACACACACCTGTACCTATATACGTCCATGTACCTACGTGAGTAATTTAAAATGCGATTACTGGAGGGATGTCCTACGTAGGAGCGGTGCTTGTGTCGATGGACATAAGAATAGCTAATACGCGGATAGCGAAGGAAGGTCGCAGGGCGAAGGAAGCGGCGGAGACGGAGGCGGTTGGATGGCTGCCATTAAAAGATTTCATCCACCCTCCCGCCGTTGCCCCCATCCGACTCGCCCGAGGCACCCATATATAAGGGTGAGTAATCTGAGAGCCATCCTTCCTTTCTTATTTTACGTCCCTCCCTTTTCTCGCTTTCCGCGCGTTTGCATTCGTTCTCGCGTGAAAGGGAAATAACGGCGCTGAAAAAATGGGACGTGAGAATAAACGTATGCGTGCAATTTGTATCGGCGCGCGAGCCTTAATGTCTTCATGGCGGAATCTTAGACGAATGTAACTGTGATTGAGAAAATATCTCTTTGGATGATAGGGATTGGAGATACCACGTACTCGGTGAAATCTATGAGCACACGTGACGATAATCAGTATGTTTGTGAGAGTACACGGAGAAAAATAATTCAGAGACAGCGAATTTTATGCTGTCGCAGCAAATAAATAAATGTAGTATTTTTTCATTAAATATTGTCTAATATCTTAAGAGAGTCATTTTTGAAGTCATTTTATGAAGAACAGTTTATATGAGCATATTTTCATGTCTTTATAAAACGACCTCAAAAATCGAATCTTAAAGTGTTCGGTTCTCACGAAACATATATTGTGTATTTATTTATTTGCCACGATAACACAGAAAATGTGCTATCCTTCTTAATTTCTTTTTTGTCAAGATTCTAGCACGAGATATATAAATTAAAAATAATAATGTCAAGCGCAACGCGCACTCTTGTAATTCAACGTCATGATCCTGCCGCGCAATTTTCCGCACTGCACGCGTCGCGCAAGGAGGTCTAATTGCCGTGAATATTACATATCTCGAGAGGATATTCTCTCTAACAGCTCCCTCCAGCATCTCATCCAACGAACAGTGAGTCTCTCCCTCTCTCTCTCTCTCTCTTCCGCGCACGGTTGCATAAGGACGACATAGACGTACGAGCCGAAGGCTCGAGGACGAGCGGACGCAGACACTGCACCTAAGGGATACGTAAGAGCCAACCAGCGAACACGTACGGATTACAGAGGGTAGGATTGGCAGCTCTGATCAATATTCGATTTTTGAAATATCTCCCTCATCCCCCGTGCCGGCGTTATCCTCCTCGCCCGCCGCCACCTTCCACCCCTCCGGACCCAGGACTCCGGAGCCCACCGCGCAGTCCCCCTCGCGGAACGTTCCTCGAAAGCTCGATACTCCATTTGTATTTTTAAACTGGAATCCCTATACTCGCGTGCAGACGTATGTGTGCGCACGTACACGCACGTAGACGACGACACGGCAAAGCGTCCTGCCACCACCATCGCCATTCGCCATCACCATTACCACCGCCGGCGGCGTCGCCCTCCGCCACCCCCGTCTTCTCACAACCCTCTACTACTTCTTCGTCTTCTTCTCCACCTCCGTCGACTCTCTCTCTGCTCCTCACTCCCCGTCTCGTCCTCCTCACTCACTCCACCTCCGTTCTCTGCTTCCTCTCGCCTCTCCTCTTCCACCTTCTCCTCCTCATCCTTCTCTCGCGCGAGCCTTCTCTTCTTCTCGGTGTTATGTGTGCTACGAGCACGCTTTCGACGGCATGTGCATACGCGCGCACGGCCTCGGTGTGCGTGTGTGTACGTAGGACGCTTGGGGGCAGGGGCATACGATCCATCGGAATTTTAAGGAAATAGAAGGACACTCGATGCATACCGTCGCTGTGTAGTAATGCGTCAGTGTTGGTGGTCGCGTGTGTGGGCGTTACAGGGCCGGCGATAGCGCGACCGAAAGCGAAATATCTCGAGGCGACGAGATTCGACACGGATAACAACCCCGAAAGTGCATTGACTCCCGAACACCCCGGCTAAATTACATTATAGAGTCGAGCTGCGCAAGCACCTACGCGGCTAATTCGCGCGCAGCGATGCCGCGCACGACGAACGAACGAGGGAAATTTATCCGAACCTTCAGCCTTATAATTTCCTCCGTGAGATTGGCACCGTTATCTCTGAACCGACTTGGAAATTTTACTGACAATTTTTCCGAGGTCGTTGTACACGAGACATTCGACGTGTATATTCGTATCGTCTCCATCCGAGCCAACCGAAAATCTCCAAGTTGCATGACTTCTCATGTACGCGTATAATCGACACGCGATGTACATCGGCTGTCAGTCAAGTCACGGGATCTCCAAATTTAGTTAAGTTTCCCCCGTATTCCTCTTATTTCTGACGCCGATGAGACAGCGTAGGATCCAATAATACAGATATACGCGCGTGTTTTCAGCCCTTTATTGATAGATATAATGCCGAACGCATTACGACAGTCGCCCCGGCGAATGATAACCCGGTACGTTACCTTTGACACCGTCAACGGCGCCCAGACGTGCGGTGGATCAATTTTCAGTTGGCCCAGTGCAGGAAAGTAGCTCTTACCGGTCCTGTGCGTCTTTATACACGTCGACCTGAGACGCACACCCGCGCGCGCACTTAGGAATACGTCTGGCGAAATACGCGCGCGCGCGCCTGTTCGTTCGTTCGCTCGCTCGCTCGCGTTTCAACGGAGGATGGAGGGATGTAGATACGTGTACTCGTAGAGAGACGCGCAGTACCTATAGCCGTTCCTCTTTACCCGGCGAATTGGAATTTCTCGCCGCGGATAGAATTCTTTTGCGAGAATCACGAGACGCTCGGCGCTCTCGCGCGTCGCCCGATGTATGTGTATGTACGCGCATGTGTATATACGCGAGAGCGGCGCGGGCGTCACGTTGCACGGGCGCATTATACATACACAATGTGATTCATCAAAATGTGGTTACGCGACCGATCGTGTATCGGGACGCCCGGCTGAATTTTTCCCCGGGATGTATTTCTCCGGAACGACTGCGGGGAAAACGAAGGCGATTTATCCGCGCCCCGTCGCGATACATCATAATCGACGCGAGAGGTTATCATTGCGACGATGACGTCACACGAACGAGTTCGAGAACGTCCCGTGATCATTGACAGATCGCGGACGACCGGGAACCATCGCCCAGTCACGTTTGATAAGGTATATCCGATCGTTTTTCACTGATAAATGTGTCTGGTCGGATCTACCTGATGATGAGCGAACGAACGTTCTGCTTGAAGGAAACAAAATATCTAGTTCTGACGAACCAAATTCGGTTCTTGCAACCAGAAATTCTGTTTCCCTCAACCTTCGAAACGCGTTTAGTTGTCCATTGCCAGATAGATACCGGCCAAACTCATTTTTCAACGTGCATGAAACCAAGTTCACGCTACTGCGGGCGGTGGGAAGAGCGAGGAAAGGAAGGAAGGAGGGAGACGCATTTCTTCTTTTTCACGTGGAATTTACGTTGCCGAGAGTTTTGATTATTCATCCGGTTATCAGAGAAAAGAAAAAAGAAAAGGAAGAACCGAGAGAAAGGTGAGTGAGGAGGAAAAGCAAGCGGAAAAGAGAGAAGCGCCGGTATCACGAGGCGAGCCTATCGTCGTTCTCGAGTGCGCTCGGGTCCGCGCAGCTGCACTGGCCGCCGTCGATGCAGCTCCGCGAGATTAATTAAACGTCGGTGCGGTGCACAGCCGCTCATTAGCGGGCGTCGATTGGCTGCCGGCCGGTCACGTGATATCCACACCGCCGCTACGCTCGGGAGTGGACGGACGGTTGGGGGTCGAGTCGAGGAAGGGGGTTGCCGACCGGTCGGTCTGTCGGGGGCGAAGAGGGACAGGCGGCGGAGGATCGGGCTCGGCCTGGGGTTCGGGCTCGGTGGGGCAGGAGGGAGCAGCACTGCATTCGCTCAGTTGTTTCTGCCAGTGAGCCACGCCCTGCCCCTTTCGCGTCACTAAAGGCGGATACCACGGGATTAATTAAGACGCCCACCAACAAATGATATCACGCCGCTTTCGCGGCTCTCTCTCTCTCTCTCTCTCTCTATGTGAAGCTAGCGGGGACGATGGGTGACGGGAGGAAGGGTGGGAGGAAGAATGTTAATTAGAAGCACGGAGAAACCGGAGAACAGCCCGATTGGAGGTGATGCGCCGACCGGGGGTTGGCGTACTTCCGTCCGCCGTCTCTGCGCGAGAAACGAGTGGACGAGAAAGAGAGAGAGAGATAGGTAGAGCAAGTGGAAACGCTTTCGGACGAGCGAGCGATCTCATGGGCGGGACGCGAACGAGATCGCCGGAATAATTATAAAGCCAATTAGCGGTGGAAGCGGCCGCGAGGGTGCCTCCCGGGGAGATTTAACAGGATTGGGGAATGGCCGCGTCTCATTACGCGCCGCGGATTGCCCCGGTCGTTCTTTGACAGCGAGCTACGTAACTATCTTGTTTCATCGCTTCGCAGGCACCATCCCCCCCCCCCCCGTCACTCCCCTCTAGCCACCTTCTCGTTAATGTCTTTGCCGGATGGAGCGACGAAAAAAATCTCTCGAGAGATGTGGTTCGGCGACGAAAATTCCCCGGTCGCAGCCGATGTCTCGATGCCGAGCCGTCTCCTTTGTCGCGAGCAAATCGGAATGTAGATTCGATGCAAATTGCCCGAATGCGCCTTCGAGAGGGCTCGATTGGCCACTCAGCGAGCCTGTAGATTGGATTGCCGGTCGCTACGGCTAATCACGCAATTACTCGGCCCGACTTTAATTTTATCCTTAATTAAATCCAATTCCGCAGGACGGATGTACCGGCGGCGAGGCGCTTGTCGTTCTGCGGCATGAGCGACCCTACACGCAACTCGCAATTTCGAAAAAGTCGGGGACAGCGAAGTAAGTTGGATCAATTTCATTACACGCGACGATTGACTGGCAACGCCGTATCTCATCATCGCGCGCATGCCTCCACCCGTGCGGTGATTTCATTAGCGACGGTAATGACACGTGACGATCGATTTCTGCGGCCTTCCATCTTAATTACGAAAATAAATTAAATTTTACATAAAATTACAAATCATTGACCACCCCTCTTTCCCCTTCTTCCTCCTTCCAACAGATATATTAAGAAAGTGTTTAGCTGATTCAAACGAAATTCTTGTTTGGACAAGCAAAGATTTCGTTTGCGAGGACTAAAGTTTAATTCTCTAAAACGAAAATGAAAAATGTGGTTCAGAGAACCAAATTTTGGTAACCAAAACATTGGTTTGCCCATATCCAAACAAGAATTTTGTTTGAATCAACTAAGTGGATTTCTCAGTATAGAAAGTTATTTGTTTAGATTTTGGAATGGCGACTTTAATGGAGCGATTGTGAAGATATAAACTCGATAATGATAAACAGTTTCTTTTCTATAAACGACGCGGTCTCATTTGACAAAGTGTCACATCGGTGCCCGCAATCATCTTGCTTTTTCCTTTTCTAATAACCGGCATAATCCGTTTCTCCCTTGTCAAGCCGCCAGGATTCTACAGGGCAGTTGACGAACGATCCTGTTGACGTTTGCCCTCCCCATCGGCTGTTACGAAACGAAAGGAACCGAACAAACTTGCCCCGACCGTCGTCGTGGCCTTCATATTTCATATTTCGAACACCCTCGATCTCCATCCTCCTCCCTTCCCGCCGAACCCCGCCCCGTACCGTTCTCGCTTGTCTCCGTTCCTGTAAATATACGTGTATCACGAAACTTCGGACGAGATTAATTTCTGATCTAAGGCCCGGAGCCAGGCGACTCCTCGGGGACGCTCGGTGAAAACGGATTTTCGCGAGAGCAGACTGAAGTTTACAGAGTGGTTCCTCCCGACAACGACGACGACAGCGACGACGACCACGCATCGCACTTTTATCTTCGCAGAACTACTGTCAATTTCGCGGTTTCGTTTGTCGCTGATTTATAGTCGCGGTTTTGTGAATTTATACTTCGACTCGCGATAGCGCGAATGGAAGGACGTCAAGAAAGTCCAAGTTACTCATATTTACACACGTGTTCTACTAATCTCCATTAAAATACGCGTTATTGAATTCTTCGAGGATTATGCAACCATCACACTGAGAGAAGTTCCACTAAAATTAATGTCATTTCCGGCACCTTAACTATATTTTCTTCTGGTTTTAATCCAAAAAATAGCAACAGCAATATCATGTGCGGGTATCATTACTGATGTACTACAATAACGTTTAGAAAAATATTCTCCTGACTGCTTTCACTTATGCAATTATACAGAGAAAAATAATTTGGAGCAATAGCATATTTTGCTGTCGTGTCAAATAAATGAATATACAGAGCCAAATAAAAGAATTTCAGATTTTCAAGGGTTTTTCGCGGGTTCAGCGGGCGGAACGGCCGAGAGGACGGGGCCGTGGCGCGCTTGTTTCTTCACGGCTTGATTTAACCGAGCGTGCGGTACGGGAAGGTAATTTTGTTTAATTTATTAAAACCCCGAAGGCCCCGTCCGCCGCCTGGCTAATGACGTAATCCTCTAAAAAGTTATAAAGTTACCGAGTTCATTTTTAAAAGCAAGCGCGCCGCACCCTCGCGTGTCGCCCGTAGCACCACCACCACCACCGCCGCCGCCACCACCAGCAGCAGCAGAACCACCACCCCCGAGCCGTCCCCTCGCTACCGGTCTCATCCACCTCACGACGACGCCTCGCTCGAGATACTTACGGTACTTTTTATTACGCAGTATTTCACGTCCGACGCAAGTTACTTCTGCATATTTATACAGGTGAATAACTAGGCTCTGTCACCGTGCTAGGGCCGTTTCAGCGGAGTAGAGGAACGACGACGTTGAAAAGTGGCGGAACTTAATAGAAACGGAAGAGAGAAGTATGATCGACGCTTTGACTTTATGAAAATCCTCTTTTTTCTTCCTCGCTCTCACGCCTCTCTCTCTCTCTCTCTCTCTCTCTCTCTCTCTTTTTCTGTATGTCTAGCGAGAGAACGAGTAACGAGAAAATATTTTCTGATACATTCGGTATTTGTTCCAAAGGCGGTGGATTCTTTGCGGGTCGACCTAGCTGGCGCGCGAAAGTTTAGCATAACTCTATTTAACGTTGAATTAAAGAATACTTTAGAGCGGTAACCCGTATACAACACGCCGCGCAATGGCGCGAGCGGGCGAGAACTTGAAGGTTTCCAATTTCCAGCCGCTTTAAAACGGGGTTAAACCGATAACTATCATTCGATTTTACGAATTTACGCCACGTAACGCTACCACGATACCTCGGTTTGGCGCGGGAGCGCTTTATTTTTACATCGGCCCGGGGAGATAATATTTTCCCGGGCGAATTTTACTACTAAATTCGCTAGCACGCGAGTGCGAGTGCGCGCATTTCTCGAAAATACCCGGGCCGAACGATTGATCCGAGCCGAAAAATTGTTCCATCCAATCGGCACCGTGAGTTCGCGCCGGATTTCAAATTCAAATTTCACTGCAATCGAATTAGCCGACAAAAGAGCCGTTTGATCCATCTCGTCGAGCCCGTGCCTACGAAGCTGCACAAAGTGGCGGCCCCAATTATGAATAATTCGGAATATAAATTCGCTTAATTCCGTTCGCCCGTCCGAAAGCCCCGGGAGAGGCGCGGGACGAGGCGGAAATTAGGGTCAACGATACCGATCCTCGCTTGCCTTTGCCTTCTTCCTCGTGCAAATAGTACGACGAAAAATTTGCTCACGCCGGCGATAGTATCTCTGCAACTTTGCATAATTAGGTAGACTGCCCTAACTCGAAACTCGTCACCGAACCTTTCATGTCTGCACAGATCAAATAAGGATAAACTGTCCTTTAACAAAAATGCTGCACTGACAGAAATCCCTCTAAAATTATCTCTAAAATTACACTCATTTCTCGGCAATTCAATTATATCGTCTCCCAGTTTTAACCCGAAAAATAGTAGTAGCAATAGTAGTACGTATTTAAAGCTATTGTCAAACTTCAAATTGAAAAAGAGACAAAATAAATGTCAGTGAAATGCAAGCTCGAAAATACGAAATTAAATCATTTGTTATCTACATATTTTCAGCGCCAGATCTTTTGAGCTATTATTCAAACCATCTCCTAATTAATTCCTCACGATTATGCTAAATGACGATGCTGTTCATGGCAGCAACGGATCCTATTTACTATATGATCCTAATTAATCCGTTCATGGATGTGGGGGAACAGCTGCGCGCGCTTCAATTTTACTTTATTCCGATCGGCGGGGAAGAGAAAGCTCTCGCGAGTCACCTGCTACCCGCGCTACCAAGATTCATCCGATCGTTCTCCCACGCTTCGTCAATCCGCCATATTATACCATTATTCCGACATGTACGCGCCATTGCAGAGGCCACGCGAACGCAATTCAATCAGCTGTCTCCCACCTGGCACCTCTCATCCCTTTGTCTAGTTTTTGCCCCGAGAAAGATCATTAGGCGTCTTTCGCAATCACTTTTCATATCCTTACACGCGAAATTCAACTCGGCTATCCCGCGAAGTTAGGCGTTCGCGTAACGTCGTTTCGACCTCTTTCGTCGGAGAGTCGGAAGTCTCTTAGACGCCACCAACACGACCAATGCTCATTTTCACTTCATAACCGCCAAGAGAGTTTAGTAAGAAACGTTAGCGACGAGGATGCCATCTTTGTCGCCGGGCTCGTAAAACCGAGTCCAGACATCGCTCGTTACGAGGGTGCCGCAACTGTAGCGGAGCACCGCTGGCAGGAATCCCACCGTGGAGCGTTCGCCAAGGTGAGCATTTTTTCTCCGGTTTGATTGACTAACGTCAGTCACCGAGGAGAGAGATCCCGAGGCAAGCCACGGTGAATCCCCATTTGGTATGCCATGTAGATAAGTACAGTCCCGGGAGAAATTTCGGTGGACCGCGATGGGCGCCGCAAATACCGTGTCACGGTAGGATTTACAACGGGGGAAGAATTGCGCAATCTTAACCTCGTCGGGCGTCCTAGGAAACCACCGAATCACCATCGTGACGACTCCCGACTGTCAGAGAGTATCGCGTGTTTGAACGGAACGCGTAGACAAAGGGAAGTAATGGAGTGATAAATATATAGCGACGCTAATGGTAATTCAGATAAGCACCAAGTACGCCGGCGGAGCAGAGACGTACACCAATTGACTTGCGCCTATAACTTCGTGCGTATGCAGTAAGTACGAAACGTAGTCGAATATGATGATGAAGAGGAAGAAAAAGTAGGAACTAGAGCGAGCGAGCGAGGAGAGGAAGGGAGAAGAGGAAGGCGGAGCGAGCTGGATAAGAAGGAGAGAAAGAGAGAGAGTGAGAGGAGCAGGGGTCTAGTGTAGGAAGGCGAGCTGGCGACCATCACCAAGTCAAATCGTCTCGCAACGCGCCAGCGAATAATCTTAAATTCAAATTAAGAGCGGGTCTACAAATTTAAACAATAAACGATCAGATTCGCCGCGATTCAAATTTAAACGCGGCGGACAATGGGCTCAAAGAGCGCGCGCGTTCGCGGCATTCCCCGGCCTAACTTTGACCAACACGTGCGCGCGCGAGCGTTTCTTAATTCCGCACGGAAAAAAAGAATTAGCTCTCACAGCTGAAATCTGGCCATGACACAATTGAAATTACCAGAGTTGGTTTTTAACTGTGGCAGCTCATTCTTATGACTATAATTCTTATGACAGTCGTACACAGCTATGGCTATAGTCGTACACAGAAGAAAAGAATTAACTCCCACAGCTAAAAACTGAGTGTGGTAACTAAATTTCAATTGTATTATATGGATAGCTAGTTTTTAGCTGAGGTAGGTTAATTCTTTTCTTCCGTGCTGATTCGCTCCTTACCGCACGATTACTAAATACAATCGTTAACCAATGGCGCGAGCTGCTGCTTCAAACCTACCCCGACGAACTTCCCATAACCAACCTCGGACATTTCCTCGGCCGACCGAGTCTGAGACGTCGAATTTTCCAACCTCACCGACGCGGTCGCGAAAGCTCAGCGGCTCATTACGAGGCGGCGCACGGTGGCGAAAGAAGGCAGAGAAAAAAGAAATTCGCCCACCGACCACCAAAAAGCGAGCCCCTAATTCGGCGGGCCGATTCGCCGGGCAGCGGCCGAGCCGAGTCACCGAGCGGGCGAGCGGCGAGGCGAAACGGGGTGTCGGGAGAAAAACCCGACGACAAAACGACTTCTCTCCGGTGGGAGCGAGACGTGGCATGAAGGAGGCGACGCGCGCCGGGCAGAACGGGCAGGACAAGGAGGAAAGGAGGTAGATACTCGGAGGGAACCGCGGTGACAAGAGGGTAGAACACGGCGGGGGAAGAGAGGCGAGGGACAAGAAGCGATCGGGACGTCAGATCGGATCTCGTTGGTGAATCAAATTTGGCCAAATAAACGAAGAGGCTGCGGGAGGACGAGACGAACGGGCCGGGGGGAACCGTGAGGCACGCGGATGAGGACCGGAGGGCCCGCGAGAACAGTTGCGCTTCGTGCGTGCATTAGCATGCGGGAGGGCAGCGAGAAAGGGCGCGCTCCGAATAGAAGAAGGGAGCCCGTGAGGGCGAGCGAGACGCGAAAAGGAAAGAGGGACGGAAAGGGAGCGGAGGCTTCGACGAGCTGCAGGAGCGGGAGAACGAGGGCAAAAAGGTTGGCAAGAAGGGACTTTTCGAACTTTCTTTGTGTGCTAAGCAGCTTCCCGAGCTACCCGACCGACGAAGGCGGCGGGAAGAGGAGAACTCCCTCCTCTCTCTCTCTCTCCCTCCCTCCCTCCCCGTGTCGCTAACATCGCCGATACCGAAAGCATCGGAGGAGAATCGAGAGACGCGGCGCGTAAATGTAGAAGCTTTCACCTCCTCCTCTTCTCGCGATCCGATTATTTTCGAGTCTCATAATCGAGCGCCGCGGCGGGCGAACGCGAGCCGACGACGACGAGGCGGTAATCTGAAATCTCGATTTGAAGATCTGTTACACCAAGGACCGGTTGCTGTCCGGCATCGGCTTACGTTAATCTCAGCTCGAGGGACCTTCCTTACAGAAACTGAATTCAAAGCGAACTGATTCAAGTATAAACAAAGTTGGCCGTACTTCGAGATGTAGATATTTCGATGCCTTCGAAGACTTCGTTGGTTAATTGTAGCGAGATTAACCAACATCGATCAGCAATGCTCCGTTGATCCCTTCATCCTTGCTACGTGTAAATCGCACCTGAGCGGGTTTTATAATCGTTCGCGTATAATGCATACGCGAAATTCAAAGATCGATCCTGACGCCTGGAGGTAGGCGACCCAGCAGCACTCGCGCTGATGATACAGCATCGCGCTATTATTCACCCCGAGTGAACGAGAAACCCGGCACGAATTCCCTCAAAGAGACGCGAATTACGGAGAAGTGTGTAATTCCTATGATCAGCAGCTGCGTTCACTAGCGGCCTGCATCGATGAGTGAAAAAAAGAAAAGTGAAAAATAATCGACACACATACACACACATGACTTTCGTTGAGTTTATGCTTCATATTCTTATGCAAGAAGTGCCGCTCCGAGGAGACGCTCTCGCATTTTATTCAATTAGGTAATCCCGACTTGTCTTTCTTATCGGAAACGAATAAATGGTAAACTTTTATCATTCCGGGATATACAGCCGAACTCACTTTTCTCGGCGTATCGATGCGACACCGAGCGGGACGGCCCGATATTTCCTCTCAAGTAGAAGAGATCCTACATGAAGTATACGACGGCGAGCTCGATATAGATATATGCGACACGCCGGAGCGGAGCGCGTTATCATTCATTGCATCTCGGAACTTTTGCTCGCTTTAAAGTGGAAGCCTGTTGAATATTAAACAACAGTGTCAACAACGAGGTTCGGTGTTTTTTAAGTTACGCCGCGTTATCTACGTTGCATCACCGGTAAGCGTGGGCTTAGAGCAGCGCGGAAGCGTTTTTTCATAGGTGAAAAAATAACTCGCGAGAATCTGTCGATGTACCGGTACAACACGGATATGTACAACCGGATATATATATATATATATATATTCGATATATATATATATATTCGATGCGAGATGCCACCACGTCTCTCGATCATCCTCTCAGCCGACCTGTGCCAGGTCACGAGCATTTCCATTTTTATTTTACGATCGTAACAAGCAGTTACGCGAGTTTTCACAAAACTGTTATCCGGGAACGTTCTCATCGCGCTAATGTAAATGATTCAAATACGATACATATGTGCCAAAAGTACAAGAGCGGAGACTATTAACAATCGATTTTAATGAGGACAGGGATGAGTTGATTATCAGGAGAGAACCGTGTCCTTATCAATAGTTGTCATTTGAAACTTATCTCAAGTGAGATACTCTTAGATAGCTAAAACGTAAAAGTAGAGTAGTATGTAAGATAGGTAACTTAACCCTTAGCTGACACACGTCAAAATAATAACGTACGTGCTATAGGGGGTATTTTAGACCCCAGCGAGAAAAAATGTGTATAATTGTTTTATTTATCAATATTGGGTCAAGCCTCGACTAATACTAGGTGACGCCATAGAACCAAATTTGGCGCGCAAATATGAAAAATTTGCGTTCAAAAACACTCTGGGGTACTTTTAACCCTGTGTGTCAGCTAAGGGTTAAGATCCCGAGTTTGAATTTTATCTGTAGTAGAAATAATCAATTAACCAATTAGCTCCATTAGCCAATCAACCCCAGTCTTTCCTGTATTAAATCTAACACAAAAGTTTTTACCGTGAATCAGAAATTCTGTTCTCTTCAATCGAAATCCGTTTGATTTGTTCGTTCTCAATTCAATGAATCCTTTTATATTCTCCGTGAACATATAATTCAACTGGAAAAATTCAGGTCTAACGCTGAATTAAAATCTGAATGTTTCACACGAGATACGTTTCAAGTGACAAACTATTAATACAGGCCTTAATTTGCAAATTCAGTGGAGCTCGGTCAACACGAAGACGAAGTTATTAAATATAAAAATCGCGCGATCGTGGCGACCAACGAAGCTGTCGATACACCCAACGACGACAGCCGGACATGGAACATTCAACGTACTAATTTACGAAACTCTTATTAATGCACAGAAACGCGTGCGAGCGGGTCGAGAGAATGCCGGGTTAGAGCGACGCCGCGTGAATTTAAATCGTCTTCTTAAGCGGAGCGCCGGTTGTCTAGCGGAGAGATCTCGCGCACGTATCCGGACACGTTTCTCTTGTGGGACTTGTAAACTCGCTGGTATCGTTACATGTGTACACGCACGAGCTCTGGTTAGACGACGACGACGACGGCGATAGAAACAGGCGGTTCTCCGCGCGCGCGTTCCCGAGTGCGTTCGCGTGTCATTCACGGGGACGCGCGTTTCACAAATACGTTGTTTGCGCGCTCGCTACCAGCTCGCGGCTAATCTGCGATCGGGCCGAATAATTCCGCGAGTTCCAGTTTGGCGGTTCATGATAAAACGGTACCGCGCGGTTCATCCGAGGTTCATCCACTGGACCGATTTCCAGTAAACTGGTTCCATGGGGAAATAATTAATCTGGAGAACGTGAGACCTTCGGTGACACGGTATTCAGTTATTCGCAGCATACTCAATGGGCAACTTGAAATTCCAACGTCCGTAAAATATAAGCGAAAGACGAGAGAATCATTACTTTAGACGAGAGATCATTATTTTATCAACAGATGATATTTAGAGGAGACTCAAAGTTGATTATTATGTACACTAGACCATAAAGGGTTAAGCTGAACCATCATTCCTCACTCGCAAAAGTCAATCGGGACGCTTGAATGAATTCGCATGATGTCATAAGTCGAAATAAACGCGCACCGTAGGCTTCGAATTTTAATTCAATCGAAACTCACGTTGTGACTCACTTCGTGCCTCCTGGCAACGTAAATGGCGAGGAACGCCGCCACCACCACTACACGCGCACAATAAATGGAGCCTTCTCTCACCTCCTTCCTCTCTCTCTCTCTCTCTCACCCCAGCCACGTCAATTAATTTATGCGCGACCGATACACTGCACGTTGCAGCGCGAAACGCGCAAAACCCCTCGTGGCTGTGAGGCCGCCTCGATTCTGTCTCGGTTCTGCCGTTAAAGGCGAATTCACGCGATTCGCGGCTGCTAATCAGCCGGTGATGATCGTTCGGGGCGGCGAGACGCGTGAAATCGGAGAGGCCGGGCGATTTTTCGCGTCTCGCGAGACTACGACCGATCGTTTCGGCGGGAAGATTATCCGCGCGCGATTTGCTCCCTTTCCTCGCCCCTTTCTCAGGCCACGGCCGTCCGTCTCCCATCTTATTCGAAATGATCACCGTGAGCGCGAGCTGTGTAAACTCGCCTTAACGCTCCGGGGTAGGTAAGAACGCGCGGGAGATCTTCATCGCTCCGCAGCGGCGACCATTGCGCGCGGCAACCAATTATTACGGGGGCGAGAATATTGCCGGCACGCGGTGTGTTATTAGCGCGAAGCGTTTGCCGCTCTTCTTTTCGGCCAATGCCCGAGATCGAGAGAGAGGAAGAGAGAGAGAGAGAGAGAATCGCCGGTGTCGATCGTTACCATCTCTTGGCACTGACGACGCGACGTGTCCTTCTTCCCCGCGCTGTGCCATAACCCGCAGATGGGCTCGCCGATAAAAAGTGTATCGCCACTGCGATCGCGCCAAGGTATTTCGAATTGTTCTCGCGGCTGCGAACGACGACCCTGATCTCCGCCGATTCCAACAAGTCCGCGGTATCAGCGGATGCGCTGACGGTCATTACGATGGCGCGGCGGCTCGCCGGCGAGCGCGTCATCGGGCGAATTAATCTCGACGGAACGTTAGTGCATTCACAAGCGAGAACGCGCTTTCTTACATGCGCGAGTATCCCTCTCTGTACCGCGTTCTTCGTGTTTGGCTGACGCGGTTTAACATATTTCGCAGAGACAGCCGGTCGCCGATCGCGTTTATTCCGGTAGAATGCAACGATATCTCATGATTACGTCCCACCGCGAACGTTCACTCTGATCCTTCGCAAAGTGTCTGTCAGCACACGCGCACAGAATGGAAAGACTGACGGAACAGCGATCGGGGGATGTTCTCGATCTGTTTTCCGAAACGCGCGCGGGTAACATGCAAAACGTATAGGTGAAAGAAAATGTGACACTTCTATCTAAATCGAGCCGCGAGTATACACGTATCTGTACAAAATTACCTTTTTTGAAAAAAAAAAGTGAAATAATGCCGTGTTCGCGAGCTTATCCAGCGGAATAGAAGTACGCGAAAGAAAATGTTGCCGTGAAAGGTGTTCTTGGTATGAAATAACGAATCTGAAAACGTTGGGATGAAATATTGTTGTTTGAAATTATATTTTTTACAAAAGAGATAAGAGAATTAGGCGCGAAGTAGATATAATTCATGCAAAAATAGTAATATTGAAAATTTTCAGCAAGAAAAGTAAAAAAAATTGTATCATTTTGCAAACAAGTACGCAAAATTTTAAATTATTAATCGGTGAAAATGTATGAAGAGAAATGTATGAGTTTTTAACTGCGGTAGATAATTATTCTTCTTCCGTACGTGTCTCTATGAAAACATGAAGGTATGAAAATATCCTCGTCGCGCGCATTACACCAATCGCGTTAAAGCGCCACTGGAAGAACCGACGCCGAAACATCGACGCGATCGCTCTATGAGACTAAGTCGCCCGGAGGAATTAAATCATCATACTTTTTGCGGAAACGTTTATATTCCGTCGTGTCGGTAACACGACTTCACCGCACGTGATGGGAATTCACGGTGACAAGTAAAACGGCACGGCGGCTTGTCGCTGGCACGGGGATTACACCGTAGCGTTAAGTATTCCTCCACTTTCGAGGGTGTCGATCGAGGCTTTCCCGTGACGCGGGCTGCTTCCTCTCTCGTCGGGCCGCAGAATTTGTCAACCGTCTCGACAAGCCATCTTCGCGTTGCGACGGATGTCGGTTCCGTCGTTGCAGCGTGGTACGATCGTTTGATTTAATCGTTCCGCAAGCGAAAGCCGCTAAGTATCTAATCGCGCCTAATTCGCTCACTAATTCGCGATTATTCGTATGAAAAGAGAAACCCCTCCACCGTCCATTAGTGCGCGCATCTGTAATACAGCCAAGACCGTAAAAATGGTACAATTACATTTGCTGGTACATCTTCGATGCACATACGTATAACAGGATATAATGCGGCTGCATAAAGTCTCGAATGTCTTCGTCGCGTGCGCACTTAGCGTGCGCTCCGCCGAATGAAGAATATCCCTACGCTGCTTACGCGGAATGCCGTGTGCGCTTTGCGATTTATAAAACGGCTGCAGAAGTCCGCGCGACATGTTCGACGTCGATGATGCAAATTGCGTGAATTGAGAGGAAGGGAGAGAGAGAGAGAGAGAGACGAGGTCTCTCCAACACAGTGATTATTATAATTAATCTGATAACATCTAATGTTAATCTCTTAGAGGCTATTCAATAATTATCAGGCTAAATTTGAATATTTTTTGCTCGTCCCTCCTTCTTCCTTCGTGGTGTGACATAATTGTTGAATGGTTATTTAAAAGTAATTCAGCGTTACCTATTTATCGGGATGAAACAAGCGCCATCGCGACATAAATGCAACATGAAATCCTGTGTTACAACGATAATAGGAATAATCGAGGGAGATGTTGAAATAAAGCCGGAAGCCCGCAAAGAATTCCACGATCGTTAGCTCCGGGCTTATCCGGCGAAATCTCGACAGTTCCGGGCATTATTATTCGCGCTTCGCTCTAACCCGGGAGTACGAAAATCATAAATGAAACAGTGTTGTCAACGGTCGCTCTCGAACAGAAAATTCCGGGACCATGTCGTTACCCGTGCATTCAAGGCGGCCCGTAAAAGCTCGTACTTGTTATTCCCGAAACGCGAAGAGTGAGCGGTAGAGGGAAAGAGGGAGGTAGAGAGGGAAGGACGACGACGGCGAGGGAGTAAGAGAGAAACGCGCACGTAAACGCACTTACCAGGAGGACAACGGTAGCCGCTAATAGCGAGAGAGGCTCTCCCGTGTTGTCCGACCGACAACCGAGAAGAATTCGAGAAAAGAAGAGAGCAGGAGGGCCGGAGGGACAAGAGGATGAGGACGGTAGGAACGCGGACGAAAAGCGAGATAGGGTCGAGCAAGGCCGACAGAGAGAGAGAGAGAGAGAGAGAATCTCCTCTAATGAATTCAAATATTTGAATTACAAGAGTTGCGCTCGCGGTCTCATTCATGGCGGCGCCGCGTTAGAAGACGGTCGACTTAGGACCGCGCGGGGAGATCCCGAGGATCTCCGCCGCTCGTCGGGCCCGGGGTCCACACGGGCGCGCAATCGGCCGGTACGATCAGAAAAAAAAGCGGGAGCGAGTAAAAAGAAAACCGGTGCGGCCGGCGAGAGGCGGGCGAGAGAGAGAGAGAGAGAGAGGGCGAGGCTCCTAGGTATATACCTAAAAGGAGAGGAATCACGTACAGACCGGACCGGAACCATCCGTCATGGCCGCGGAGAATTTCATAAACCCGAACGCGGCGGCGGTACGGCGTGGGCCGAAATTAAGATGATATTACGGATAAACGAGCAACTCGCGCGCGCGCGCGCGCGCGACGGGAGGATGAGGGACGCTCGTTAAGGTTTCGCTTGAACTCGCCGGCTTGAGAGCAATCGTTGCTCCTGTCCCCCCTCCTCCTTCTCCTCCCTTCATCCAGAAGTGTCCGAATTAACCCTCTCGGGGGTGAGAGTTCAGAAATGATCGCCGCTTTAACGTAGATGAATCGCCCTCCACGATCACCTTCGAGTGTTATGGCAGATTGAACATAATTGACATACTTGCTACTATCTATGCAACGAATGGTGCTCTTCGAGATGTTAATGTAATACGGAATATATCAGTGAGCTTCGTCAACGCGGTTAGGACGGTCAGGTTAAAGCGTTTAATTTCGAGTCGCCGGCCAGGCCCTCTTCGAGGCCCTTCCATTCTCTTGTCTCGCGATCACCTTCTCTCGGCGAAAGTGCCACTTCGCAGCGAGGACTCTTTCCAGGAAGGATTTCGATAAGGACACGCGGTTCCTCGTCAGGAGGGTCGTTGAGCCGCGACTCCTTCCTGCGCCAGCAGCGCGTCTTTGTTAAGCTTGTTAGGTTAATTTCGCGCGAAAGAGCGCTCGGTAAAAGGAAGGATCTTCATGCTTATTCCAAGCGTTCTTCCGTGTCGTGCGTGTTGGAGGTCCCGCTTCGAGAATGTTGCAGACGAGAAGGCAAATCTGTGTTGCTTCCCGAACTGCATGTCAGGCTGATGTTTCTTCATGTTAATCTCGTTGCGCTCATCGACGAGATAAAATTTAGAAAAATATAATATATATTGTTTAAAAAAAAAAATATCCGAGTCGAAATATTTGTGCTTGATTACAATTCGAGAAACAACTAAAATTCGCCTGCAATATTCTCGATATTATTGACATACAATCTGGATTTGGAACATGACTAATTAAATCAAACCCATTATTTTGGCGTAACATATAAACGTACATGAGATAAACTTAAAAAGAGAAGGGACGAGCTCTCTCTTTTAGCTGCCGCGTTCTGTTCAGAGAAGCGTCTAAACAACACTGTCCAATTTCGAAGCATACAACCGCCGTACATACGATCGGTCATATGCATGGGACATGTGCGTACGCGTCATTGGCAGTGAAAGGATCAAGGGACACTCGTCACATCGTATCTCTCGGCCGACCTTTCGCTGTGTCGATCGCCATCGCCGATCGATCTCGATTTCCGACAGTCTCCCGGTGCCCATCGGCGATCGCTCGAATGTCAAGGTTTCCCGTCGATTTCCATAGTCGCCTATGGAAATTCTCCCGACCGCGACGCGAAACCCGACGCGGGCTCTAGGATACATATGAGGAGAGACAGAACGAGAGAGCGAGAGAGCGCGCTCGACATACGCCATATAAATAGATAGGGAGAGATTTCGTTACGAATACGCGCGCCTTGCGTAATGGATCTCGAAGCGAAACGCATGATTCCGAGGCAACGAATCTATTACAATACATCACGAGCCGGTTGAATGTCCACTCGAACGTATCACGGACGTCGGTGGGATGAGGAGAGTATTTCTCTCTCTCTCTCGTTCGGCAGAGGAATAGAAGGCAAGATAGGGAGGGTAAGCGTTAGAGATCGGATCGAGCTGATTTGAATTAGAACAATAGTCGTCCCCGCACGCACGCACACTCCGAGACGCTGCCGGTGACGTATGAGATTAATGACTCGAAAATTCAAAAATCGAGACCCCGTGGGGCGCCCCACACCTACACCCCCGTAGGTCTCTCTTTCTCACCGTCTCTCTGCCCTGCTCTCCCTCTCCTCTCGTGAGGCGAGACGCGCGCGTCTCCGCTCGGACTCTCCGCGCGCCGAGACGATACTTATTGATCGATCGCGCTTTGTTTCGGCCAAATTAATTTTAAATGCTCCGCGGCCGGATGATGCCGCGGACAGATATCTGCCGCGCTTAAATCATTCTCGCCGGTGCGCGACGGGTGTTCCGGGCCCCGACGTTCTGTGATTCAACGGTGATGGCTCTCTCGGGACGATCGTGGTGCAAGGCTGCTCGTTCTCGACTTTCTTTTTCCGTTTCCCTCCTTTTTTCTCAAGTAACAAGCGTCGAACACGACACACGAGGCTCGCCAACTCGCGAGGAATCAGCTGTCGCGAAGTTCAAATTGTTAAGGATGAAGACGCCCCCTCCCCCTGTTAGTCAATAAATCCGTCATGTTAAATCCGCTGCGTCGAGCGGCGCAATGTCGGCAAGCGACGCGACACGTGTACTCGCCCTTAAACCCCGTGATTTCACTGATCCACGAAGGAAACCGACGTCGCACGGACGATAGACCGAGAGGTGTTCGATATATGTCACGCGAGAGTATCGATGCCGCTGCGATACACCTTCGCTCCACCTTGCGCCGCTCGGCTGTCGTCGCTCGGCCAGCACGTGCAGAAAGCCGGATGGAAAATAAAAAGAAAAAAAAAGAGCGAGAGAAAAAGAAAAAGAGAAGACGGAGAGGAAGGCAGGGGGAGGGAACCACGAAATCGCCACGGCCCACCCGTTGCAACAAAGAGTTCGTAACTCTATAATGCGCCCTGCAGGGAGGAGAGCCGTGCATTCCTGCCGGCATTCCACTCGACTCCCACTTGCATAGCACGACGACCTGGCCGTCGGGTGCATCCGTGCGTTCGCGAGGACGCGTTTCGTGCGTGCGTGCGTGCGCGAGTATGCACGCCCGGCATCGCCGTGATTACCGGCGCACAATGTCGCGAACGCTCGCGTATAATCCCGGCGGCATTTTACGCGTTCGTTCGTGTGCGTGCAAGGCCGTAAACGCGGTCGGCTCCGTATGCGCGACGTCATAACGCGAGCGTAATGCGAGCGCGAGGAGATATGCGCTCGGTACGCGCGAGTGCATGCGCGATAAAATAGAAGTCCGCTGTAAACGTCGGGATTCCCGCGTTCCGTGATTCACGTGTCAAACGCGTATAAACTACTCCGCACCGGGACTGAACGCGAGAGCCGCGGTGGGACGCGATAAAATGCTGGGGATGTAGTTCGCACAGGGTGGCGTATTTCGCAATTTATGTACCGATGTGATTACAGCGTCGCGTGAACGCGAAACGCCGACGTGTAAATAGACGACAACAAGCCCGAGCTCGAAATTTTAATCTCACTTTCGACCTGCAAATTGCATCGCAAACGCCTACTTTGACACTCTAAAACTTATATAGAGAAAATATTGCTGCAAAATTTGGTAATGTTGGACCATACCGGAATTATGACTGAAATTATTACGTGTAATCTTTAGTGATATGTATAGTGAAGTATACCACTAAAGATTACAACGCACATCATAATTTCAGTTATAATTCCAATATGGTGCAATATTATAAAATTTTGTGCATTTTCGGCCATTTATAGGCGCTAAGATTAGACATTTCCGTGTAAATTAAATCTATATTAGTCCTGCAGAATCTACAAATATTAGAAAGTTCGGATCGAAAGTAAATCTAATTTTCGACTCGCATGGTTCGTCAACGTTGGTACGTATGGGAGGAGGAAGAGAAAAAGGAGAAGGCAGTGGACGCGAGACGCGCGCCGGAAACAGACGCTTCGTAATCACCCTGATGAATCTCCAGTGACAAAAAAGCGGCGGCGCTGAAACTTGGACGAAATTTCGTCGCAATCCACATGGCAGATAGCGATCGTACGGTGCGACACGCACGTCGCTTTGTCGTTAGAGAGGAGCCGGGGGCCCGGGCACCGTGACGACGGCGACCGCGTGCTCGACGATAGCGATCGGTCTTTTGTTTCCATTCATCCCTTTTGGCACCTCGACGTGCGCACCCTCGAGGCGTACCGGCGGCGGCTCTGCTTCTCGTCTTCCATGATTCCGTGCGCCTCGCCGGCCAGCCGGCCGGTCGGCCGAGGTATGCTAATCGGAAAACGATTCTCATTTGCTTAATCGCTGACCGAAACACCGCGCCCTTACGATTCCCCTCGCGACGGGCCTGCCACAGGTCTGCGCACGAAAGCGCTAAAGAGGAACGACGGAATGTTTATAAGTTACATCGTCTTGAGAAAACTATTGAGATCTCGTATCCGGAGGCAAACTTGAGAAACGCTCGCCTGCTGTCGTTGAAGCAGTTGCTGTCGGCATTAATTGTCGCGTAACGGAAGTATGTACGAATTTATCTTCGGCAAACACGACGACATGTGGGCGGCGAGAGAGTTTCTTCGAGTGAATCCAGGATCGTGAAAGTCGCCGAGAAAAGCCGGTCTCGTTTATGCGAAAACGAGTAGTAGTCGGTTCGTTTGTAAAAAAAAAAAAGACACGGATGATTCAACGGATCACGAGAATATTAACTCTAATTAACACACTTATTTTTGAATCATTATTTCGTCATACTCCGGTCCATGGGACCGCTCGATTTTGTCGCCTTGCCAATTTCGTTCTAATTGATATTTTTAAGCTCGCAATGTGGGAATTGGGAATACAGAGAGACTGAATGAGATATTTATGGTGTCAGGTCAAGAAATTGATTTAGGTTTAAGCTTAACGTATTATTATAAGGAAAAGCATGTTCCCGGAAAAAATGTTTAAATGGTTTTGCAAGTGCGATTTAAGAAAAAGTAACGTTCGTTCGTTGCAGCAGACATCTGATATTTTAAGAGAAGAAAAAAACAATAGTATAATATGTGAAAATTAGAAAACCGAAAAGCGTTCAACGGTTGCATATTCGCGTTGTTTGTAAAATATCGCACCGCGGTCGCGAGAGTTATCTCGGAGGAAATCGCGCGGAAAGAGAGCGCTCCGCGAACGTGGTTCTCGCGATCGCGGCACATTCTATCGACGCCGCCGTAACGAAATTCGTGATATTTCGAGGATGCCGACCTCGCAGGACCTGTGAGGCTCCACCTTCCGAGAAGGTAGCTCGAGATTCTTGTTTGGTAGGACCCGTTCTGCCCGAGCCGCACCGGTGTGTCTAGTGTTTCCCTCGTGAACAGACACGGTAGATTACATCTTAGCCACTACTATATGAGACTCTCATATTACACGCGGTGTCGGTTTTATTTGAAAGCCGGCCGTACAGAAGAGCTTGCGTGCCACGGTCGGCTCCCGTTTTACCATTCGACCACCTCCCTATCCTCTCGCTCTTTCTCTCTTTCTGCCCCCCGTTGTTACTCTTCCGCGGTTTATCCCCTTCGGTCCTCGGCGCTTCGCGCCACCTATCCGACTCTCTCTCTCTCTTTCTCTCTCTTTCTATTTCTTTTTCTCGTTATCAGCATTATGATTATTGCGCGATTATCATTACAACCACGTGCAGCTGTGCGACGCGTACTCGAAATGAAGTCGTGCCGCCATGAAGACCCGGTCCCGGCGGCCTTATCTGCTAATCTTAATTTTCCGGATTCCCCGCCGAGGGGCTCTCGGGTAGATATAATGTTACCGGCGCGTTCTCTCGAGTGTGACTCGATTGCAAACGTCCCCGCTACGACGGCGGACCACGTCGTCGAGAACGTCGCCGGGGGATTTAATCTTATCCGGATACTTAGGGACAAACGATGAGATTGCGGAGACTCGTGTACGACGCGTACAAGCACGCGTGCGGCGTGACAGCAGGGGGTGTTCGCCTCTTTCGTTCGCGCTCTGCAAAATCGTACCACGAATCACGTTCAATTAAAACGTGAAATTACGAATGCAAATCGCCAGGGCAGAGAGAAGCACGCGGGAGCACCTAGACTAAAATCTCGAACGCCATAGCGCACCGACGCGGAGGGGTGAGTTTCGTTCGTTCCTCGTCCGCGAGCGTGCGTGCCCGCAAGTAGAAACAATAATAATGACAATGGCATCTCTGCCCAGGGTGGCCCTCGGGATAGTTTATTAGCGCTCGCGAGACAATGGAGGTCGAGACCCGAAAAGAAGAAGAGGAAGATGAAGAAGAAAAACGAGGAAGGAGAAAAGAGGTGAGGTAAGATCCAGCAGCACGAGCCGAGGACGAGCGGTGGAGGAGGAAGAGGACGAACAAGAAGACAACGACGACGACGATGAGGAAGAACGGGACGCACTGAAGGTCCAGTCCGTATTTAAGTATGCGAGTCCGCCGCCTTCAAATTTATGCGCGGCGACAAATATTTCAAAATCATTCCCTCCGTGTCCTCCCTGTGCCCTCCATCTACTTCCCTTCGCCCCCCTTCCTCCTAGTTGTCGTTGGAAGGACAGAAAGGAGGACGACAGCCTCCCGCGGGAGAGCCACGATAATAACGCGAGCGGGAAGGTCCTCGAGAGAACGACAAAGAGAGGGGCGAAGGGGAGGGAGAGGAGGGACGCAGAGAGAAACGGATTGCGAGGACGCGCCGAGCGGACAAAGCGGAGCCGGGAGCCGAAATATATTCGAAAATTCAAATCGTCTATTAGAAACAACGGGCCCCGCGCGACGACGGCGACGACATGTACGCGTCGATACGAAGGAGGCCCTCAGGCGCAGAAGGTGGTCAGAGAGAGAGAGAGAGAGAGAGAGAAAGAGAGAGAAAGAGAGAGAGAGGTAGGGCCTTTTCTCGGGGTCTCTCGGTAGATCCCGACGAGAGATAACGGAAGACGAGGAAGGCGCGAGAGAGGAGAGGAGAAGTATACGCGAATTATAAACCGAGTGATGGTAGCCGATGGCGCTCTCTTTTTCTTTCTCTTGGTGTGCGTCTCCTACTTGCGGCTACGTGTTCTACACACGTGTGCACGTGTGCAGGGAGCGGACGGATCGAGGGGATCCTTCAGAGGCCCAGCTGGAGATCCTCTGCGCGCGCTGCCCTGGTATTTAGAATTTCGCTGGAACCGCGGCACTCGAGGACGCGCTGAGTGGCGACGACAGGTTTACAAAGTCGCGAGAATGCGGTGAATATCAACACAAAGAGGCGTCATCGGTGATGTCCAGCAGCTCGGAGCGAAATATCATATCCCTGATGTTCCGCGACGCCCCTCGAATATCGATGTATCTCGCGAAAAAAAAAAAAAAAAAAAATAGTCGAAGACCTCATTCGGACGATCTGAGTGTTGAAAATGAGGGAGATTTCAAATGAATGTCGCCCGGTGAATTTTCCGTCGCGGAAATGATTTCGCGCGACGGGAACGCGGCGCGAAAAGTGTCCACGCGAGAGCCTATTGTACGAGAATAATGCGAGCGAAATGTATTTCGATGTTATATATCGGGACCGAGAAATAATCTTTGCGCATATTTGCACCGCTATTATCGGTCACCGGCAGCGTTCGTCCTCGGACACCGCCATTTATGCCATTTACGGCGTGAAATGGCGGAAATCATCGGCGATCGCGAATATGGCCTCGCTCGTCCGATTCCATTGTTTCGCGCGCGCATCGGTCTGAATTTCGGGGACTTAATTTCCACTGCCGCGGCCGGAGATATTAAAGCGGACCCGTGTGTGACGTCGTATGTATGCAAATCCCGCCGCTTTCCCCCAGTCCGTTTGAAAAGGGGACGGATGTAGAATGGAAGAGGAGGTGGAGGAGGAGTCGGAAGAGCGGGGCAGAGGAGAGAAGAGGAGACGAGACTCCGCTTCCGTCTAGAGCACTGCTGGAGCTTCGGCAACCGCGAATATCGGACACGTGTATACGTATGCATGCACGCAAGTGCATGTGTACGTGTGTGTGTACACGCAGCCGCGTGCGAAAGGGCGACGCACACACGCGACTCACGACGATACGATATATAGATCGTGTATATTGATGGCATGACGATGCCGAGCGTTCGAGAAAAGAGAGAGATTCTTGCGCTCTCTAAATATTCCGCACCCCCTAACCCCGACGCATCCCCAGACACCGTCTCGCTGCCGCGGTCCGCGTGCATTTCCATATGCACACGCACCTGCGAGTGTGCGAATATGAAGCGAGACCGAGTACCGGCGACGATGTCGGACGTTTCTTTTTATTCAAACATATCATTCAGACACAGCGTTGTTCCGGGTAAACCGAAGAGATTTCCTATCGTGAGGAAGTCACTAATAAATACTACCGGACACGTCAGGATTGTTTCGCGATGATTTTCCATCGACTAGTTCACCGGTCACCCGGTATAATATGTTTTCTTCTCTCGTCTAGTGGAACCGTAACGTATGTAACTTTGCGCGCGATTGCGGTGCCACGACAGCAAGAACGATCTCATGTCAAAGAAACGAAATTCCACAGTTAAGGGTTGAAGAAATTCTTTAGAAGCGGACTTATCGTAGCTGCTTCGCAAGCAAAATCCCTCGCTACCATTCCGCGTACATTCGCTCACATGTGTGCGCGCTTCTCGTTAGTTCCTTTCTAAGAATACCTCGATATAATATTGCGAATATAATAAGGATCCGGAGGAGAGTGGAAGGGGAAAACGAGTGACGTAACGTGAATTTCGCAATTTCGATAAAACGAATCCAGCGTGGTGACGCAAAGCGATCAAAGAGCGCACGATCAGGCAAGTCCGCGTCCTTACGTCGCGGATCGAAGTATAATTCGGGAAACCTCATTCGCGAATCGGTATCGCGGATCTGAGCGGCTACACCGAACAGTAGATTTCTCGCGTGTCTTTTGAAATCGAATCTCGGCCACGTCATTGTCGTCTCTCGGTGGACATTGGATAAGTAAAGAGATGACAGGTAGCGGGTATAACCGTGTAAGGGGTTGGTCATCGTCGAAGAGGGATGATCCTCGATGTATATATAGCGGTGGGACGTGATTTGCGGCTCGGGACATCCAAGTCCCGGATTTGAATTTATCTTATCCCGCTTCGCTCCCTTCACCTGCTCCCTCGATTCATCTAACCCCTACTCGCCGTCTCCCCCTTGCTACCGCTTCCTGGATCAAGCCATGGCTGTCCGGCCGGACACTCGGATGTACTTCGAGATCTGGTTGAAGAGCCGCACACTCTTGCGCGGACTTATACACCGTGATTCATAGAAAAGGCCACGGCAAGGATTACCGCCTGTACGCAGATCATCCCGTTCCCCGCGAAAATTGCGAATCTTCCTTTAGAATTTTTCATGACGGACGTTATCGCTACATTCGATCGAGGCGAAGTCGAGGGTAGAACGAATCGTACAAGCGACAGAATTCGGCGGGGTCCGGGAATTGTCTGGGGACGAGTCGCAATGATACGGTCGTTCGCAATGCTGAATGTTACTAGATATCAGGCGCTATACTTTTTCTCATGCGTTAAGAAGATATCTCACTTTAAAGAGTTAAGATTTATGGTGGTGGACTTATCAGTAGTTAATCTTGTAGGAAAATCAACGCGCACGCGATTTATTTACTTTGTAGATGCTCACGTGTACACTGAGAGAAAAAATTGTTCGCCTCATAAATCGCCTATAAATTGCAATCATTTTCAGAGGTGATCATATTTTTTGCTGTTCTAATAAAGAAGTAGTAGTAAAGCACTTACTACAAACAAAGGGCTTTCTAAGATATAATTTATAATTATTTCATTATGCAATTATATTCACAAATACGAACTCTTTTATGGTTATTCAGCATAGTGTTTTGCATGTGCACGTGTTTGGGCTGTTCATTGAAATATAGACTATTTGAAATTAGAATGTACTAATGTACGTTTCTAATGTCTAATTAATAAAATTTCGCTGTCGCTGTCACCCAAGTCTAATTATGCCGGATTATTTGCGGAAATGATTCGATACGGTCGGTTCATAACGAAGCAGGGCAACGAAAGCACGTGATCACAAGCGGCACAATAGAGTCGAACTGTGCAAAATCATGCACGATCGCGGTGCGTTTCGCAGCGCGAACTCGCCATTATATCCGAAACAAGCGGCTAACGACCCGCAGTTGGACGTCGATTGGTCAAATTAGGCGCGATACGTGCCCGCGTAGTCGGGCATGACCCGCGGGGATGATAATTAGCCCCGTATGAATGAGGTTTAATTGGCTCAGAGGATCAACCCCTTTCGGAAAGTCTCGCCGGAAGCTGTCAGGAGTTGCAGCGCCCTTTGGCTTCGCGAGACAAAGTGATCAAGGCAGGGCCGGGCTCGCATTGCCAATATTATAGTCACTTCGTATATTGTACGTATTCGGAAACCTAATGACGCAAGAGAATCTACTCCAGGAAATATAAAAGTTTACAATAATACAAGAGAAAGAGCGATTCGTCATTGCACTAACTATATCAGTCCAATTGCAAATATTTCTTTCTCCCGATGAAATAACTTTCACGTCAAACAAAAAAAAAAAAATATATATATATATTTCTTGCTACGAAAGAAGAAGAATAAATTTAACAGCATAATAAGTTAACAGTGCAAGATAGAGGGAGAAAACGAGAAGTGGGACATCATTTTTATTTTAATGAAAGAAAGACAATTAACAGTGTAGATATTCACCACACACAGAGAAAAAGATTCTGCTAGCACAGCAAATTATCAGTTACTATACAGATAGCTAAAAAAAAATGTTTGTTACACAAAAAAAGTAATTTTATTGTTGTAACTGTCGTAACATCGTTACGATAGCAAAAAAATTTAGTTGACATAATCAAATTATTTCTCTGTCCATATGTCCAGCAAAAGCAATTAATACTCCTAACAAATCTTTTTGCTGTTCGCATAGTAACTGATAATTTGCTATGCCAATAAAATATTTTTCCCCGTGTAAAAATGTTCACTAATTACGCGTGCAAATAATATCGGTATGAACTAATGCATATACTTTATCGTCCATTTCTTTGGATTTTACGGGGTACTTTAAAGTTGCGGAGAGAGAACTTTTAATACCCTACCGTTAGTGGTTGAACTTCGACGAAGTCGGCCGGCCCTGAAGCAGATCGAGTATAAAGGGCTCACTTCTAGTTCTAGCAGTCTCACTTGGATATTATTAGCATTGTTAACCAACTAACTCGAACGATACTACCCTCTCTGATGTGTGAGACTCGACCCTGGATTCCGGATCACGATATTCCTCAACCCTTTCGAGCCCGCAGGCCATTCTCACCCCACGCCCACCCTTAATTGGCGTACCAACGTAATGGTGATCCTGCCAAGTGATCACAGAACCCTCTTGCCAGCAGTTCCTTTCAGCCCATTCGTGATTGACGGGAATCTCTTGAAATTGCTTCGATTACGCGTTTTATAGTCGATTACGAGTTCAAAAATGTTGGTGTATGAAGGCGCGCAACGCTGATAATTCGCTTATTCAAACGGATCTATTATTAGAATTCTGTCATATTGTTCGTAAATTTTCTCCGTAAAGAACGATTTCACGGCGAGTTTCCGCTTCGTATGATTCGACGCGGGAGCGTGGGAATTAAATTCCATTATATGCCGTTGCGTTAAATCGCGGCTTATTTAAATACTTTTTTCCCGGCCGACGATGTCAACAAGGAAACAGGATGAATCCTGATGTCTCCGGAGAACACAAATACCGTCGTGGACAAAGAGAGCACGCGAACGTTCGTGGATCGACGGAGATGGAGCTGGGGAGCGAGAGAGCGAAGGGGGAGGAATCGTGGAGACGAAAGTCGTTGGAAAGGACGAAAGCACGAGGCTGGCATGACGAGTCTCGGGTTGACGTTTCATTCCCGGCCAACTCCCGCACTATGCATACTAACTAGCCTTCGCTGTGTTAGCTATATTCTGTATCTATCCCCCTCCCCCTTGCTCTCTCTACCGTCGCCTCTTTCCCGGCCATTCCTTTCCCCGTTGCATCCCTCCTTGCACGTTCCATTGCCCGGCTCGACTGCTTCTTTCGAGAACAAAAAGGGAGAAAAAATGGTAAGATCCGGAGAGAGGTGGCGGTCCAGACTGAGCCACCCCTCGAGACTGGACTGAGGGTTGCTGGCCGCTGGTTAGTTCTCGCTTTCGCCAACAGATGTAGCCGGCTTGTTACTCGGCGATCCGACCTTATCATTTCGATTAACGCTGCTCTTCACAGCTATCAGATCGTCGCGCGGCACTTTGTTAATCAATTGTCGGTCGTTGTTCGTTTTATACGTGGAGAAGTTAAAACCCGGTGAAAGAACATAAGATATACAGTGCTGGACAGAAGGATGGCGACATTTTTTTTAATAAGCTTCGGTACACATCCCGCGTCCAATAGAAGAATTTGTTTCTCAGTTATTCTCAGAAGATACATTTTCCCATCGGACACGAGATACGTTGTGAAGCTCATAAAAGAAAAAAAGCGTCGCAACCTTTCTGCCCAGCACCATCCAGCACGAGAACTCGCCGAAACTCGCGATATCCAGTCGCTTCCATCATTTTTGTCCACATAAAGATTTCAATTCCAGAGGATTCCACGCGAGACGTTAGATCGATTTCTCGCAAGAATGTCGCGAAGGACAAAACACCAAGACGGATCGGACGCGCATGAATTGTAACGAATATTCCGTCCTCTCCGCTGTCGAGAGGAAGCATTAGCTTTCAAAGTAATTGCGGGGGCTAAGCCCCTGGTCTCTCTCTCTCTCTCTCTCTCTCTCTTTCTCTCTTGCGAAGGTTCTCTAACGACGAAGATATATCGCGGATACCTCTGTTCGTGCGGCGCGGGGTCTTCGCGGCGGCTGACATGTCCTCGCGGAAATACGTAGGCCAACGTGAGTCTGATTAGACTTACAAATCGCGGACGTATCGCGCACAAGGACGACGCGCAGACCTCGCGGGCAATTACTCGCGCTCCGCTCGCAAGAGGCGGACGAGAGGAGGGCGCGCCGCATAGGAGAGCCGGGGCGGCACGGGCGGGAGGGGATCGAGAGGATGATGATTCTTCGCTCGGTTTCACGTAAGGGAACACACACGTAAGGACCTCGGAGCGCGCATAAAGCACGTGAATTCCGGCATAACGGAGGCAGTCACGGAATCGCGGACGAGTCGGCCGCCTAAAGTCCTATTTTTAAACGGTTCCTTTTCCATTACCCTTGGCAACTATCTCCGACGGCGGATCTAACCATTATTTTGGTCTAGTCTTGTTTTTAACCCCCTCCCGTCCCCGTCGACATCGGTAGTCGTCTTCCCACCAGACCTCTTCCTCTATCCGGGACTCTCCCTTCGGCGGGGGTGGGTTTTATTTGCTTTTATTCCGACGTAATTGTTGGGGCCAGTCACCACTATCGCCATTGCCTAGCGATGCCTAACCATCCAATTCGCGAATGTTTCTCTGCCACGCGACCCTTTTATAGGATCTAGTCTTACTACCTGCCGAGCCTTCTCGCTTCGTCCTGCTCGACCGGTGGATATCCTCGACATGTGCCGCCACGCGAACACGGCAAGAGACGGGCGCGAAACGTGCCGCGCACCGGTCCCGCTTTACTCGCGGGAGAGGACGAGCTTGCGAGAACGCGATGTGTTCATTCAAATAAATACGCGCAACTCACGTGCCAGAGCTTTTTATCGTGACAGTCTATCGTCGTCCGGCGTGACGGATTACATTCAGCGCCTGACTGTCTTGCACGCGTAATCCGAATTAGTGGCGCGGATCGACGCCCGCTCAGCGGTGCGGGCGAAATGCGCGAATGCAAATTTCGGGCCACACGATTTCCCTCATCGAAGTGTCGTGTCGGGGCTAGAGAGGCGCGCGCGAGAGAGAGAGAGAGAGAGAGCAACAGCGAGAACGGAAGGAGGGCACGACTTCGGGGAGCCCGACGGGACGCAGCGAGTTTAATTATCGGGTTAAACGTAGCGAACGCTGATTTTGATGAGAGTTCCGGATTCGAATGCCCTCTCCAGTACGTGACTGTCACCCTGGCGAGCCAGTTAACTAACTAACAGTCCGGGACAGTTAGCAAGTACCGGGCAGGAGCCGATCCGTGGGGGAGATACGGCACGTATAAACCCCCGTCCCTCCCGCCCTTTCCGTCCCGCCGGACCCGCCCCCGCGCGCGCGCTACACCCGCGCGCGCGATGACATTGTTCGCACTCGGATTCATATTCAAATTGGCTGAGACCGGGGCACGATTGTGATTATTGCGATTATTACTACCGTCGATGCGCCGGCGATGTTTCGGGAAGGGACGGAGGGGGCGCTCGAGTTACACGCCCGCGATATTCGTCACGCCGTTGTTAATCCGCTCGCTTCGACTCTCCGCACGGTGTCTCTCGTGCTGCAATCGACCGGAGAGATCTCGGCACGGAAACGATCTCTTCCCGGAATATCCCGGAAATTTTCCATTTCTAATTGATTGAAACTAAAAAGGGCGCACAACTTGTCGTCGATATCGCAATTTCTGAAGAGGCTTATACTTTATACGCGAGATTTCTGCAAATCGTTTAGACTGTTGTACACTGATAGAAAATTATAGTTAAATTCGCCAAACTCATCCTTATCCTTTTTTTTATTGTAATCATAAGAGCAATCAGGAGAATCATTTTTTTAAGTGTTACTATATAGTGTCAGTAATAATACACTGAAAAATGAACTTGGTTCGATACATCTGACAACGGACTAAACGCGTTTTAGTTGTTCACTTTCTGATTAATTCGACCAAACTTCTTTCCCGAGAAAGCTTATATGCATGTTGCTACTACTATAAAATATCTTTGGCGCTGAAAATAACTATAAACTATAGTTATAATTTCCTATCGGTGTATCCATTATTCCTGACGTGGAATTTGTTTTTCGTACTGGGAACTCTGAAATAATTTTTCCGGACACGCTTTGTCTTCATTCGGTCATTAATCGAAGAAACCGTGTATACATTACGAGGGGATAAAGGTAGCGAGAAATAAGGAGTTTGTAAGTTATTAAGCCACGGCGCGCGGAAAAAATGTTGAACATTTTAACGCGCGTCCGTAAACCACGAGAGAGAATTGGCCACGAGAGAGACGAGAGAGAGCCGTGGTAACCGCAAACGTAATCAGCGGTGAAAAATGCGGCACCTAATGAGAACCTGCGGCGGAGGGTGGGAGGTAAGAACCGAGGGGTCGTTGCGAATAATAATAACAATAAACACAGGGCAAGATCGCGGGGACGGAGGATTAATGTAGCGCGAATCGTCCCAATTAAAAATCCAATTAAAGAAACTGCCGCTCACCGCGTTAAAATTTAAACGAGGTGGAGAGGCAGTCGACGAATCAAAATCACTTCCGCCCGATAAAGTACGCGTTCATTTGTTAATGGTTTTCCCACTGCTAAGATTTCTTTCCCCCTCCCTTCCCCCCTCGTTTACTCCCGCGTCCTTCTTTCTCTTTCTGCCCCCGCCTCCCTCCCTCAGTCTCTTTCTTTCACTCTCTTTCGTCTTGTCGTTAATTTTCCACGTTCGGACGTTAGTTTTATGGCCCGTCATTTTTTTAAGTGCAAATGAGTTCCGCCACCTCTTGTCCTGCCGGGGTGCGAGGATCCTTCCTTTATTTCTTTAATTTAAAAACGGACCGATTACACGGGGATAGCTTTCTGGATTAAAAACTCCAGCGCCACGGAACCTCATCCCCGTTTCCTTTTACCCGTCAACCCTCGTTCTCTTACCCTCACCTTTGACGACAACTTTCTTCGCATAAAGTAACACGGGGGGAGGACAGAGGGAAAAAGAGAGAGAAAGAGAGAGAGAGAGGGGGGAAGAGAGAGAAATTATATTTCCGGATTAATTACCGGAGTCAACCATTGCTCTTAGATCGATGCGTTTGAAAACATAGAAGCAAAGTTAACGCAGTTTCTTACGCGGCATATTAATCAGTCAAACGTATTTTTGATTAACGTGTCGAGATAATATCTTTGCACAATAGAAAATATAATAGCACAAGAAATTCCAAGTCAACAGATGACGCGCAATTACGGCAAAAATAAATCATCCCGGTGATATAATTTTACCTTGAAGTAATTGTTCGCATGTTTCGAAGGAAGGCCGCAAATTAAGTATAATTTCAGCCAAGTGTATTCAGACCGTATTCGTTCTACATGTTAACCGTCCCGTGATTTGTCAATCAAAATCAACGAGTCTTTAGGCCGGCAATTATATTAAAGTCCAATGAACTTGTGCACGCTCCGGTGATGACGGCTAGCCGCAGTGCTCCGAACAATAGTGGACGGCATTAGGTAGTAATTACCAAAATAACGAGTGTACCATAACGGATGTTTGCTTCGGCTGTGGTACCATCATTAAACAGTCTAATTGCCTCCATCCTGCGCGCGTTTCCGTTATCCTTCCACTTCTAAGATATCGTTTCGACTCGACAATGTGAAAGAATTCCTTGCGAACCCTCGCACGTCGCCGGTCGGCCCGCCCTCTTCTCTCCGCGAATGAATATTGCATTCGGTAGCTTTCCGGCTTACACAACGTACATATCGCACACGCATTTGCGTGAAATTAAGAAACCGCGGTGGTGCAATAGTGATAGCTGTAAGTAGCGTGTACATATAAAGCCGATCATCGCGTATGCCATCTTATAGAAATCCATCTACGTTCAAAGAAATACTAAAAGACTACTAAGGAAATACTATCCGCAATATTCAAAGTATGCCGTAGTCATTATTTGAAAACACACCACGTTAAAGCGTCGAAATTTTAATCCTATTTTAAGTCTAATTTAGATCTAGTATTGTGCTCTTTTGCTGCTACGGACTTACTCCCGTTCCCTTTTCCTTGAAGATTTAAAATTTCGATTCGGCGTGTTCCGCAGGGATAACAAATAACACGAAGCGTCTCGAGTTTGGATCGACGGCCGACATGCGATCGCCGTATGTAGTCGCGTGTGCGATTTCAGCGAAACGACACATGCAAATTCGCCGTCCACTTTCGTTCTTTCATACGCTTCTCCCCGTTCGTCCTGCTCGAGAGCCGGTCGGCCGATACTTCAAGTGGCTACGCGCAGGAGGCACGTTCGTTATTAGACATTCCACCGTTACCGACATATCCCACTGACGTCGTCCCTCTCGCGCACCGCTGAGTGTGTGGACGGTGTGCGCCTAATCGGGTGTGAACGCGCGCCTTTGTGGGGTGGCGAGCGAGCGGCCCCCGAGATATTGCAGGTTGTTTAATTTCGCGTGCCCGTGCCTTCTCGGCCGCCCCTTTGTTTCGAACGGTTCAATTTAAATCGGACCGGTCGGTCGCTGTCGATTTGGTGAGCTCGCGCGATGGTAGTAGAGAGCGAGAGGGAAGAAGTGAGGAAGGGAGAGAGGAGGGTTGAGGCGCCGATCCGTTATTAATTAGAGCGGCGTCGGGCGGAAAAGAGCGGCTCTCAGAAAAGAGCCGGGGTCCGATATCGGTTCTCGGTTTTGGGAATCCCTGCGGACACAAGCCCGCAGACTCGTTCCGTTCGTCGAAATCGCGCGAAATTAATTGCCGGCCGGGAACCCGTTTGACTGCCAAACCGTTCGATACGTTTCCCGGCACGGCAGGGCCGGAGGGGGCAGGGAAGAACCTAGGAGATCTCGTCCTTGTGTCGCGGTCCTTTGTTGCACGATCCTCCGATCGAGACGATTTATCTACTATTCACGGCCATACTAAGCGGCGTGTCGTCAGACCCGCGATAGTTACCGAGGAAGTACCGAATTCAACGACGATCTGAGAATAGAGCCGCTAAGAAGTCGAGGAAGTCGATTGAAATTAATTAAGTCGGCGGTGAGGGTACGCGTCGGGGGAAAGAGAAAGGTGTCCCGGGATTTCTCCGGAGCCTTGGTCCTTCCGTGAAGCTACGCGTGATTAATTCGCGGGCAATGCATTTTCGCACGATCGCGATGAGTTATCTTCGACGCACCGGCCGTCGACACGTTTTCCACGGTTATTCGCTGGTAAGTCAGACGAAAAGAAAAGGCGGTGTCCTTAGAAACGCGAAGACATTTCGTCGTCGTGATGTAGCACACGAAGGAGCGAAGTCACATGTAGCAGCTTGTAGCAATCTCGAGAGTTAACTTCGAAAATCAATTTCGTTCTCTTCCTTTCCTTCTCTTTCTCTCTTTCTCCCACTCCCTTGCTCCTCCCCCCTCTTCCTCAAGAAAGATAATTTAAAAATAAAGAAACATTCAATTTTGGAAAATTGAGGTGTGCGACTTAATACAACACGTCGAGAAGTGCCTCGACGCCCAATAAGTTAACTTCATTGCATACATTGCGCAAGTACAAGGTTGCATCTACGGGAGAGTGATTTATCCTTAATGATAATACCGCACCTGGTTTCGAGCGATCAACGAGGAATGCGCATATAAGCCCATAAAGTCATGAGGCGGGCAAGTCAAAAACGCGCGGTGCAGAAAAACTCGTCGGAACGGCGATGAGGAGGAAAAAGGGCTTATCGCTAATGAAGCGAAACGCCTTCTTCGCCATCGAGCACGGCCACTGTCTTGTAAGAAGTCTCGGTACAGCGGCCGTCGTGTAACGAGTTTTGTAACGGCGAATCGAATCGAACCTGCTCGCATCAAAGGGCCCCGTAAAAATCGAAGACCTTCGTATTGACGGTAGCGCGGTGCCCCCGCTGGTCGCGTTAATTGAACGCATTTACGGCGAAATTGCGGGATTGATTTCGTTGCGCACCGTCGTTGCCAGCCGGAGCTCGAATTGTTGCGCGGTGGGTCAAAAAGAAGCGAATATACAGGCTACAGCCAGTGTTGCCAACTTATTTTCCGTCATTTCTAGCTTATTCGCATGTCAACTACACGGAGAAAATATTATAGTAAACATTACCACAAGATTTTATAATGCTGAACTATACCGGAATTATGACTGAAATTATGATGTGTGTTGTAATCTTTAGTGATGTATATGTCATCATCATGTGTGCATATCACTAAAGATTACAACACACATCATAATTTCGATAATAATTCCAATATAACCCAGCATTACAAAATTTTGTGCTAATTTTTTCTATGATATTTCCTTCGTGTGCAAAAGTGATGTTTTAGCTGACGTTCGTTTTAGCATATTTTCTGGATTTGAGAATTGAAACAGGATTTCAGCGGATTTTCTTTTTTAAAATAAGCTAATTTTCTTCTTTTTAATGAAATTTTAATTAAAAGACTTTATTACGAGCGGTATTCATAGTCAGATCTTGTAAGCGACGCAGTAGTCAATAAACTTCTAGCTCTTACGGAAGAAAGGTACGAGGTGATGTTTTGTTAAAAAATTCATGTATTTACTTTATATTATATTTGCGTATATGGGCAAAGGTAAATAAAGACAATTACATCCACAAAATCAACTATGTATTTTTTTTACTTGTACGCATTTCTATATAGAGCATATAGTGGCGAACAGAAAGGTTGCACTTTATTTACTTACTTTTTTTTCAATGAATTTCGCAAGACATCTCGTGTCCAAGGAGGAAAATGTGTCTCCTAAAAATAACTAAGAAACAAATTCTCTTACTAGACACAAGATGCGTTCCGAAACTTATCCAAAAAAAGTGTTTCAACCTTTCTGTCCATTACTGTACACATATTTACTATTTTTTACTTATATCTGGCTTATTTTAAAAAGATATATGACGGATTTAAAAATTTCAAGTTGGCAACACTGGCTTCAGCGGTGTGTAGAAAGATATGGAGATGCGCAAATATTTTTATCGTTGATCGCGCGATCACGATTCATTCAAACTTTTATTCCTATTCTTACGCAAAATTCTATTCTCGATCGCGAAATCTCTACTTGGACGAAATTGGAATGAAGTAATTGTAGAAATCCTCGAAAGATTGATAAGACAGGTAATACACGACGCGTGATACATCCAAATCTGAAACGGATGTGTTCATTAGTGCTTTCAACGTCGCGATAAACTTCGGACCAGAGTAGCGCTTTCTCTCTCCCTCTGCTTTTCTCTCAAAGAGAGCGCAAGATAGCGTGTGCAAATTCAAGAGGCGCGTCCATGGAACGACGTCTCGACTCGCGCCGATGCCATTAAAGTGGATTAAGGCCGGCGTGGCTAATAAATAAAATATAATAAGAATAATAGTGGCAATTTCGCCGGCGGCAGAGCCACCGGAGGAAGTCAGGTATTATAGTGCAGCGTAATGCAATCCGAGTATTTGAATACCTAATAGTTTTCAATGCATACATTAAGCCTTAAACGCCTATTACCCCGACGGCGTTGTCCTATAGCGTCCCTGCGGATGCTAATTTTAACCGAGCCGAATTCGAGGCCCACGTACAATACGTACACACACACACACACACACACACACACACACAATACGTTCCCTCTCGTGTGCATTCCGTCTACGTGTACGCGACATCAACGTCCCGGCAAATGAGAGGAGAAGCCTCCATGCGCCGCGTCGTCGCGACGACGACGGCAATGGAAGTTTTTAATACCGTCGCTCTTAATACGTCCCGCGCGTCTTCGCTTTTCGAAGTCTCTTCGAGTTTTACGTTATTAATGCAATCTCATTACACCGAAGAGAGAGAGAGAGAGAGAGTCGCCGGATTCTTTCACGGGGAAACGTAAGTCCCTTGCATTCTTCTCTGAATAACAATGCGGACTACTTATTTTTCCGCTATTTACTCGAGAAAACTCGTCTCACCCATTCTCGTTACCTTTGCTCGCTACTGTCCGCGTGACCTCGTTCCTTTCCTTTTTTTCTCCCTCTCTCTCTCTTCTTATTGACACGCGATCATTTATTCCTCGTAATGCCTGTGCGCACTCGCGCGTCATTTACGATAAAACTTCGGACCATTCCGACTTAAGCGCGAGGAACTTTAAACGATCGCGGAGAGAAGCGGAAATTAAGTCGGAAGACGGAGGAAGGCTACGATTACGAGAGAGTTATTGAGAACGAGAGGACGGAGCGAACTAATTTGCCGCGTTCGAATCAGTCTGCAAAGACTGTGATCGCGCCTTCTGGCGCGAAAGGAGAATTCTAAGTCCTCGATATGAGTCGTGTAATCCTTCGTAATGAACCTCTCAAGATCGTCAGAGAACGTTTCAAATATTTATCCGGGTGAAATGTCGTTCTCGCGCCCTGCCTCTTAATGGCAGCTTGCCATTCCTAGAAGTCTCAAGACATTATTCAGAAACGTTAAGCCGCCGTAGAGCTGCAGTCGGGAGCTTTAAGAAGCGAAATTCGCTGCCGTTCGAGAAAGCGCCGCTTCCCTTTGCACTTCGCATTAAGCACGCGGATATAATCTGAAAAATGTTGATACGGACATTGGCGCATGTATAATAATCTCAATACGTAGGCGCCCACGATTCTCGACCGTGTGCACACGTAACATACGGTCGATAATCGCAGCCGCTCTGATAACGTAAATGAGGTTATCTACACGCATACATTATCGCACGCGTACGATTCGTCGCAAAGAATGTCTCTTACACGTCGTATCGATGACGCTCGACGAAGAGGTCTTTATATTTGCAATCACAGTGATCGTTAAAAATAATCAGTATAATTGACGGTTAACATTCAAAATCGGTGTCCATGTTGCAACACGCGATGTTGCATTCGTGAAAGTGTCGATACAAAGGATCCGTAACGGAAAAACATGCCACTCACCATGCCTATTTGGACTCACCAGTTCGACAGGATCGATCTCGCTCATCGTCCTGGTCGGCTCCCTGGAGGCTCTCCGAGATCATCTGCTAGAAAACGAGACTTCGTCGCGACCGTTTAAGACAGGCGGCAAATCCCGTCCGGGGTAAATAGGCAAACTGGCGCCAAACGAGAGTTACCAGTTCGTGCTCGCCGCGACAGATGGCGCGAGCTGCCCCGCCACCGCAACGAACTTCGTTCGAATCTCGGAAGTAGCAGTTTGCGTTATTCCGCGGAAAAAGTTAATCGCGTCCTTTCTTCGCGAGCTTCGTTAATCGTACGTGCCGCGTCGGTGTCGTCGCGATACGAACGGCTCGTGCGAATCTCGCGAAATTCGGGATCGCGAAAGTGCGTCGACGGTGGTGTACGCCGACCGTGGGGCGAGCCGCGTGGTAACCTCGCCGGTATGTAAACATGTTTGTACACCAAACGCCCATGATGATACAACCCGGTCGGAAAAAGCTCGCGGATTGTTTTAAACGAGGCCTAGCTCGACGGACGCACACGTTCGCGTCACGAGGACGGAGAGACACACGTCCGTGAGCTCCGCGGCACGATGATCTCGTGAATTCGCTCGAAGTAGGAGCTCCTCCGATCGTTTCTGACGATCTCTAATCACAGTGCGCCGAAAGGACAGTACGCGCTCCATTGTTTCCACTTTTCGAGTGCCGAGTGGGGACCACACTCGTAACGGACATCTCGGATTCGCCGTTAACCGTGATTAGCGCGTGATCGTTTCTCCATTGTCACGCGCACACGGGCGTAAACACGATGACGACGAACGATAATTCGAAGTAGACGGTAAAGCATTTCAATTGATCACGCGAATAGCCGTCGATAATCACGCTCGCTAGCTCGAAGTCGGACGTCGTTCTCGTCGCGGTTGTAAAGTCGCGAAGAGACACGCGCGATCTTGTCGCGATTATTATCGTTTTACCGGTGAATTCACGCGTGTGCGGCGATGTCGGCCGATTCGTTAAGCGCGAAAGTCTCGCACGAGTGACGTGTAGGTTACGCCGTAATGATGTAAATTACATCAATCACCTGCGGAATACTAAGCGCGTCGCGATCGTGATTAAATTTGATCGGGGCTCGAGTGACGATCGCGCATTTAACCTAATTAACTCCGATATAATCGTGCTGGCGTGCGAGTGAAGCGAAGCGGACGAACTCTTTCGGTGACGAAGGCTGCGTCGTCGAATCCTGCGGGAAGATCGCCGCTGCTCTTGCCCACGTCGTGGACCACGACTGCTGCTTGAGGACACCTTGCTGTCGTGTAACGGTGAGTTTTCGTCTGTCAATATTGTGATCGTTACGAAGATACGTATCGGAAAATTAACGTCTCGCCAGTAAATGATGTCTTATCGGCTCGATATACACGAATGACATATTCACGGATCAAGTACGAGAATGAGTATATGTAATTATTATCCCTTTTAGTGCCGGGCGAAAAAGAGGTGCTTATGCGAAGATAACCGGCCGATTTTACTAGGATTTGGTAAAAGGCTCATAAAAACCAAACGAAAAGCAATATTTAAAAATTATTTATTTTAATTCTCTCGTAATGAAATTAGACTATTTATAACGTATTTTAAATTTATTTTGATAGAGATCTCTCGCAATGCGAATAGTAAAGCGCTACAAGGTGCGGGCCGATATATCGGCTCTGGCACTTCTCGCCGGTGTAGCAGGAGCCGATATATCGGCTCCCGGCACTAAAAGGGTTAAGGCATATTTTTACCAGCATATCTTGTTTGTTATAATGTTACGGTTTTATATTCTTTTGTGGATTAATTCATGAATTAATGGACAAATCAATTGATTTTGCACAAGTAATGTAAAGAATAAATTTTATTAAGCATTTCTGAGCCAAGATTGAATTCTATCTCGTCACGTTCCAGTCCGATAGATTGCTAAACATTTTTCGATTTCGGTAGTTTTCACATGACATGCTATTTTGATTCTTAAAGTATCAGCTACAACGAACGAACATTACTTTTTCTTAGATTGCATGTGCAAAACTATTTGAGAGTTTTTTCCGAAAACATTTTCTTCTTATGGTAATACATTCAATATAAACCCAAATCATTTTCTCGACCTGATATCACAAACATCTTATTCAGACTCTGCACAATCCCCATATTACAAGTTTAAAAATATTAATTAGAATAGAAATTACAAGGGGACAAAGTCGAGTCTCACAGACTGGATTGTGACGAATTAAAGACATGAAAATAAATACGGCTAGTCAGAATTTAATGTTATATAAATGATGAAAATACGAGGGCGGTCCGATAAGTACTTAGCCTACAAAAAAAAAACGAAAATTTAGGAAAAGTGACGATTTATTTCTCAACATAGTCTCCTTTTAGCTCGATACACTTGACCCAGCGATGCTCCAACTTCTTTAACCCATCTGAAAAATACGTTTTCTCGAAGTCTGCAAAGGCCTCCGTGGCGGCGATGACCTCCTCATTCGACTCAAATTTCTGCCCGGCGAGTGACTTTTTCAAGTTTGGAAACAAAAAAAGTCGCACGGGGCCAAATCTGGAGAATACGGTGAATGGGGCAGCAGTTCGTAATCCAATTTGACCAATTTGGCCGAATGAGGAGGTCATCGCCGCCACGGAGGCCTACTTTGCAGACTTCGAGAAAACGTATTTTTCAGATGGGTTAAAGAAGTTGGAGCATCGCTGGGTCAAGTGTATCGAGCTAAAAGGAGACTATGTTGAGAAATAAATCGCCACTTTTCCAAAATTTTCGTTTTTCTTTTGTAGGCTAAGTACTTATCGGACTGCCCTCGTACGTACGCGTAATATCGATTGAAATTGTTTACAACTCAACTGCGGTGGCGATGTCTCATTTCGCAACGACAGAAAGTGCATTTTCGCGTTATAAAATATTCAAATATCGGCATACCTCTTCGAATATCGCCGTGGATGATTGCGTTAAAGCATATTTAACCTTCTCGTGCGATTCGTAAAGTTCACAAAGAAATGGAGTCAGGCAGGAATTCTCCTTGAGATGGTGTCACACTGCGAATATCAATATGTCGCGTGATGCGTTGCATCACCGCAGGTTAACGTACAGTGTTCTCGCACACCTTCCGTTATATTCTCGTATCGCGTTACAGGAAATTTCTCGATTTTAGCATGCGAATGGATCGTCTATGTCGAATTTTCTCTATCCGCGCTCTCGCACGCGCGAGAACGAGCACGTACCATATCACGATAATTAATAATGGCCGGCGTGGCTTTTGTACACAAACGAGCGTCCGAGAGACCCTCGCGGACGAGTATAATAGCGTAGTGACCGTACGAAAAAATGAGAGCTGAAGATCACCGTCGAGATCTGACCCGAGATAGCGAGCGGGGCCTTATACATTCGAGCGTGCTGGAGGAGCAGCGGGTATATCTCTACCTATGTATGTAAAACACGTGCCCAGAAAATATTTAAACCAGTTTCCACTACACTCACCGCGTCTTGTTCTTTTCGAGAGGGGAGAGGAGACGAGAATGGAAAAGAGGAGAAGCGAGGCGAGACGGCGGAACAGTCATTGTCATTGACAATTTCGCGGAGCAGCATCACAAATGAGAACGCACCGACACGCGTGTTTAACCATTTTCATCGAATTGTAAAATAATCACCCGCGTTATCATCGTGGATTTAATTGTCTCTTTCCCGATAATCTCATTGACGTGTCTCTATCGAGACGACACGAAAATTATGTCAACTTGATATCGCGTGATCTATGATATTTCTAAGGCAGCCCGATTCACGACTTTGAGAGAGATGTTTGAGAAAAGGTTCTCCTTCGCTTTGGATCTTCCAAGAGTTATAGCACGACTGACATCCGCGCTCAATGGCGAGGACATCGCAAATAAAGATATACGGGCTATTACAACGAGACGAATCTTCGTCCGTCACGAAACATCGCTGATCGCGGAGAGAAAAAGAGAGAGAGAGAGAGAGGGAAAAAGAGAATACGAGAGCCACGGGAATAATTAGAATTAATTTAGGCGGAACGTTAAATCTAGGCAAGTGGGCCCGTCGAACAGGAATAACCCGGCTGGCTCTGATTAGTCTTAATGTGTTAATTAGAGAAGATTGCTGTCTGGCTGTCTTCTCCTCTCGCTCTTCTTCTCGCCGGCGTTGCCCCAGAGTTTTGTCGCCAAAGTTGGCGGTAGAGGTTGGCGTGTAGTGGTGGTATCGCGATAGGGGAACGTCGAAGGAGCGCGCGCGGTGAGTATAGAAGCGGCGGGGAGCAGCGGAGAGAGTTTACCGAGTATCATATTTTACCGGGCATCGGCGTACAGACACGCACGCACACGTTACCCGTTCACACACACGCGTCCACCGTCGGGATCATTAATCACTATTATCTCGAGGTAATTTTTCTTCAATATAATTTCGTCTGTTTACCCCCGCGAGTTGGCGCGCGAGCCTGCACACCACGAAGAGCCGGACGGGACACCGTTTCGAAGAGTGGCGCCGGTTCCTCTCTTCTATTCTCCTCCTCATCTTCTTCTTCTGCTTCTTCGTCGTCTTCTTCTTCATCATCATCATCATCATCGTCATCATCTTCTCTTTCTTCTTCTTCATCTTGTTCATCTTGCTTTTATTCTTCATCTCCTTCTTCTTCGTCTTCTACTACTTCTTCACGGTTCGTGAACTCACGACGTCGACTTGTTCGTGTGTACATATGCCTGCATCTTCGTTAGTCTTCGTCGCGTTTCCCACATCGACGATTGTCACGTCCCGCGAACCCTTTTGTCCTAAAAGCACGAAGACGTCGTGAGCTGTCGAGAGCGACTCATTAGCGCAAAATTTACAAGCCTATCCGCACGACCAACCGAGCATTTTTCCACGTTTCTCGTCGACGCATATTTTTCTAAAAAATGTTTTTAACGCCGGCCGACTACGCCAATTAAAACTACTGAAGCATTGATAAATGGCGAGCGTTATGTAAATATATTATAATTGATGGTATAATGATTGCTAATGCCCGGTGTACATAAATAATTCGTATCGCATACCACGCACGATTTTTGCGTTAATTAGCAAATTAAATATTTCATAATAGCGTTGCTCTCTACCTCAGATGTATAACGTGCGAAGTTTACGTAAGCAGAAATATATATGCAATACAATATATTTTTATCCGGGTAATGTTTTGCGACTTTCTCATTTCTATTGATCCGTAAAATAATATATTCCTTTAACACATTAAGTAAATGAGATAGATATTCAAAATAGTTGATATAATTAACGATCGACATTGTCGTAGCCACGAAAGTCAATTAATAAAGCAGATGGAAATAATTGTGCATAGGTCGACTATTAGGAATTTACATTATCCCCGGGCAGTTCTATTAATCATACGATAAATTAGACAGCCAAATCCCGATCTCGAGTATCGGATAGAATCGCAAGACTATTGAAATTAATAACCGTTGGTGCGTGTAGTCGAACGAGAAATTCTTGTCACAATACGATTTTCCTCTGATTTGTCGTTGCTTTCACGCGACTTTCACAATTTATCAGGGAAGCGTGCAACCGACGAGGGATTGTAGCAACTTTAATACAGAACGTCGCGCGTGACAGTGTTTTCGTCGTTTTTTTCCTTCTCTTTCCGTGTCATTCTATCTGTCTCCTATTTTTTTTAATATTACTGCGTTGTTCCAATATTTCTCATTAATTTGCCAATTTAACACACGTTATGATGTTGGAGGAAAATAAAACAAATTATTACCGATATGTTTACAAGCGAAAGAAGATACCAGATGCAATGAAATAATCATTTAAATTTACCTATTTTTTACAAAAATTTAATTTTACTGGCAACAGTCGTTTAAAATGACATTTATCGGAGATGTTGTACGAGACATTTAACAACATCAATATCCGACGGTATTATTCCATAAATGGAAATATCTGTTTTATTGCATCTAGAATCCCCGTTTCGGTCGCGAAAACATCGGTAATAATTTGTTGGTTTCCACGATTGATCAGGAAAGCGTAAAACTGGCGTGAAATTGCGGTTGATACAATGCAGAATATTATGCATAATAACTTCCGTCGTTTTGTGCATTGTTTCGACATTCGTGTTGTTTCGATATCCCTCGCTAATTCCGAAAGATTTTATAAAGAGAGATCTTAGAAATGCCTCAAGCGGCCGATTATCGCTAATAATGCGCGCATACTTGTTATTAGAGTCAGTGGGATCTCTTTTCACGAAAAAGGATCAATATTTTTCAGGTTTTTCGCGAAAAGATCTGTGGAAATGTAGAGAGCAAGAGAAGAGTAACAAAAATCCACTCGAAGACACTCGAGACCCGTGACGCCATTTCCGCTCGTTTCTTTTCGTGTCTGCTCGGCGTTAAAACACTAATTCTTATCCAACCACTCGTAAGACAAATAGCTATTTACACAGTTAATGCGAGTACTTGTACGCGTACTTACCCCGGAGAAAGAAAGGGGGATAACTTCGCGCCACGGTCGACCTATTGCCGTCCGTGCTATTTTAACATTGTTTGCCCCGGGGAATATGCACTTAACTTCGCGAGTTGGCTGGCCAATCAAAGTTGGCGAGAGCTATTGTGTTAATTCTTTCTCGGAGTGCACTCGTGGACGCTTTTGTTCCTTCGTACCTCAGCGCGCCGTTCGCACCTTCGTTCCCGGGAGGTAATTTTATGCTACACAATCGACACAGCTCCCCGTGAATACATTCGCGACTTTTATTTTGCCGTTTAATGTCGTAAATATAATCGCAGGCGCGATATAATTGTTACATCCGTTTGAACGGTCCAATATCATGTTTTTTTTTTCTTTTTTTGTTCTCTCTCTCTCTCTCTCTCTCCGTGTCTCCGGTCCAGCCGGTCGATTTCATAACAATGCAATTTACGTCTACGATTAAACAAACGGTGACTTTGGATGGGAGTAACGAGAGTACGGTGCAGAATTATATGTTTCGGGTTACATAAGACCTCCATTATACGCGAAGTCCCTGTCGTACTACCTCCCCCACTTCCACTCGTCCATCGCGCAGGGACTAACTATCCTTCGTTCAGAGACTAACTAAGCGCCTCGAAGATCCTGTAGATCTTTCCACGAGATGATGGTCATTCGACCAGCGGGTATAAATCACCTACGAGAAGTGTCATCCTGGAGTCCCACCTACCCCACCCCATCCCACCGCCCCCAGCATTCCTTCATTTGAATGCAACTCTCTTTCTCTGTCTCTTTTTGCCCCCATCTCGCCCCCCGATCCCCCTACCGTGACATTATGAAGCATAGACACACGCAGCAGTAAATGAATATTGTATCAGTTGGCTCTGTTGTGTTGTCGGCTCTTTTTTTCCTCTCTCCTCGAGTCATTGTAGCAAAGGTCTACGGAGATGAACTCTTTCGACGTGTGGAAATGAACAAAGGGGCCTGTGCGCACGTCGAAGGCACACGGATCGATATGTATAATTGAAATCGATGATAACACTCTCTGAGGAATCGGGTTCTGACCTCGATGGGCTCGTCGGGATGGATTCAGTTTGTTGTAATCGAAAGCTGACATATCTGACAGAGAGGAGAGAGAGAGAGGGTTTTTTTTGCTGCGAGAATATTTTATTTGCAATCTCTTATTTTTTTATAGTTTCATGGAAATTGTAGATGATAAAAGTGATGACTACATAGTAATTTGCATAAATTAACATCATCACATTTTTAATTAATCGCCGGCAATCTACAATTCCGAATTTTCGAATTTTATAACTTCGAACGAACATTATTAGTATTGCATCGAGACAATAATATATTCGTTCTGATTTTATTTAATATATATGAATATTAAAGTAAATATGAAATATTTCGTTCTAACTGCGAATGATATATCTTCACGAATTCGCATTTATCGTTGGTACGTTCCTTTCTATGATCTTTCAATATCAAATGTTCACTCTACCTACGCACGGTTATCGTACGGTATCGAAGACGTAGTATTCAAAGTTTGTTTTTAGCGAGGGGAGGGATCGAATGACGAGTCGGCGGATTGTGAGATGTTCTTAATTAATCATTCATATTCAATAACGAGAGGCTGAGCGAGAAGGCTTTGAATACTTCGACGATGATTCTGAGGTTTATCTCCGTGTGCTCGAGCACATTAATAATTAGGAGGAGAAAGAGCAGGAGAAGGAGGGGAAGAGAGAGAGAGAGAGAGAGTGAGTGAGTTTGTGGTATCACTGTTAGTCCGTGTTGATTCGATCAGCGGCTGTCGGAGATTTCTTCTTCGTAGGTGTAACACATGGGCGAGGGAGAAACAATCAGTGTGTGTCTTTGAAAAACAGAATGTTCCTTTTGCACGCCAGATTGAAACGATTCGTTCCTATGGGGTAGGATCGAATTCTCCGGAGCTCTCGTTAATCGAAGTCGATCTTGAAAGATTAAAGAGTTCGACTGTACTTGTTAATATATTTTTAATTTCTCTCTCTCTCTCTCTCTCTCTCTCTCTCTTTCTTTTACAAACACATATTGTACGCAACAATTCTACTTTTATTGTTCTTTTCAAAAACCGCGATACGTGATGAACAATTTAATTTCTTCAATTGCAAATTAGAATATACGCGCCTTCGATTTATTAAGGCAATTAAATTTAACCATTTAGATAATCGATATAAGAGGAGAGAAAAATTAATTAAAACATTATCTACATAATGTTTTGCCAGATCGTCCGATAATTCTTGAAATTCCACGCCGCGGCTATCGTGGAATCACCTTGTAGAGATCCGGAGTGTAGTCCCCTGACGCGCACGATTACAACTGTAAAGTCACGGAGTGACCGGTTAAGATCTTCGCTAATTATCATCATTTATAATTGTCCCTTCTCGTGTCTCCCCTCCCACCCGCGGCCCGACTTCGCGGAGGGTGGGGAACGAGCGGGCAGACTCGCTTCTTCTTTCTCCATTCTTCGTGGTTTAATATTTCAAATAAATGCGTGCATTAACGCGCTATCTCAGCGCGATCCTCTGTTGACTCCTAACAACGTCGAGCGAGCCACTATTATGACTTATCTGACCGTAAGTCTCGTTACAATGCCTCCCCCGCGGTCTTCCCGCACACCCTCATCGCTCCTATATTCCGGGCGTAATAGTTACTCTTAATGTGACATCGCCCGGCCGTATCGCGTCATATGAAGGAGATTAAAGTCATGAATTTCGACAAATTTTATGAATAATCATGTGTCACTTTTAAAAAAAAGAAATAATTACCGCGAATATATGATGAAACCTACACGGAAAAGAATGTTTGGTCGAATTTACAGAGAATAAACACAAACCAAATGCATTTTGGTTGAAGGAAACAGAATTTCTGATTCTTATATCGCAAATTTGGTTCTTATAACCATCAATTCTGTTTCTTTCAGCCAAAACGCGTTTGTTTCGTTCACTGTCCGGTAAATTCAACCAAACCTTTTCCTTCCGTGTGGGGCATGTAATATTGTAGATTTTTATTTATCGTCGTACGGCTTATTGCTAGACGTTTTCACGTGTCGTTAGGCTCACGTCATTTATTCGACACGAACACCAGGACACAATCGAGGTACTCGACAAAGATTCCCTCCTCGGACGGGCCGATGCGTTTTCTCTGCGAGAATAATAAGTCACCGGATAAAACATTCGTTGCCACTTGCGCGTATCCATTAAGAGATCGGTGGGCTCTCGTTAATTCTAATGATGCGGACCACCCTTCACCGCGCTTTCGCCTCACCCCTGCTTGGAAATATGAGAAAGGCGCTCCCCCAAGCAGCGTCGACCGTGTCGCGTCTCCGAATTTATCTTCGGCTCATTAATAAGGGACGGCGAGCATCGATATGGAAGTAAAGACCGGAGACAGTGGAGCAAGGCAAAAAGGGAAGCGGGAGGAAAAGGCTACTAGACCAGGTAGTCTTGTTTACCAGTCGGGTCTCGCGGTCGCGTACCCCGGTCATCAGTCATTAACGCGCTACCGGGTGTCCGTGAAAATGTTCGGCTGCCTAATGAGCCGATGGTAATGGCGGCATCTGGTTCAGACGCGTCACTGGTAGGGCGGACAGGTTTCGACCTTGTGCGACGCGGTCAACCTGTCCGAAACATTCCTGCGAGAATTCTGATTTCGTAACTGATCGTGAGATTCTTTCGTTCTCGTCTGTCGCGCGGCCGTCCCGTGAGATATATTGGACGAAAGCTCTCTTGCTGGTTCTAAGAATTATCCTGGCGTCGCTAGGCTACTCGTGATCAACGCTCCAGCATCCGAGTATCATTATGATAGGAACCTTGCGAATCGCAATAAGAGACGATCGTCGTTACGCAGGCCGCATTCTCCTAAAGAGATTTGGTACTGACAACCGACCGCACCCTTTAGCCATCGGGGGCCCCACTTGCTCGCCCTCTTGAAAAAATACCACACCCCCCGCCGTGAGTCAGTCCCTCACTTCCCTCACCTCCCTCACCTCCTCGTGTGCTCTCTTCTCTCTTTCACTCTTCCTTTCTCTCTCTCTCTCTTTACTCTCTCTCACTCCTAATATATATTTAATCAGGCCCAAAAGTGCGCTCGCGCGGGAAGGAACTTAAAACCTCGACTCACACTCGACACACGATGGTCACCCACACTCGGCCCGGGAACATTAAGCTGACACCCACACGGACGCCGCGCGCGGAGACCCTCCTCGTTCTTTTTCTCCCGCTCGCTCGCTCCTTCTCCCACCTGCCGTCAGCCGGTCGGCCTTCTCCTTCTCGAATGGATTCGAACACCTTTTTTGAATCAGAGGGTCAAGCGACTCGGCCGTAGATCATCTTAATGCCTCCATTGTTGTTTTAGGATGCCCGCGACTGTACCGGGTCTCCGCCGCGATAATGTCGACGTATCTCGCGCGCGCGCAAGAAAGAGAGAGAGAGAGAAAGAGGGCGAGACCGGAGTAGTCGGGAAGAGAGAACGCGGCAGAGAAAAGAGATACGCGTTATTGACCAAATTCCAGGGCGTGTCTCGGGACTTTAATGTCTTTTCGTGCCGGAGGATTGCGCGCGAGACGCGACGCGCACACCGCGCGCGCGTTCCCGATGTACCTCTCGAACTTTTATTGCGGATGAAAGTGAATTTTTACTTTATGTCGGGAGTCACTCGGCCGTCGATCGTCCCGCGTACACAACACCGCGGTCTGCGCGCACTGGGGTGAGCTCTGAGCCCTCCCCGAGCCGAATTCCTCACGGAATTGGCCGGGTGAGAGAATACACCGTCGCGCACCCCTGTATACATTTCGCGCCCGGGAATATTCTCGCCCGCGCTTCTCCTTCTCTCAAGACGTGACACGATAATTTTCTCTTCCCCACCGCCGTGCGATGCAGATTCGAGCGGAAATTTCGCGGAGTCGTGCGCGCGCTCGCCGTTCGCATAATCGCGACGAAGGAATTGAGTGATTACGGGAGTCGCGTTTCGTTTCTCGCTTTCTGCGAAGCGACACGGTTCTGCGGGTACCATTACCGTCGCCCTGCTCGCCGACTCGATGCTCTCGCGCTACATCTCTGTATCGTCCTCGACGATGTATCGAGGTAATCGCGATCGTTTCTTTCGAGCATTCCGCCTGCGTTCTGGTCGCGGTCCGCTTTTTCGGTACTTTCCAACGATTTCAGGACCCGGAGCGGCGAACAGGAAAGGCCACTCTTGGTCGGCTTGTAAATCCGCCGCTCCTTGTAAATCCGCCTGTAATTCCGGGCAGGGACGCCCGGGAGGCCTCGGATAGGGGGGGTATGAAGGAGAAAGAAGAATTACAGCCGACACGGATCGCGAATTACCCTTGAAAACAGGCCGCGGTAGACATCGGAGGTTGCAGTCGTTGACATCGGAAACTACTTCGATCTTCGATCGCCCGGTCCACCTGGCCCCCCCGGATCCAGACGCCGAGGAGAGGAGGGCCAGGTGCTGCGCTGGGCCCGCGCGAAAAATTCCTCTTCTGCCGAGGAAACGGTCGCTTGCGATTCAATCGTGATTCGCTCGAATAATTAAAATACAAGCGGAGAAATGTGAGAACGGCGGAGGGGAGGGAAGGAGAGTTGAGAGCTAAAGAGCAGCCGACGGAAATGAGACGGTAATTTTGCGCATTAATTGCATTAGAGATCTGCATGGGACGTGCATTAGTGTAGGTGCGCACAAAGAGAGCCTTGATCCTTACCGATCGCAACGCAGACGCGCGTCTATTGACGCGTCTAGACTTACCTCTCACGTGGGAGTGAGAGCGGCAAGGTAAATACAAGATGAGGACGCGTGTAATAAGGCGAGCGCGAGGTAGGAGGGAGCGAAAAAGAGCAGAGAAAGAGAGAGAGAGAGAGAGAGAGACGGGCAGGAATCAGAACCCAGCCCTGACTAATCCGACTGTAGATCTGATCTCGCATCAATAACCTTAATAAACCAACAACCACTCACGCTAACGTGTAACACAACGCAGACGCGATATCACGCGGTCCCTCTCCCGGGCCCTTTAGCTCCGGGCCCTCTGCCTACAATGCTCCAGCTCGATTGGCATTTAACCCAAGGCCCCGGAGCTCTTTTTCGAACCACCATCGGACCTTTCGGACGCGCTGCGCCGCGCCTCGCCACGCCGCGCCGCGCCGTGCCGCGCCACGCCGCCGCACCGGGCGCGCACTCGAACTCATCCTCGACGCGGCTCAAGATCGATGAAGTTGGTACTTTTTGCCGCGGCCAAATTCAATTTGGCTCGGACTCGGGTTAGCGGATCTAAATGCGCGAACCGAATGGTATCGGCGATTGATCGTTATCCTCGTTCGTGTATCCGCCGTAATTTTTTTCGACTGTCGAGTTGGTACGCACTGTACGGTCGCGCACGGACTTTTTATGCGCCTCGCGTTTTATCTCTCTTTAATACCTCGCGATTTCTCTTCTCCTCTTTGCATATTCCATCCCGCGCCCGCGCGCGGGCCATCGATCGCCGGAGAAACGCCGGGCAGTTTCGACGCCCGGACGAGAAGCGACATAAAGCCGTCGATAAAGAGACGTGCGAGCGGCTGGACGCGCGATTCGATTCCGCGCGCGTTTCCTTCAGAAGTGAGCGCGCGAAATTTAGGACCCCCGTTACATGCCGACGAATTTCGTACTGCCGAGTGTTATACGCGGCGAGCGACATAAACCCGGCTCGTAACGACGTTTGCTATAGAGATTTCCTTGCTCTGGTCCTCTCACCCCCGGTTTGCGAAGCTGGATGAAGTTTAAGAGGATGAAGGCGACGGAGCGAGAGGAGGACGAGCAGGAGGTTCTGGGGAAGAGAAGGAAGGGAGTAGTAGGTGGAGGAGGCCTGGCACATGCATAAACGAACCTTACCGGTCTCTGACACCTTCGAACCGCTAAACCTCCCGCCTGCGCTGCCCCACAGTCTCGCCTTTTTCTTCCTCGAGCCTTTTTGGCTTTCGCCCGGGCTCGTTCTTTCGTTGGTTAATTAGATTTTGATGGCCGGTGCGAGCATTTGCATCCTTTATCCCGCAGATTTGCCGTTCCTCTCGCGCTCGCCTCCTTCACCCTCTCCTCTCTTCGTTCGACTGGAAACGAGGCGAGAGAAGGAGAGAGAAAGACACGAGAGAAAGATGCCACAGCGCGTTCTCCGGGCGCGTCCCGTTGCTATCTCGCTCTCTCTCTCTCGCTCTCTCTCTCTCTCTTTCTCTCTCCCTCCTTCTCGTTCTCTCTTGCTCTCTTCTTTTCGCGTTATTCCCTGGCTCCGCAGGGGAGAGACGTTTAGGCCTGCGGACGCTTAACTCCAAAGCGATTTAGCGGCCCAGGGGCCAAGTGTCAACAAGCCGGCACTGCTCAGGTACGTACGTACTGGCTAACTGCAATATTTTAGGACCGGACCTTCGCTGGTCCTTCTCGCCTGCTCTTTAACTCCCTCATCTTTTTATTACTCCGTCTCCTGTGACGGACGCAACCCGGTTCACACGTGTCATCTCGCGGACACGTCTTGCTTTCGCGCGCGAGGTCCCGCACTTTTGTCCGGCGCTGTCGAAAATTCGCGCAGATTGACAGGCGCGGTAATTTAATTTTATTATGTCGATGTTGTGTAGCGCGTCGCGCGAGACATTTACGCCGTAAGATATCAAATGTAATATCTCCCCCTAGTGTAAGCATCAATCAAACACGTACATAACGTAACATCAATGTTATAATTTATCACGCAACAATGTAATTGTTACATAACGCACGCGTTATATCGCATTTACATTGTTGAGTGGGAAATTATACCGTTGGTTATTTACTGGATTGAAAATACATATCATACAGTAGGACGGAATTGTCACTCCGTGCGGCCAATCGAGCGTGTACACGGTAGCCACTGAACTCCGTCGTCGACCTACATCAAAATCCGCGAATCAGCCCGCTTACGGAGAGTTTCGCGCGTCTCGAATTCCGACACGACGGCATCGTAGGAACGAGAATACCTGGCGTGAGGGCAAACGTCAAAACACACCTCGTCCACCCACACGAGCGCGCGCGGGCTCGCTCGGACTACAGCGTTCTCGCACACACTCGCGTCCAGGATTCCTATGGAGCGACCAATGACTGGAATGACTTGCACTCGATGTCGAACCGAAGATCCCTCTCGGTCTTCCTCCGCTCGCCCTCCCCGTCGCGCGCGGCTCTCTCTTCCACCGTCGATCCGCTCGAGACGTTCGTCGTCTCCGTCGGACTCGCTCGGGTTACCTTCTCCGAGGGAGGTGCGGGCTTAATTTAATTAATTCCATGCGCCATCTTGACAAGTGTGCGCCCCGTACGCGCATCCAGAGAATAATTTTCATACTCATCCACCTTCCCCTCCTCTATCCCCGGCTTGTCTCCCTCCTCTCGACCGATCCCTCACCTCGTTCTCCTCTTCGCCTCTCGCCGCTTCCCCTCACGGACCCTCGACGCCACGGACGCTCGAACCGTTTCTTCGGTTATCAGATCCCCGATTCATACTCGTCAAGCGCGAGCACGCTGCGAGCGAGTGCGGGAGGGTGAGAGGCCGGGGGAAAAAAGGACGCATTTATCCGCTCCCATCTCGCCGGGATCATTTGTCTTTTTGATGTCGCGCCGTATCTGATTCGTTAATTGCGAGACCTTGCGTGTGATCGACTCACCTCGGTTCATGCGGGGAAACGGAGAACGTAGGAAACGAATACGGAGCGCGGAGAGCATCTCCCTCGACAAGATACTGCGTTACAGATTTACTCGGAGAATATAGGCGTACGCTTGTCGGAACAGTCGTGAATTAATCGCGCTCGCCGAGGATGGATTGATATCGCGATAGAACAGAAGTTGCGAGCCCGAGATTTTTCAATCGCGGACGAGGAAAATAGTCGCGAGATAAAAAGGGACGATTTGCCCGGGAGGGGCGGAAAAGTATGTTGAGTGGAACTTGCTCGTACCGAGGCTCGATAGATCTTGCGAAGCTCACGGGCCGGGGTAAAAATTTCGGATATCGGGCAGCGAGCAACAAAAGCACAGACATCAGCGGACGTGCGTTGTACGGCGGAGATGGAGATAAATCACAAATCGGTGGGTTGGATCCGAAACGATTTACTACGGTCTTCCCGAAAATAACTAGCGTTTAAAAAATTTCAGTAATTACGTACAGGCGAGGAGCGCAAAAATGCGCGATCCGCCAGGCCACTTTGCGTTCCACCCGCGGTCGCTCAAGGCGATACCGTTGTTGAGCATCAGCCGCAGGAAGGAAAGGAAGGAAGACGAGTCCGTCATTTAAGTCGCCGGCCTCAAACCTTTAGCGCAGATTTATGGGTAATCGAGCGGCAAAGGCGGCCATCATCCGCGACGAGGTTTCGCTCTCTTCAATCGGCCGACAGGATCCGACGCGTTCGCCAAAACTGAAAATTGCAAACGGGGAGAAATTTATACGCGCGGCGAGAGTCGCGCTTCAAAGGTCTTCTCTAATTGTTCCGTTTTATTTTCGTCGAGGGTTTCTTCGCTTAGCTTCTCCTTCTTTTCTTAGTCAGTCCGTCGATTAGCATTTTTAGTTGACCTGTCAATTAACACTCGCGTAATGAAATTCTTCAACGCCTCGCAAGCAACGCACTGAAGCGTCTGTATTAATGTTCATCTTTAAAAGAAAGCGTAGTTGGTCAAGCCAGCAGCCCTGTACATTTGCCAGCGGAGTCGGGAGATTTGAAAGGGTGATATCTCATTCCTCGGTGATCGATTACACTCTTCTTTCGAACATGTCGCAGTCTCGGGGTGGCATTTAAGCTCCCTAATTTCCGATCAATCAAGAAACTTTTCGTGGAAGTAAAAAATGAATCACGGTGATGCGCCGCACCGATCCTCCTCTCTTTCCCCTGCTAACTAGATGCACAATGCCTCGGCATTAGAGAACCTTACCTTCGGATTAGGCTCGTCAGACTCGGTGACCAGTGACGCTACAAATGAAGTCGAGGGAGGAAGAGAGAGAGAGAGAGAGAGGGCGAGCGAGCGAGACGAGAAGGCAGAGAAACCGTCGCGAGATTTTCGATATCGAAGGTGAGAGGAGATGCGTGCGAGAAGGAGGAGATGAGAGATAACCTCTCTCTTCATCGGGAGCGATGAGAAATAGAAAACGAAGAATGACCTCTTGAGATTGGGCCGCCGTGAGGGGTGTTAGGCAGGCAGGGTGGCCGGGTGAGGGAGGGAAAGAGGAAAAGAGAGAAAGAGAGAGAGGGAGATCCTCGCGATCGATAACTAACTCAGCGTGATTACTGAAAAATGGCTGTCAAACATTCTTGTCCTTTTAACTCGCTGGCCACCCCACCCACGGGGGATCGTCCTCTCTCTTGACTTTTTCACTATCCCTCCAACACGCTCTCTGTCCCTCCGCCGTGCGGCTAGAGGGGCTCGGACGAGAGGAGACTAATGGTCCACGAACGTGACGGACCGTGGTCCTTTTCGACGAGTACAGATCGCTAATTTCCGGGATCCTGCTGTGGGCACCGAAATCTTCTCGACTCGATATTCGGATACTCGTGTTCCCTCCGTGATTCCTTTATCGATCCAGCTGCGAAAGTTCCTCTATTTTCTAGGATATTTAATACTTCCGATTTTCTGCTTCTCTACGAGCACACGAACTCGTAGTAGGATCGTTAGAATTGATAGGAGCGTATGTCTGTGTAATGTCGCGTGTATCGATAAATCTATATACCAGCGCACGTTTCGTGACGTCAGCATTGTCCGACGATATTTCACGGAAGCCTCGCGCACTTGTATCGTCTGGAGTCGTCACCCTTTAATAGAAATGGCGTGGCTTCGAGTAGCCCGCTTCTCTGTCGAAATTTCACGCACGTATCCACACGCTGTTACACACGATGAAACACAAACGGAGACGCTGCTCGGTAAAAGTCAGCAGCAGCCGCCGCTGAGATTATGAACGAGCTCGACTTAAGAAAGATCCGACGAGAGCTCTGCGCTCGCTATATTTATTTATCTTTTGCCCTTCCACGCTCGATCTTCTCTGCTCTAACGACGGGTATAAATTTTTCTGTAAATGCTTCTTTCTTCTCTATCAACTATCGTAATCATGTGTTTCAATAAGAGCGGTGAGAAAAATCGCTTCTCGAATACTTAAATGACCAAAAAGAACCAATTGTACGACACGGTGAGTAATGTAATGCTTGCGATAATTAATTCGTCTCATCTGTTCGTCCATAATTAACGGGAGCTCGCGTCTCTAAACTGGTTTGCGCGAATCTTCCAAAAATGTAGTCGGGATGTCGAGAATTATTCGCGAACAACACTGGTAAAAAATTCAGCGTCCTTTTCCTGCTCTCAAAAATAGCCTCAGCTCTGAAACATTTCCAGCTCGCCTCTCTTTCTCTCTCTCTCTAAATATTAGCAAAAATTGAATTACCGTATTATTAACTTCTGAATTATAAAGTGCTTAGAGGACATGCTCTAAGAAAGAAATGCACGCTTTTTCTCTTTCCTTCTCGGAGTTCCCTCGAGAAGCTTGAGAGAAACGCTTCCGACGATCTGTACCAAATCGCGCGTTCTAGCGCATCGCGAGATCGCACGTCTTCGTCTTGTCGGACAATCAACGAGGATCGACGAGAACCGGACAGATAGGAAGACGGCGGGAGGGAACGCGAGCGGTGGAAGGGAAGGATAAGGAGAGGAGCGGCGAACACGGAGAACATGGCGAATGAGGCCGTGAGGAGAGTGGAGGCCAGGCTGGTCCCGCGTGTTGCCCGGGGGTGCCAACCGCAGGATAATAATTTTATAATTGGGGGAATTACTCCGGCTTGCCGTGGTACAGTCCGTGTACGCCGCGTGGGAGGGTCCGCCGACATTGTTTCCATCCGGACGGACGGCGCGGCGATCTCCTCACCGGCTGTATCCCGGCACTGAGCCGTGGGTGAGATATGGCCGCATAATCATCGAATCATTATATCCACTCTCGAAATACCACGGGGCCCCGGCGGAGCCACGGCCGAATTATAAGATTACGCGCGAGTGAGCGAGCGAGCGAGCGAACGCGGCTTACTCGTTAAAAACATTATGAGCACTTTATCACGGGAACCGATGCGCCCATAGTGTGCGCGTATCCTGGCCGGTGCTCATCCCGCCGAGAGCATCCTGAGGGTCCTGTCGCAGGACGGCCCGTTTAACCCGTGACCCGCGGGCTTCTCCTCGCGCCGTAGAAAAATGACTAACCCGGCGCTGTCCCGCGGGACATTATCGACGAATGACGCTGCTGCAATTATTATCGGGACGATTTAGTAATTTCATGCGCGAGCAGCCGCGACTAGTAGTAGATCCTCGGATTCTCATTACTCGCGCGTTCACGATACGATCCCTATCGCGTGTGGTCTTAGAGTTTCTTTTTTCTTCTTCTTCGTTGTCTTTAATTCATTATCGGCGATGTAAATGCGATTCTATATTAATATCGCTGGTATTCGCGCGCAGATCTGAGAAGCATCTACGCGATGTGTACGATCATTATCTCAGACAATTACCTCGTATTCCTCGAACCTCACGCCTTATCCGTACTGAAAGTAAGAACAGAGTTGTACGCCCGTAGGGATGTTGGGCTATCCTCTCTCTCCCTCTCTTTCTCTCATATGGTATGTTCGTATCAACTTCTCTCGGATTGTCCGACAAGACGTGGCAATCGTGACCCTCCACCCTCCCTGCGCCTCCATCTCGAATGTTTCGCGCATTATTCTCTTTTCCTTCAACAATGATGAGAGATCTGAATTGCTATTCTAATTCAACCAGCACCCAATCGCGAGGCATCAGTGCAAGGTTATTTCGCAGCACAAACCCGACGCGCGCAAACGTAACACGACGGTGCCCTTGAGAGCGCATCATACATTGTAAGATCAATTTGAATCGTAGAAATCGATTCGAAATCGCAAAATCGCGGCGATAAATTTTGTAAGAGTTAACGACCGCTCAGAGCAGCAGCCCGTGGTGGCAGTGAATATATTACGTAAAAACGAATATGTTTCATGCACAATTCCCGCGCGCGCATTACGCAACTCTGTGTTCCGCGCGCGTAAAAGCAAAGTGCGATAGGGCAAATTGCGATAGGATTCTCGCGGGCGCGTGAAAAGGTAGAGCGACTTCCTCTCCGCGCGCTAAGTTCAGGCCTTTAATGTAGGCCAATCCGTATTCTAATCCCTCGGGATTGCGCGATTACGAGATCCGAGCAACGGAGCGTAGGATATTCGCGGCCGAATGCAACAGGGCGTGCAGATCGAGGCCGAGAGGAATGATTGGGTTCGCACGAAGAATGAAGATGATGATGAAGAAGGAAGGGAACGAGGCGTTCGTATTTCGTGAGGCTGCTAAGGTCGTTGGTTAGTTGCTTGGAAATCGAAATAATGAGGCATCGCCTCCTGGGCATAGTCATTGGATCACGTGCCACTGCGGTCGCGATCATTTTCCATTATTATTGTTATCGATCGGCGTTCCCTGCCTCGCCTCCGCCACTTGGACTCGCTCTCTTTCTTCTTCCCTCCTGCCTGCCCCCTCCGACCGATATTGTGACGACTTGCGGTGTACACCACAGTAGGATAGAAATAACTCGGGTAAATTTAACTTTCGATCTCGTTTTGGAATGTGCGTACCCGCGCGTACGTGATTACACGCAGAGCCCGACCGTGGAGGATGGTTCGTTAAAAAGTTTTGCGGCAATTCGATTTCGACCAGATCGAACGTGTTTTCGACAGACGCCAATGAAGTGGAATCATATTTTGTATTTTTTTTTTTTTTNGATCTGACATTTTATGATTTAGTTCACAAACGAAAAAGATTGCTCCGCCGATTGATATGCCACAGATTGCTCTAAGAAATTTTTAATCCTTTGTCGTTATATAAATAAATAAATAAATAAATATCTGCATATATTCATTTAGATATATAATTAAATATTATTTTAGCTACAATGCTAAGTTGGCTTGCAAAAACATTTCTCAACCACACTCATCCGTCCATACCTTATATTACATCTTTTCTTACTTATATACTTATCCTAATATCACAGCAGTTATAGTCTGTAAATTTCGCAATTTCGCAATTTAAATTTCCACTCTTCCACATATTACTATCAACCGTTATATCACAGTCATTACATTATCCAACCTACTTTATTCTAATTTACATATCTACCATTACCGCATTTCATATCGCTACTTTCCGACACCTTTACATTTCCATTTTAATCTAACCTTTTAACATCCTTTATGTACTAATATTCACTCCTGTTTTTCCTCTTTAATCTTCCTTAATCTCTTGTCTCTCTTTCCCCAAAGTTCCCTTAAAATACTACCTTTTATTTCATCTAACTCTTCATCTTATATCTTTTTCCATTTTTCCTTGCTAACGCTTCCTAATTTTTCAAACCATGTTTTTGTAACATATCCCCGTAACGTTTTATATAATCCTATTTATAATCCTATTTATATTCATTTATTTAACACGATTCGTATTTATATATTGACATATAATATAACTATCATTACCGGACGTGTGTTATATTGAAACTTCTGCAATAAAGAAGTTCCGCGAACTCGTACGGTTCGTTCATTACACGAAGCGGAATGGCTCTAGCGATCTTGCACGTCGGTTCCATCCACTTAGGCAGATTCTTGAGCGAATTCCGGTGGACAGCTGGCCCATCACGGCCCGGGGTCTAATCTAATCGCCAAAAACTCACTCCGCGCGCGGAGAAACTCCCTTCATTTCGTTCGCCATATACCGCCCTTCTCTTCCTCTTCCTTGCGGCGAGCTTACGAGAGTTAACAAACTTTAGGAACGCGGACCGCAACGAGAGAGAACCTCTCAAGAGGTGGCGCTTCTCATCCGGGGTTATTAGCAAAGTTCTCACCGCGTAAGGCATCTCCTTAATTACGTCCGTCGCTGTACTTTTAGCGAGAGCGCTTAATACCGTTGAACCTTGATTTATCTGAAAACTGACTTGTTTCCCAGGGTGATCGATCAGCCTAACAACGAGTGTTCCTTTCCCCACTATGCGCGCTACGTTAAATTACAAATATTCTAGAATCGTTTGAACGTTATTATTTTATGTCGTATGCGATTATCCATCGAGCACGAGCAGATATCTCTACGGTAATTTCCAGACCGTTTTTAACGACATAACATAAAACATACCTCTCAAACGTAAACCATTTTTCCGGAATTAAGGAGGTTGCAAGGCTAAGTGTTGCATTTTTAGTGAAGCATTAAGAGGGCCATTCGTAAATTTCGTATTTATCAAGCAGTGCAAGTTTCATCGAATTCTTATCAGACTCGTCTCGCTTTACAGCCTCCGTAAGCATGATGTCGCGATTTGTCACGGCAGATCGCAGTGCGGCGGCGTGTCTCGCGCGGCGTATAATTACGAACAATAAACGCAGGAAGTGCCGAGTTTACCTCAATCGGCATGGAACATCTTCAGTGCGCGCAAGCCGCGCGCGTTCCTTCGCCGGTTTATTTACATCGTTACAGATATCACTCATCGCCCTCCCTCCCCTTCCCCTCCTTGTATATGCCTATGCGCTATTTCGCTACCGGGCCGCCGCCGGTACCGTTACACCCGGGCACGCGATGCGCGCACGATCGAAAGCGGAGATACCGGGGGTTCGACGGAGGTTCCTCCGGCGGAACGAACGTTCCCCGTCATCGGCACCGCGCGCAGATAGGCAGCGCGCCGCGCAAGATAGCATTGCATGCGGCGAAGAGAGCCTAAGTGCAGGCTCGCCATTAGAGCCTGTGCGAGCACGGTCCGACGGAACCGTTGTATAATGACCGGTAAGAGGTCGCGGCGAGCCGAAGGGTACCCGGGGACGGGGAAGAGAAAGAGAGGAAGAGAGAGAGAGAGAGGCAGCGGCAGTCTGAGATAGCCGATAAGTAGAAAATCGATGATTCGGAGGCATGCTAATTCCAGGTATAGGAACCCGCCCGGCCGCGCGTCGTGCTTTCTCATGACGGCGCGGCGCTCGCCGTCGGCATTAATGTAACGAGATATCGCGGCCGAGTCAACCGGCGCGCTCTCTCGCGCGCCTGCAACGCCGCGCGCGCGTGAACGCTCTGATGAGACTCCACTCTCGTTCCCGGATTGTGACAGTCTCTATTTTCAAGCTTGTTACCGGTAATCAGCGTTTGACGTGGAGGAACGAGGGAACGACGAGCGCGCGCTGGAGCCCCGCGTGCTCTCTTTGCGTATGCACGCCTCGGTGCGCGAAAAAGCGCCGGCAGACAGTGCTCTGTTCGCCGGTTGTTTCGCGCTCTCGATTTTGCTTTTTTTTTTGCTTCTTAATTGTCCAATGCCACGTTCAGATCGGATCTTGGGAGATATTCTCCGCGCGCGCGTGTTAATTATTCAGGTAGCACATTATTTTTTCGCGGATTCTCTCAGTCTTTCTTGCACTCGCTTCGATCGTCTCGCTAGATGGGGTGAGCAATCGTTCCGATTTTTTATTCAATGAAAAATAAGTAATGCAAAATACAATAATAAATTGTGCGAAAATTCATTGATCCCCTTAAACTGCGAGCACCGCCAATAGGCGTCAGGTGAAAGGTCCTTGCACTTCCGTGTACGAACAGCACCTAAATAAAGACGTCCAATGCTAACGCTCCTTGGGCTACTTTAGTTTCTACTTAATTAAATAAATTTTAATTTCTTTTATTGAAGTCGTTTAATTTTCTACACACATAACTACGCGATTTATATTTCGTTGATTGTTCTTCTAATTTTATTAAAAAAAAATAGTCTAATTTTAGATATAATGATTATTTACATTAAAACATAATATAGAGAGAATTATATATTCCGTTGATTATTCTTTGATTGTATTTCAACAATTTTGTCAGTCCCTTTTTCTATATGAACTAATAATTATTTATATTAAAACACAATAAAAAAACTGTGTTAAGTGGACCGTTTGATCTGGACATAATAATGAATAAGCATTTTATTTACCTACGTTTGTCTAATTTATTTCTTATTAAAAGTTTCGATCTTTAAGATCGATATTCCGTAATTGGCTGACCAAGAGTTGGCCATCCTACTCATAGACACTGGTTCGGCGCACGAAGGGAATAGCGAACTCCGTTCGAGACTCGTCGAGACTCATCGCTACTTTTTCCCCCGGCGAGGTGCGAACCGAGTAGAATCGGACGACGCGTGCGACACACGCTCGTACCTACGTCCCGCTTACCGGCGTCGGCTGTGTTGCTTAATGACGGGAATATTTCACCGGCTGAAAATCAATGGGTCGAAGCTAAGCTAATTCCGAAGCGTAAAACCCGGCTACGGTCGTCGTGCCCTCTCACGTGTCGGAGCCCCGCGCTCTCGCCGTTGGCATTAATGTAACAAGAAACTGTGGTCGAGTCGGCCGGCGCGGGCCTGATGGCACTCTATTTGCTCGCATTATGACATTTCCCGTCTATTCCCAAGCTTGATACCAATAATCCGCGTGTTGCACGTTTATGTCTGTTCGCGAAGAACGCGAGGCGAGCGAGCGAGTCGATCGCGCGCGCGTGGCCAGCCGCATCTTCGCTTATGCAATTTGCATCCACGCGCTCATCATATCGTCCTTTTCTCCTCGCCCGTTTTTCTCTTTCCGCCCCTTGCCCCCCCCCC
>NW_014555320.1:141593-152138 GCF_001313825.1 Dinoponera quadriceps
CCTCCCCCTCCGACGATCATTACGGGTTTATGTCGCGCCGTTCTTGGCGCGACTCATAAATTCGTCCGACTCGCGCGGATACACGAGCGAGTTCCTGCAGATAGCGCGACGCATGCCCGGATCCATTCTCACCGGGATCGTCACGCTTCGTTCCTTTTTTCCGTTTTTTCCTCTCTCTTTTACCGAACGAGCGCTTCCTTTCGATCTGCGCGACGACACGATCGCCATCCGGGACTGCGGCCTGTGACTAGTGGAATTGTATACCGAGGCGGAATTCTGCGATACGTGTTGTAAGACACTCTCGGGATACAGACGAAACCGAACTCACGCGCGCGCGCACAAAAAAGGTCGATTATATCCCTCCTGTGGCATTGAGAGCGGGTTACACAATATGTTCCGAAGAATGGAGCGGCCGAAAGTGTTCCACGGAAATCGTCGCGGCCGATGGACTAACGGATGGCACGAATCCGCTAACAGCGGGCCCCGACCACGTCGGCCGATCCCCGCGGGGCTAATTACGGAGGCACACTGTAATTAATCCGTTCCCGAACGCGCCCGCCGTCCGGCTCATTGTCGGGGGATTCGTCGGATTGTGTCCCTCCCCTCCGATCCCCTTCGCGCCGCTTCTGTCTTGGCGTGCACGCGCGCACCTCGGGCCTTTTGTCGAGGCGGCACGCATGAAAGGGCTTTTCGAGGGGAAGAGAGGAGGCGAAGGGGGGTAAAGAGAGCGCGAGGGAGCGCGCGAGGAAAAAAACGCATGCACTCGCGGGGCCCAAAGGGTGCCCCCGCCTTTTGATTCGAAATCGAGCCAGGACTCGCTGAAAGAGGATGAATGGACGAGGGAGGACGTTTAGGAGCTGCTTTCTCTTTTTTTTCACCTTCTCCTCCCCCCGTCTGACCTTCCTGCCCTGCAACATTGCGCTCTCCTACTCTCTCTCTCTCTCTCTTTCTGAGAGGGAGGGGAGGCTACCCTACTTCATCCGAGCGCGTATGAACTCTCTCTTTCTCTCTCTCTCTCTCTCTCTGTTTCTCCCCGGTCCCTTTTGTCCTCCGATACCGGATCGGAAATTAGCTGCCTTCCAGCCATCGCTTTGTTTTCCCACCGCACCGGCCCCGCCCCAAAAAACTACTTATTACGCTAATTATACGCAATGCCGCGCGCGCCTGACCGCCCACCCGTCGCTCGTAACCCCCGTATGTCGCGATCTTTTTGTTGTTCCGCGACGCGGCGGTCCCCGCGTGCGCGCGATTACCGCCAACTGTCGCGGACCGTGTGCCCGATGCCGATTAAATCCAGTATTTAGGCAGCGTCCTGGTAACATTGTTGGTATTCGTCTTCTCTCTGTCTCTTCCGCCGCATTCATCGCCGCATGCGGGAATTGCGGAGACGCTGCACGCGATGCGCGCCTAAAAAGCCGAGGGCTCTCTTTCTCTCTTTTTCGAGCGAGCCCCGAAACGAAGAGGGGAAATCGGGGCATACCGTGTAAATAACTATGCGCGCGGGAAATTGCACTAACCAACCCGGTGTTCTATACGCGCGACACATACCGAGGGAGATACGATAAATAAAAATAATACAATCACGTGCAAAGTATCGAGAGACGTCTGCGAGACCGGTTGATTTTCTCTTCCTTTATTCTTGTCATTTTGTATCGTCGCTTTTTCTTTCGTGAGACATGTTGTGCTATCTCTCTCTCTCTCTCTCTCTCTCTCTCCGCGCTCTGAATGTTAAAAGTAGATCTCGTCTATCCTGCATTGTGACTCGTCGCCCATTTCATCATTGCGCTCGCACACGTAGAACGCGCAGTGCCTCATTAGTCCCAGTGTGCGTCTCATTGCGCGCACACGACCCGCGGTGACCTATCATTTCGCGCGGAATTAATTCGCGTGCTGTTAACGTGTGTTACGAAATGTGCCATAATGCGCTCGACGATGTAATCATAACCCGGCGGGGTAATCGCCGTGATGGAGGGCCTGCGGAGGGACGAAAACGGTCCGCGCGACACCCTCATGTTCGCCGCGCGACGCGGCATTAATTACTGTGTTTAGAGATAATTGTCCGCCGGCTCGCCCGCGTGCGCTATTTATCCCGTGGCGCATTGTGCCTCGCTCGTCATCGCTCGTCGGCCGCTTCTCGCGTACACGCGAGCAGTTCGCGTACGACGCGCTTGTTTCGACGCATACGCAGGAGCGAGAAAGAGAGGAAGCGAAGCGGTCGAAGGTACATCGCATGTGCTCGCTCAGGTCGGGGTGCGTGCACCCAAGCGACGGATGTAAGCAAAGCCGCAGATGCAGTCTTTGTAATGCTAATGCTTAGTTTACCAACAGCGCAACGCGGCGCACGGGGTGGGATCAACTCGCTCTCTCGTGCCCTCGTTCCTCCCTTTGCTCGTAACACACGGTATCTGTCCTTCCCTTCGACGTTCTACGCTGCTCGCTCTTGGATAAACGTGGGATTCTCAGTCAACGGAGTACGTTTTCGTATCGGTGAATTTTGCCGAATTTTTCATAGATTTTCAATCAGCGCATCGACGATCGCCATGATGATTGATAGTCCACATGGTGACACTGTGTCTCATCAATTTTGGAAAGTTCGCGCCGTTCGTTTCAATTAATATCATTATCCGGCGTTCTTCAATGCTCTCGCGCTCTTCGGGGATACCTCTTCCCGTGAAAATTCCGCGGGTACACATTTCCCCGAGTCGAGCGGGTGTTACATAGGGAGATCTCCGGCTACGCGGACGTTCGTCCTCGAAACAAGATCCCGCAGGAGGAGGAAGGTGGGCCGCGCAGGGGCTCTCTTCGCGGTGCGGAGCAGCGCGTCCTTCTTTAAATATTGACGGAATGAGATAAACGTATAAATTACCAGCCACCTCGAGAGGAGGACCCTCCGGCGAGCGTGCCTTCTCCTCGTATCTTACACGGACGTTGATCCGAGTGGTCCGGGACCGCCAGCGCCAAAAGGTGCCAAGGCGCACCGTGGTCCCGTCTTGTTCACCTTTTTGATCGCCTGCCCCCGGAGCTCGGGCCCCGCCGCTTCTCCTCGTTGGCGAGCCGCTTCCTCGAAATCTGGTATCAATTACCTCGTGTAACGTACAAGCGGTAACTGCCGCTGGGACGATTATGAACACGTTAATGGGGCCGCGCGCGTCCCGAGACGCCCGAGAGATGCGCACGACAGACACCCAGCGTGTAATTTCGTGTTATTTTACGTCCACACGAACACGCGCATACATTACGTATCTATCGCGAGCTGCCTCGCGACCGTACGAACCGTCCCCTTTTTACCGCTCCCTTCGTCGAAGCTGCCAAAACGCCAAAAATATGCGCAACTCAAATCATCCTCATCGCGACAGTATCCTCGTGATCCCTCGTTCGCGTAGTTTCCCATCGCACACCTGACCGAGGCCTTCTGCGAGGCCTCGGAATATTCGTCACATCGACGGGCGGATCATGCGTGTCCGTCAGTTGGCGCTCCCCTGCTTTCAGAATCCCCAAGAAGAGACTGCTGCTCCTCCTCTTCTTCTCCATCTCTCCGGACGAGAAGGTCTCGGGAAAACGGCACGGAATTTCGCGCACCGTCCTTCACGACGTGTCCATCGTACGACGAGGTGCTAAGTACCCTCTCCGGCTGATGTTCGGTCAGCCGAGAAACTATTTCTGTTGCCGGTGGCAAAAAGAGGCCGACGGGACGCGCGTAACACACGGCAGGGTCCGGCCGGTCGGCTAAGGCGAGGAACGCGCGCGATTCGAGCAGCCAACAGGTGCTTTATACGCGATTGTCCGGAGCAAGAAGGATCGAGGAGAATCGTCCCGGGGTCCCCGGCGTGACGCGGGAACCTTCGGCGTTCTCTCTTTCTCTCTCTCTTTCTCGCGCGCTTCACGCGCGCGTAGATACGCGGGTCCAGTCACGATGACTGCTGCTGCCCACCGTGCCGCGAGAATCCACGCGTATCTTCGGCCGTTTATTCGACGCGCAACACCTTTTGTCTTCCGCGGCGCCACGTTTGTCCCGTGTGCGAGCCGTGTGCTCGATTGCGCGTAATTGCTTCGGACAAAGTAACCCGGCAAGAAGTTACTGCTCGCGTACCCTCCGCCGTGGGTCTCTCCGTGACATACGCTGACGATTCAGATGTCAAGAATTGAGAATTCGCCTTTGTCTATCTCCTCGTCTTTGCGTGTATATGTGTGTGTGCGTGCGTGTAATTTCGGGTTATTTATAAGATCGCGAGGCTGATTAGGCGCATGTTGCGATGAATATGATGAATCGGAGAATTTCTCTCTCTCTCTTTTCGCTCTTTCTTTCCTTCTTCTCGCACCACCTAAGTCAGCATACATTAACAGAACCAATCCAATTAGTCCGCGGCAAATGATCCGACATCCCTCCGCGCCTCGGCCATTAAGATCGCCTCGTTAACGCGTTTCATAAATCGCCACGTATTCTGTCCTGTTGCTGCGTCGGCCGGCCATTGCTCGCGATATGCGACGAGAACGCATCGGACGACGCGAATCGCGGATTATCCCGGCGACGCTTCCTCCATAAATCTGCGTTTTGATTCCATCCCTACTTCCGGCACGTCGCTGCGAGTGGGAGCGCGGGTCGCGAGGGAGAGAGAGAGAGAAGGGCGGGAGGGAGCGAGGAGGTGAACGGGGGAACGAGCGAAATCGTCGTGAGGATGTTGCCGTCGCCGAGGCGAGTCGGATTTAATCGAAGTATACGCTATTACTCCGGTCGCGTCGGGCGTGCTGGTACCAGCCGGACCTCCTCGCCAGGTGTGCAGAAATCACCGCAGCAACGACACGGTATGCACCAGCAGCATCAGCAGCGCCGAGCAACGGCCGACATCGGGTAGCGAGAGAGCAGCAGCGGCAGCGGTTCGTTAACGACCCCGTAGAACATGGATGAAGGTGGATGAACGGAGGGGGACAGCGGGTGGGTTAAACTCAGGCTTAAATATCAATCAGCGAGCGAGCGAGAGCGCCGAGGACGAGCTTCGGCGAGAGCGGGATCGAGACGGGCGGGGAGACGGAAACGGAGACGAAGGAAAAGAAGAAGAAGAAAGAGAGAGAGAGAGAGAGAGAGAGAGAAACGCGACGGCCCGGTGGTAACGCAGAACCGGTGTGTGACTTGCATGCCCGTGTGTCGGGCACCTCTTCGCGGGTGTTTAATTAGCAGCTCGGCAAACCAGACGCCATATACTCAGAACTCAATCAGATCCCTTCATAAGCGCACCTCTGCTTGGCCCTCGTATGCATAATGCACCGTCGTACGCCGCTCGAGCCGCGCGGACGAGGTCCTTCGCATCGGCCTGATAGGGTACCGTGGCAGAAAGGGAGATAGAGAGAGAGAGAGAGAGGAATACAGGGGGCTCGTAAAAATAATTGAAAATAGCTGCTCTGTCGCGTGTTGTCACCCGTCGATGAGTCGGATTATCCATTTTGGGGACAATCGAAATTAGGAGAACTCGCGTGTCTCCCCTCTTCCCCGAGCAGATGTCCTTTTCCGTTCGCGAGGAAGCACATCTGCCCTCGTGAAAATCAGCGCCGCGAATTCCGCTGTATTCTGCTTTTTTCGAGACGCGCGATTAATGAGAGGTCGCTGTGCATTTTTTCTCCCTTTGATTTCGCAATTTATCACGGTTTGCCCGTCGTGATTATCGTTAGCGCAGAAATAATTGGAACTGTGCACGATTAATGCGTAAGGAGAACGCGCGGTTTGCGCGCGGGCGGTTTAAATATATCGCGGACGGTGAAGATATCCGGAGTACCGTTGTTGTTTTCGCGCGGCTATACCGGGAGAAGACGAACGATGCTGCTCGCGGCTGTTTAATTAGCAGCTCGGCTAACCAGATGCCATTTACTCAGAACTCAATCAGATCCTTCATAAGTGCATCTCTCGGGCTCTCGTATGCATAATGCACGGGCGCGCGAACAGACCCGTCCGCAGCCTCGAGACGAACAGCGCGAGCGAAAGAGTAATTAAATTCTGGTATTGTGCTTCGGGATAATCGTATCCTTCGGACCGAGAGAGCGAGAACGAGGAAGAGAGAGAGAGAGAGAGAGAGAGAGAGGGGGGATGGAGTAGTATGCTGAAGATACGCTTAACGACGCGGCGGTTTTAACGCCGATTACTATAATTAACGATCGCGCTCGCGAGTCATCTCTCAAAATTGCGCGGGATTCTCTTTTTTCCCTTTTCGGACCGCTCATTACACTTATCACGATCGGTATCGCGCCTAGGAGGATTCGCGCGCGCGTCCGAGAAGGCTCCTCCCGCACGAGATAGCGTTAATTAATAATCACGCTCGACGTTACGAAACGTTTAACTCGATATTAACATTCCGTTCTTAAGTGCGGTCTATGCGGCCGCCGATGAAAACTGCGCCCTTCCCTCCGTCTTCAAGTCGAGCCAACGCATATACGCACGTCGGATAGAAGTTTGCAATGAACGTAATACACGCACTTCCTCCTCCGATTACGAGCGACGGGAGGAGAAAAAGAAACGAAGAGGTCCGCGAACGGGCCGGTGTGGTCGCCAAGGCGGGAGTCGCGAGAGGAGAGGGGGAGGTTTTAGCTTTTATCAAGGTGAAAATTCATTACGCCGGATGACCATTGGAAATGATTTTATCGAGGATCGGCGGTTTTGACTCGTAATTACCATTTCAAATGCTCACCTCTGCCCACCCGGGGCCGAGCGTTCGCTCTCGAGACGAGCGACTCCTCGTTCCGTTGCACCGGGTGGTCCGTTTGGGGTCCCGAACGGGCCAAGTGTGGGCTTTATTATTTAGTTTGCCCGCTTCTATCTCTCATCTCCTCGCGCCCTACTCGCGCGCGCTGCGCCTCTCCTCTTCTCTCCTTCTCTCCTCGGCTCTCTTACTGACGCGGAGAGATCGCTACGCGTCCACGTCCGTGACTATTCTCATTCTAATCAGCTCCGCCGCTTTTTCTTCCAGCTCGAGCACGCGGGGCACGGCTCTTCGCGCCTTCCTCGACGCGACGATAGCCTCCCTCTCTTCTCTCTCTGTCTCTTCCGCGGCCAGCCGAGCTCTCGTTCCCGCGGGCATTATTATTTTAGCACTCTCTTCTCGCCGCGTGGTATCGAGCGACTTCGCTGCGGCACGCAGAAGGACACGACGCTCTCTCGTCGTTATCCTTCCGACTTGGGCGGCGGCGGCCCGGCACCGCCAACGCCCGACATTCTGCAGCGACTCTGCTCACCGGTTCCTCCACGAGTCGTCTCTCGCGACCCGAGCGGCCGGGCACCCACTGTTTCGCGGGCTATTCATCAGCGGCGTGCTCGACGGCGCGCGCTTTTAATGCGCTCGCGATCGCGCTTAGAATGCCTCTTTTGGTCTCTCTCGCGAAGAAAAGGTGTGATTTACATTTGCGCAGGCGAATCGTAGCCGGACGGCGACGATTTATCGCCGTTTTGGCAGCGGCACTTACGGGTGCTAAATTAATTTCGCGGCTTTTTTAAATTATTGCCGTTCGCGTGGGATTTATTGGTCGCGCGGGAATAATTTACCAGGATAATGAAGCGAATTTTCGGCTCGCGTTACTTTCTTTCCGTTTCCCGATGCGCGCGGTGTCGCGTTACACGACGGTATTACGCGATGTCGGACATAATCGAGCGATTATGTGCGAGAGAAATCGGTAGGTTAAAGTTACCGAAGTTTTTCATTTCGCGCACGAAAGTCGTTTTCTCGCTTTTTCCGTCTTTTTTTTCTTTTCACTCGGTGGAAGCAACGCGTCCTCGAAATTTACGACCGCGTCCTGCCGGGCTTGATGAGACGCGCGCGACCTCTCTCTCCCTCTCTCTCTCTCTTTTTCGAATCACGAGAAACGTACACATTACTTCATACTATCAGAGATTCTGTTGGTTAAAAACTGGCTTGAGACGCAAATACTTCGTGGGTCGTCTCACATATTTAATCCTAATAACGCGTAGGCTATTTACATATTTTACATCACAACATACGAGGATGGTCCCTGAAGTACCCGACCTGACCTAGAAATGGCGGTAGTTGTTTGAAAAATATCACTGTATTAGAAAGTACACAATCTGTAAAGCATATGTTTCAAGTTTGAAGACGCCACATTGTTTAGTATTTGTTTGGCAGCCATCAATAGTGAAGTTTTCAGTGAATTTGTGAAAATGGAGAAAATTGGTCATCCTTATGTGATACAATACTTTTATTTGAAAGGCCTCATCCCAACCAATATAAAAGCTGAACTGGATTCTACTCTGGGTAAGTCTGCTCCTTCGTTTACAACAGTAAAATATTGGGTAGCAGAGTTTAAACGAGGCCGTACGAGCTGCCAAGACGAACATCGCAGTGGTCGACCAAATGAGGTGACGACTCCAGAAATGGTGAAGAAAATCCACAAAGCGGTACTGGATGATCGTCGACTGAAAGTGCGCGAGCTAGCAGACATAGTAGGCATTTCAAAAAGTGCGGTACATCGCATATTATCTGAAAATTTGGATATGAGAAAGCTGTGTGCAAGATGGGTGCCGCGTTTGCTCACACTCGAGCAAAAACAGTGTCGTGAAGATGTTTCAATTGAGTGTTTAGCGAAGTTTCACAGCAACAAACGCCCCCTCGGATTATTTTCTGTTCCCAAACTTGAAAAAATGGCTCAGTGGTCAAAGATTTTCCAACGATGAAGAAGTGATGTCGGCAGTTAATGGCTATTTTGAAGAGCAAGACAGTTCTTATTATAAAAAAAGTATCGAACTTATTGAACATCGCTGGGAAAAGTGTATAGAGCTGAAAGGAGATTACGTTGAAAAATAAATACAATTTTTTCCAAAATTTTTGTGTTTTCTTTGTTGGGTCGTGTACTTCAGGGACCACCCTCGTATTTTATATCAAAACTCAGATTTAGAGTTGATTTTACATTGCGTGAAACTAGAACGCCAGTAGATAATTCAATCGTTTCAATCGGTCGCACTGAAACTTTTAGATCTTCTCTATGTTTTACTTTACGTTGATAGAATAAAATCCTCGATATTAGAAACGCGAAAACGATTAATGATTCCAAAGCAGATATTTTGTATGCCTGCTAAAGTGCACCAACTATACTTGTGAGAATCAATAATTTCGTGATTTTTATTATCACTATTGTCATGAATGCTAAAGAACTATCTTGTTAAGGTAACACAAAAATTTCAGTAGATTATTTACACATATTTTTCACTGTGTGTGTATATACCTTATATTGTTTATTATATATATTATATTTTATATATATAATATATATTTTGTATTACATTTTTATTTTAAGTATATTTTCTTTATATTATTTTATTTCATCTGTAGGATTATGTATTCTCTTGTCATGCGTTTAAGGACTTTGCCCCAAGGCGACAATAAACTGCATTTCTCTCTCTCTCTCTCTCTTTCTTTCCCTCTCCCTCTTTCTCTCTCTCAGAGTTTGTGCGAACAGATCGACCGGTCGAATTTGTAGCCCTAATACTGAAATCTATTCCTCGCACATAGTCGTCTCCGGTTGGCGGCGTGATTAGCATGCAGGTAGCCTCGATCTGATGACTGCACAGAGAAGCCGAGACGGCGGTGGCGGTCGCACGCGAAAAATCGTAAAATGCGTATCAAATGAAAAATCCAGGAACGTGCCGCAGCTCGTACGAATAACAAGCGATAGCCACCTATAGCAGCGCCTATAAATGGCGATTTCCGCGGCTCTCGTCTGTCTTTCGCCGGAAAGCTCCGTCTTCGCCGACACAGGATGCCTAGGAACGAGTTCGCCGGTATTTACGAACTCGATCGGCGGATTCAGTGACGCCTCGAGCCTTTTACCGGGGCTGTGATCTGCTTACAGATGTAACTAATATTCAATTCACACGGAGACGCGGCGCAACAATTTCATCGCAGTCTCTCGGACAAGGGGACGGGGGGAGGAGGGGAGGAAATCGTGAATAACTTTGCGACTGGATTATATGCACTTCTTTCTTTCTCGCGCGACAACAAATTGGCGTGCGTATCGTCTCAGCAGTAACGCGCTGTTAAGAGACCGTGATCATTACGCCATATTGGCGACGTGCTAAAACATCGACGTAGGAAGTAAAGTGTAATACATGCAGACGTCGTAAATACTTTTTTTCATCGTTGTGCTTTCTCTCTCTCTCTCTCTGTCTTTCTTTCTCAGGCCCGCCATTATCGAACCGTTTATCGTGCGCATCCGGGTCGGCCGAAGAGCGAGGGCTCGTCACGCCAAAACGAATGGATAAATAGATCAACAGGAGGACGCGGCGCGGTAATATACGAGCGTACGCATCCGAGAAGTGCCGGGAAGGAAGAGAGTCGGCGGTGTGTACGCGCACCGGGTATATATAACGTGGCACCGTTTGTGTGCCCAGTTAATTACTCGCGTAGTAAATTATCGGGTAATGAGGTGCCGGGTTCGAGCCTGGGGCCTTCTTCTCATCTCTCTCTCTCTCTCTCCCCCCTCTCTCCGTTCCCTTCCTCGGTCTCCCTCTCTTTCTCACTGGGACCTCGCGAAGCACTGCCCTCCCTCCCTCCC